>NW_022196895.1:57112425-57116721 GCF_008632895.1 Mastomys coucha
AGAGAGAGAGAGAGAGAGAGAGAGAGAGAGAGAGAGAGATTCTTACAGGATTGGGCAAAGGGGTTCAACACAGTAGTGTAGGCTGTGGGCTCCTAAGCCAGAGCATTTGCTCTGACCCTTCCCACCTGTGTGACCTTGAGCCAGTCACTTCAGCTCTCTGGGCACCTCTACGATTCGATAATAATGTGCAACTTACAGGTTCAAACAGTCTCAAGGAACATCCATACCCTCTACCATGATGCACAAGACTCCGTGGTGAGACCCCAGCTACCTGTCTGACACCCATGCTTCATTCCCATTGCCACCAGCACACAGCAGCTACTCCACCGGGGTGGCAGCTTCTACCCTTCCACCCTCCCCACACCCAGCGAAATCCAAGTGGCTTCTCCTGACACCACTCTGTAGGCATTCTCTGCCACGTGCCCCTGGCAGTCTCGACTGCTGGTTTATGGGCTTGCTAATCTAGGGATATCTCCCTCCAGACTGAGTCTCCTGATGACCTCAGCTCCTGACACACAGGCTGCTCTGGAAGGACAGATAAGCTCCATCTGCCGGACGATCTGGGAAGGCACAGTGGTATGCAAGCCCCGTGTGTGCACGGTACAGTGCCACTGCCTGACTGGCACAGATGCACGCTCAGCCTAGGCACCTGCCCCTAAAGGAAAGACGATTTGGGGAAAAGACCAGTGAGTCTGAAGGCTCCATCACCTAGCTTCAACTAGGGGAGTTTTAGTTCCCCTGCACTGTACCCCTCCCGGCAACGCACATAAGCAAATGTCTGTAAGAACTTGGAGCACTCTAGACATTTCATGCTATTATTCAATTGAAGAGGCCTTCTTAAAAGGAATGTCAGCCATCATGTGCCAGGGGATGGACACTCAAGCCACTGGAGCTGAGCGAACTCTGCAGAATGGCTCTGGGCACTGGTTTGGTTGCACCTCTGGGTCCCCTTTCTAGTAAGACTTGCAGAGAGAACAGAGTGAGGCTGTGCATAAAGGCACCCATAGGGCTGCAGAGATGCTCAGTACCACAGGCTCTACACTGGAGTCCTCACCTCAAAGTTATGGCTTAGGAAGCAGGCGGGACTTGTACAGCTGAATGTAGTCGCTAAGATTTATTTCTTTATAATTTATTTAGGTGTATGCGTCCATACACGTGTGTGCAGTGTCTGCAGAAGCCAGAAGAGGGTGTCGCATTCCCTGAAGCTAGAGTTACAAGTGGTTGTGAGCCGTCCAGCGTGCCTGCTGAGAACCAAACTTGAGCCTTCCCGGCAGCAATCTCTTAACTACTGGCCCGTTTCCCCAGCTCCTGGTTTTTGGTTTTTGAGATAAGAATTTACTCATGGAAGGAAGCCCAGGCTGGTTTCAAACTCATGGTCGTCTTCCTGTCTCAGCACCCCTGGCACTGGAATTTGCAAGCATGAGTCAAAATGTCCTGCTCAGAGTCTAAGTCTAATTCAGCTACTGAAGAAGTGACTCGCCCAGCTTCTCCAAGCCTCAGTTTCCCCATTTATAAACCCAAGAAGTAATGACACCTGACTTACAGGAAAGGGAGTGAAGAAATAATGTGGGTACAGAGGACTTAGAACCCCCTCACCTCCAAAGGAGCTTGCTTCCCCCTGTGAGATACAGAAGGGGCAGCTCATTTCAGACCCTACTTTCTAGAGGTGGCAAAACAGGCCAAGACATAGGAGTTAGAGCTGGCCTAAGCCAGGTGTATGTAGATCCAGAGAGGGAATCAGGAGCCCGAGGACTTGCGTAGGTGGGTACATGTTGGTTTGAGCAAGCACAAAAGGCCGGAAACAGAGAAGACAACATGAGGGGGGGGAACCAGTGAGAGTCAGCGCTCACCTGGAAGAGCTCAGAGTCATCAGGGCTGTACTGACTGGGTTCTGTCTCTGACGTCTCCGGGCACCACTGCAGCTCCCCAAAGCATGCGGCTGAGTCAAAGTCACTGGTGTCCAGCTGGGAGAGGTCAAGTTCTGGTAAGTCAGCACACAGCTGTCCCTCTCCAGAGTCCCCACCCTGAGGAGACAGGAAGGGAGAGGAGAGGTGATCAGAGCTGAGTTTGGCCACACCCAGCCAGGAACCCGCTTATTCGTAAAGCCGTACATCTGGACCCTATACAAAGACCCAAACTTACCAGGTAACCAATACTCCTTGAAACAAGCTGAGCCTACCGGAAGACAAGGTGGGCCCTGAGGCACAGAGCCCCACTTTTCTCCTTTCCCTTTGTTCTGCTACACGTCCCTCAAGGGGACGTGCCCACGTGCCCACATAGCATGTCTTTCTAGGACTTCGTTGGAATCTTTTTGAGAGCTTGAAAACAGTTGCCATTTTACACATGGGCCCATTACCTGAAAAGCATTGCCACAAAGCTAATGCCCTGTGTATATTAATCCCAGAACAGAACAAAGAGATGATAATAATGACATATAATGAGTGATTCCCGAGCTTTTGTAAAACGCCCAACTCTGCGGGCACGGTGGAGGGTTATTTACAATATCTAAAGTACAGAAGACCAGCCATCAGAGGATAGGTTGAAATAAAGCCGTGACACAGCTCTATTATAGAATACAGCAGTCCCGGAGAAAAGAACGAGGCAGATCTATGAAGATGTGGCAAAGGAAAGCTAAGTCCTAGGAGAGCCTCGCTCAGCAGGCAGTCCACAATCTACATGTGTATGGGAGGAAATGGCAGCCAAGCTGGAAGCTTCCGAGCTTGGGATAATATCCATGTAAGCTTACAGGAAGAGGTTGGTGGAGCCCCTCACCCACGTGCAGTGAGGGCAGGGAGGGTGGGAGGAAGTTTGAAGGGACTCTGGGTAGCAGTAGCAGCAGCAGCAGCAACAGCAGCATCCTGACCAGTGGCTCTCAGAGTAGCAGGACCAGCTGCATCCTCATCTCCTGGGGATTTACTATTATTGTAGACACGAGGGCCAGCCCACCTCTGCTGAGTCAGAAGCTGCCGACTTTCTCATCTACTACCCAAGGTCACCCATCACCAGCTGTAGGACGGCCCGAAGATTCAGAAACTGTTGAGGCGGGAAGACGGCGCTGTCGTGGGTGGGTTGTCACAGATTTGAGGAAGCGGCTGAGGCCTGGCTATCCAAAGTCTAAATGTCTACTCATCAGCCGTGAGCCTGTCAGGGAAGGCCATTCCTGGGACCCTCTGAAACCTGGCTGTCTCACCTATGAAATGGGTACATCAGTAATTGCCTTAACAGGCTCCAGAGCAATTGAGGTGATGTTACAGTCGGCTCCAGCAAGTACTCAATACATGTTGGTTAAGTGTAGCGACCTCAGAGAAAGATGATGGGGATAATGAAGATAGCATCGCTCCGTGGCCGATGGAAAGGAGCGGCCTCAGCAAACCCCCAGAGCAAATATGACACAAGAGAAATCGGCTTTTCCAGGGCCTTTTCCTTAATTGTTCCCACTTACCAGGCCTCATAAATTATGAATAAATGTGTATAATTAGCTCAACTTGAAACAGGAAAAGGGCTTTTACCCAAATTTGGGTCAAATATCTTAATTGGCATTTTGCAAGCGTCCTGCCTAGAGGGGCAGCAAGGGAACCAGGCCTCTCTGTGCACATGGCCATCCCCAGCTGAGTCTCAGGCCAAGTAGTACTGTCCCAGCAAACGTCTTGTAGGGACGGATCCCCACGTCACCGCCCTCCATCTTCTCCAGTACACGGATACTCAGCATCCCTACATATTGAGCTGCAAGTTACTCAGAGCCATGTACCAGAGAATGTGCAACAGCCAGGGGTGGGACAGACAAAGTCAACCACTGTCCACTCAGAGGTGGACCGCTAGGGCTGAAGGAGGATGGAGTTAGGCAAATCACACAGAAGATGTGATTCTAGTCACCCCCTTTTATCTGTACAGAAAATTCCAGAAGTACGCAATTCTGAAGTTTCAAATTATGCGCCCTTCTGATTAGCGTGATGAAATCTTAAGTAGTCAGGCCTGGTCTCTGAGTCCTTCATTAGTCCAGTTTATCTACAGGGTGCATACGGCCCGCCCGGAGGCACCCTCATTAACTCACAGACTGCCGTGGCTTGGCAATTCAGTTAACTGTTTTATCTCACTGGTAAATGCCCCCAAAGTTCACAAGCAGCAATGCCGCCATCATGACATGCTACTGTGCAGCCATCAGGGGAAACACAAACATTCTAACTGGGGAGAAGAGTCCTATGAAAAAGTAGTCATGATCTCAAAATTTGTGAAGAGGAGAAGGAGGAGGAGGAGGAGGAGGAGGATGAGGAGGAGGAGGAGGAAGGGGAGGAGGAG
>NW_022196895.1:57117878-57136976 GCF_008632895.1 Mastomys coucha
AGATGTCAGTGGACAGGCAGGTGGAAGCCGGATCAGGTGGGGATTGTAAGAGATTTGGGTTTCACTCTGAGCAGGATGGGGGTGGAGTCACCATAGCAACCATGACTGAGTGTGATGGGGGTAGGGTCAGCATAGCAACAGTGTCAGGCTGTTGGAGGCATGCAGGAGACAGGAGGTGGCAGGTGGCTAGCCATCACTTGGCTATCACATAGGGCCTGTAGGGTAGCAAGGAGGGCCTGCAGGTGAGATAGACGGGTGCTAGATAGCAGGAGGCCTGCTGACCAGCGAAGCCTTCAGCAGTCAGCCTTCTGCTACGTCCTTGGTCTCTCTTACCCCAATAACTCACAGAGTCTACCTCCATAGCACTCGGTTTTTAGAAGCAGCCTCTCAGAAACCCAGTGCAGTCAGGAGTCAGCAATCCTTAAAGGTGATCCAGGTGGTAGATGACCTGGGAGATAGAGGCTCCTTCCAGAACCAGATAAAAGGGCTGGGGGTATGGCCCAGTGGCGAAGTGCCTGCTTTTGGCATAGGGCAAAAAAGCTCTAGGTCCACGCTCCAGTGCTTCCAAAACGAGAAGCATCATGTATATCCTTCCCCAAGACACACATGTGCACATAGAATTCACATGCAACTATGAGGTCCTCTCCACACGGCTCCGCTGAGGAGCTTTCTGAGCTGGCTGCTCCACTTCATTTTGCGGATGTAGAAACTGAGGCTCAAGGAGGGCAAGGGGTCTGCTCAGGATCATCCAGAGAGCATCTATCCCTCCCTGGCGACCGCAGTACCTCCTTCACAAAATGCCCATAAATGCTCGTGGCAGCCGCACAGATTGATCCTCAAAGCAGCTCAGCATACGCACAGGACAGCCGGCGTATAAAAATAAAGAACCTCGGCTTTGTAGCGTCGTCAATTAGGCCCAAGACCACTCTCCAGCTAAAAACCATTAGGTGCTCCACTAATGGGAACTTCTTGGCCTCCTCCACATTTACGGGCTTTTGAAGGGGTACGTAAGGTGACCCAGCTCCCTGGGAAAGGTCTCAACTGGGGCTTTCTGGCACTGTCCTGGCTGTCTACCTTCTGCGAGCTCTCCTGATAGAGCCAAGAGGTCGTGGCCCAGGACTAAGAGCCACCACTATTACTGAGTGCTCACGATATGCCAAAAGCCAAGCCACTGAGTGTCCCATGCACACCTTCGCCACAGAGTCCTAAAACAACCCAGGAGAATGGATGCCACTTTCCCCGCAGTACTGGTCAGGAGACTGGTAGGGGAGGATCATCTGTGTTGACTGCTATGGCTGCAAGTAACAGAGTACTACCTGAGCATGGCATCAACAGAAAATCAGGATCTGCAGACTCTGGGGCTGGCCGGCTGACACCAGACTGCTATGTCTCAGTCCTCTCTCTCTCTCTCTCTCTCTCTCTCTCTCTCTCTCTCTCTCTCTCTCTCTCTCTCTCTCTCTCTCTCTCTCTCTCTCTCTCTCTCTTTGGTTTTTTGAGACAGGGTTTCTCTGTGTAGCCCTGGCTGTCCTGGAACTCACTCTGTAGACCAGGCTGGCCTCGAACTCAGAAATCCGCCTGCCTCTGCCTCCCAAGTGCTGGGATTAAAGGCATGTGCCACCACCACCTGGCAAAACGTCTTCTTCTTAAAGATTTATTTATTTTTATTTATACGAGCACACTGCCGCTGTCTTCAGGCACACACCAGAAGAGGGCATCGAATCCCCATCACAGATGGTTGTGAGCCACCATGTGGTTACTGGGAATTGAACTCAGGACCTGTGGAAGAGCAATCAGTGCTCTTAACCACTGAGCCATCTCTCCAGCCCTATCTTCCTTTCCTACATATGTTTTCTCCCTTCGATAAGGATACTAGCCAGGCCAGATCAAGGCCCACCTAACTGACCTCAGCTGGACTTGATCTTTTCTGTAAATAGCACCCGAGGTCTCAGAGAGGTGAGGCTGAGTCAAACCCAAGTCTTTCCTCTAAAAAGCCTGTGCTACCTCTCTTTACTGTTGGTGAGTGCGAGGGGAACACTGCAGACCACTCATTCCACTGACAGAGGGGAGGTGTGGCTTAGGAAGGGGATTGGGAATGACCCAAGTCAGCAAGGTCAGACTAGGGACAGCAAAGATGCACCATGTCCCCTGCTTCCTATGCACCGCTTTGTTTTTCCTATCAAGTTGCTGTCCTGTTATGCCCCTCCGGCAACACCACACCCCTCATCTGAAAGGGTTGTGACTTCCTCGAATGGGGGAAATAAATAACCCTGACAGAGGATTTGCACAGTTTCACCTCAGACTCACATAAGTGGCTTCATTGGAAGCTTGTGTATCTTGTTGGAAATCGATCCCCTGCTTCAGAAAGAATGCATCTTCAGGAGGAGAGAAAAAAAAAATGTTCAGTCTAGTTTTCCTATTTGCAATCAGCAAATCTCCTAGCTTACTCCATGGCCCAGAGCAAATTCTCAGAATTCCTGGGTGGAAGGGAGGAGGGGGTATGGCAGGTAGCTGCAGGGACAGCTTGGGTTTTGGACCTAGGCTGTACTCACCTTGGGTCTTTCAGGGGATTCTCAGAACTTGAGACTAGACAGACCACAGGGCCCCTCTTTCCCAAATCTTTCATACAGTTCTTGAGTCTATCAAGTGTCTCAGAACCATGGAAGCTTGGGGTAAATATTTAGGCTGAACTCAGCATTTAGTTAAATGAACACATCATCGAGTGAACAGATTAATGATCTTCCAGAGTGGAAATTCAAATACAAAAGGAAGAACTGCACTGCGATGAGAAGCAGTCAAGCAAAGGTGGGCGGCAGGCAGGTCTTGGCCTTGGCGCTTACTCCATCTCTGAGATCAAGACTGTCACCTTGCCTTTGTTTTTACAGATAAATAATGATGGTAAGGAGAGTCCTACCTTCCAGGCCTCTTAAGAAAATAAGGAAGATAGACTGAGTGCTTCCCCCATGCCAGGAACTGGGTGTGTACCCCAGATCCATGTTGACTGAATATGATGCCACAAATTCATGTGTTGAAATCCTACTCCCAAAGTGAAAGGTGATAATGTTAGGAGATGGGGTACTTGGGGGGTAACTGGGTAACAGGGTAGAGCTCTTATGAGCGAGATTCGTGTCCTTAGAACAGGAAGCCGTAGCAGCCATTACTAATCCATTACAAATGGCCTAGTCTAGACCATGACCCTGAGCCTCCATGCCCTTCTGGAGGGAAGGAAATACACACAAGGTCCCCACAAAAGCCATTTCCTTCTTCTCTGATGTCCCTTGTTTGAGCTGTATCTCACCAATTCCCATCAGCCCTCCCCTCTCGCTCTTCGTGGGAGAAGTCTGATATCTTTGGGAACCTATCCCTCCCCTAAGGCCAGGTAAGTTAAGTTTGGTCAAGTGAGAAAGATTGGATTCAGGTTTTGTGAAGCCTCTGATCAGGAGGGTTCAGCTATTCTAGAAAGGCTGGCAGCCATCTTTGCCAGCCCCTAGGAACAGCAACCTAGACAGGAGCAAGCTAGGGCAATGCAGAGCCAACCGGAAGAGTCAGATTCCAGCAAGGTAATTTATGAACTGGATCCAGCTGGGTCTGGAGGCAGTGACTCCCTTGCGCTCTACAGTTGTACAAGTGAATAAATCCTCCATCTAAACTGCATGCAAGTTGGAGTTTGTATCACCTATCAATGACAAAGTGATAGCTAATTCATCTCTCTTACATACAAACAAACAAACAAACAAAAAACCAATCTTCGTCTTCTCTACCAAATTAATACAAAACTCCTAAAGAAGTCTAGGAGAATAAGGAGTAAGAAGGGTAGACAAGTTTTGTATCCCTCCCCCCCACCAAATACGTACAGCATCATCAGAAATCACACACACACACACACACACACACACACACACGCACACACTCAAATGCAAGGACAAATAAATAAGATAAAGATACTCTAAGCCCAGCCGGAAAAGTCCAGAAATGCTTGCAGTCAGAGATCCCAGGAAGGTCCTAAACACCAGGCTAGGTAACCATGGGAGTGTCTGGCCTTGGGCCAGCTGAACACAACATGACGTTCAGCCCTTTCTAGCCAGGTTCCAAGCTCTAACCAAGCAAGTGGACAAAGACCCTAAGAGAAAGTCTGAAGTCTGATAAGAACGGGATCCTCCAGCTCAGAGAGCAAGGCAGGGTCAGGTACTCAGAACTGGTCACGAGCTTATCCCTGTCAGCTATAAAGGAGTCAAGGTACAGTGTGCTTGGGACAATAGCTCTGCTCCAGGGACAGGGTATCAGAACCAACCTGCACAGCAAGCTCCGTGTCCCAGCCCAGCTCCACTCAGAACTCCTTGCCATGCTAGTGTTTCTGTGGGCTATGGGCAAACCTAATCCTACCAGACCTATGGTAGAACGATACCCAGTCTCCAGCTGACCAGCCAACCGGGTCAGCCGGTGTGCTTCTGTCCTACACACTAACCACTCACCCAACCTGTGCTCTTCTAGACCCTGCTTCCTCCCAACTCATTTATCACAAGACTTACAAAATGTAAATAGTTCTTAGCTAGAACGTGTTTGTAGAAAAGATGAGAGCTCTGTGAAAACTAAGCTGTGGGCTGCGGGAGAAGCCAAGAAGCTCGAGTTACTGAAAAACCAAACTCCTGTCAAACTTGATATGGATGAGATCGGATCAAAGATGAGACACATTGATGGGGAGATCTAAATCAATGAGGAGACAGCGGGCTCTGGTCTGGCTGCCCAGCAAGCATCTGGATTCAACTATGTGGCTCCCCAAGCAGGACATTGAGGCTCTGACCCTGGGGTGGGCCCTGGGATAGTCTTCTAGCCAGAGGCAAGATGAAAGCACAGAACACTAATGGCTTTCTTAAGATGGTAGGTAGGTACAGCATTCCATAAATTATTTGACTTTTTCCTAGGAATTCCCATCCCTCACACAGCCCTTTTCTCTGCCACCAGATAAGAGATAACTGATGTATACCCATTCCACTTCGGCTTCCAGGGAAACAGCCTCGTATTAGTTGAGGAACACCATAAGGGTGGGGCACTGGACTAGTCCCTTGCCATACTTGCCCAAACAAATCTCTTATACTGTAGGTGATAAAATTGAGGGTAATAGAAGAACAGGAGGTGAGTCATCCAAGATCCACAGGGCCGCTTCTAGCAGGATCATACAACTAGGATCTCCCTGTATCCTGTTCAAGCTCTTTTCAAAACGACAGGTCACTTCCTTAACACTGTGGTCCATGTTCCCAAATTCTGGGTCAGATTCCTGTCTGCCAGGAAGAGGGGAGGGAAAGAGAACAGAAGTCTACAGGGCAGGCACTACCTTGCTTAGTCATCACTTTCCCCATTCCCCGTCCTTCTCTTATCCCTCTAAGATCTGTGAGCTCAGGTGGCTGGGCAGGGTGGGATTACCTGGAGGTTGGGTGCTCTTGCAGGGCCTGGTGTAGGCCTTTGGAGTCCTATCTCCCTTTGTCTGGCACCAGGGTCTGGGACGGGACTCTCCTCTCTACCCATAGCAGCATGGATTCCGGTCCATGCCATTAGTACCTCTCAGCAGGCACACTGATGTCCAGGCCCTGGAAGGCAGCATTTGTTTTTAAACAATAAAAGGTCAGTATGTGCTGTGACTTGGGCTACTATGCACTCTCTGTTTGCCTGTCCTTGCCGCTGATTGTAGGCACTTGAACTCAAGGGCCTCTTGAATTCCCACGAGAGTGGCAGGAAAGATGCTGGCTCAACTGTCAAGTGATGCGTGCACACACAACAGAGCCACCAGAGGCAGAGCTAGCTGGCCCTGTCTGGCTGAGCCTTACTATTCGCTGGCAGCCACTGCGCCTGTGGACATCTCCAGAGACCCACACACAGCAGCAGGGAGCATGTGGGTTCCTACCTGGGGCCCTCTGAACTGGCATCCCTCACCTGCCAGTGGCTACCTCCCTTTCGTGGTCTCCAGCCCACTTGAGAGAAGACCACCCCGCTGCCTCTGGCTTTGCCAGCATCCTGCTGCGATTCTCATGGTGAGCGCTTCGTTTTTCTGGAATAATTTTAACTACTTTCAAGCCTGCAATTTAGCGGCATTAACTACATCCACACTGTTGCACAACCACCGCCGCCACTACCACCCACTTTCTGAACTTTCCTCTATTTTAAATGTATCTATTCCTTAACTAGGAGTTCTCTGGCAGCAGAGCCTTGTCCTGCTTTGCCCCTGTTACACCCCTGCCCTCCCCACAGTGCATGGCATGATATCTGGCATGTAGTAGGTATTCAATGAAGATTGTGTAATAAGCAAAACAAGAGCAGTGTAAACTGTGAAGGGCAGCGAGCAAGAGCCAAAGAGCATGTGTTAATTTTTTCTCAGACAACCCCCAAACAAAGCTAGATTGTTCTTATGGCCCCGGTTATCACATAATAATTTCACCCCTATCAACCTCTGTGGGGACAAAACTGCTCCTGTGCTCCTTCTCGTTGCTGGTTCGAGGCCCCTCTCCGTGAGAATGAAGAGAGGTGAATGCACAAGCCAGCTGATGTCAGCAACCACCATTCCAGCACGTCACCTCTGCCCAGCGCTACATTTATCAGTTGCTGAAGGGCAGGGCCAAAAATAAACCACTAGGATCAAATGCCACTCGGGGTTGCTCTTCTAATACTCGGGAGTGGCTGAAAGGCCTTGAGAGGTTGGGGGTAGAGGTAGGGTGGAGGGGAATCTGTCACAGTAATGTACAGGAATTGGAAGGCAGAGCCATAGCTAAGAGGGTGACTTAAGCAGTCAAGGTTATAAAAGGTACATTAAGAAGGGGGTGGAAGAGGAGGAGGGAGAAGAAGAGACAATAGATCCACTGTGACTAACAAAATACCAGAACTCACATATGGTAGAGTAGGGAGTTCTGGGTTATCCCTCTGCCTCAGGCCCTGAGAAAACCATCCTAGAGCTCCAGGTTCCTGTCTGTATTTTTAAAATTGTTATCTTTATACTTATGTTTTTTTTTTCTAAACAATGAATTGAGATACAACTTATTTTGATTACTGAATTGTTGACACAGGAGCCAAGTGCCTTCTTGGCCTAACCTGGCCCTGCCTTGGCAAGATGCAATGAATGACTTACTATATGTGCAGAAGACTAAAATGGAATTAGATCCTAGGCCATGTCATGAGCTGAGACTTGGGACTTGCATTTCAATCTCTCTGTAATGGTACCTCTAAGCCGTCACAGGCTATGGAATTGTGCTAGTCTGATTGGTGACATATTTTGGGTGGAAAAGTGTTTGGGAAAGCTATGAAATGCTCTCCACAGGAAATACTATTAAATTCTTCTCAACGTAGCAAGAGGACTAGCAAGAGGAGTGAGCATCATTCAGTTTGGGGCTTTTTTTTTTTTTTTTGAAACAGGTTCTCAATATGTACCCAGATTGGATTCAAACTCTTGGTCTCCTGTTTTAGCTTCTTGAAGGCTGGCATGATACATGTGCAATACCATACCTGGCCAACAGAAGCTCATGTTCTTCTGTTCTGTCTCTGTCTGTCCCTGTCCTTCCTTCCCTCTTTCCCTCCTTCCTTCCTTCATATCTGTATGTATGTTTATATGAACATGTCTATCATCTCTCTTTCCCTCCTTCCCTCCTTCCTTCCTTCATATCTGTATGTATGTTTATATGAACATGTCTATCATCTCTCTCTCTCTCTCTCTCTCCCCCTCCCCCACCCATTCAACCCAGGTTTCTAGAAAATGCTATACCACTGAGCTACATCCACACATCTACGGTCATATCTGTCTATGTTTTTATTTATTATTATTGCATGTGTGCATCCTGTGGACCTGTGTGTCACAGCACATGTGTGGAGATCAGAAAACAACTCAGGATCAAGCAACTGAACTCAGGCAGCCTGGCTCTGCATGGCACTCTCTCCCCATTCCCCACTCACTTTCTCCATCTCACCAGCCCTTGCTTGTCTGGTTTTTGAGACATGGCCCCACTATGTTGTCCAGGCTGGACTGGAATGTGCTTTGTAGCCCAGGTGAGCCTTAAACTTCTGATCCTCTCACAGCCTTCTGAACAGTTGGAAGTATGTGTCTATCTCACTATGCCCAGCTTTCAGTTTTGAAGTAGATTATTAAATACTCTCTCTGTTTGTTTATAAAGCAATGAAGTCTAGCAAATGACTAGAGTTCATTTTTAAAAAGTAGAGGGCTTGGGGGCTGGCGAGATGGCTCAGCGGGTAAGAGTACTGACTGCTCTTCCGAGGGTCCTGAGTTCAGATTCCAGCAACCACATGGTGGCTCACAACCACCCGTAATGAGATCTGACACCCTCTTCTGGTGCGTCTGAAGATAGCTACAGGCTGGAGCAAGTGGGGCCGGAGCGAGCAGAGGTTCTGAGTTCAATTCCCAGCAGCCACACACATGATGGCTCACAGCCATCTGTACAGCTACAGTGTACTAATACACATAAAATAAATAAAAAATAAATCTTTTTTTTTAAAAAAAAGGAAAAAAGTAGAGGACTTGCAAGAGGGCTCAGTGAATTAAGGGGCTTGCTGCCAAACCTGAGTTTGATCTCTGGGACAAACATGGTGGAAGAGAGAGAACTGATAAAAGTTGTTCTCTGGCCAGGCAGTGGTGGCACATGCCTTTAATCCCAGCACTTAGGAGGCAGAGGCAGGTAGATTTCTGAGTTCGAGGCCAGCCTGGTCTACAGAGTGAGTTCCAGGACAGCCAAGGCTACAGAGAGAAACCCTGTCTCGAAAAAACAATCAAAAACAAAAACAAAACAAACAAAAAAGTTGTTCTCTGACCTCCACATTGGTGCCATGGCACAGACAGACAGAAAGACAGACAGACAGACAGACACACACACATACACACACACACACACATTCACACCTAAATAAATAAGTAAATAGATAAAAGAATGAGAGATGAGAGAAGAGTCTTGGTTTTTCCCCAAATCAAGGCATTCTCTCACCTTCTGACTTACTATTAAGGAAAGCTGGGCCAGGGAACCAGGTCTTTTCTCCCCTCTGTAGCTAAAAATAGAGGCCACTGGGACCCTAGCAACCATCTGCCTAGCTCTTTCCCTCATTCAAAAGGGGTCCCCAGGTTTAGAGTGTATCTGGGGCAAGGATAGAGCCTCCTGGGTTAGGTGGCTGAAAAGGACCTAACAAAAACCTTCTGGCCAGCCAAGCATGACACCTTTATTCCCAGCACCCAAGGGGCAGAGGCAAGAAGATCTCTGTGAGTTCAAGGCCAGTCTGGTCTACATAGTGAGTTCCAGGATAGACACAGGTGCATAGTGAGACCTGCCTCAAAACAAACAAAGAAGTAAAGAAATAAACACACACACACACACACACACACACACACACACACACACACAAAACCCAAACATTTTGGAGATGGAGACTGGGGAGCCTGTACAGAGTAATCAATGTATTTTTGCCATTGTTTTGAATACATTGGTATACACGTTTTGCATACAACACTGCTTTGTTTCACTCTAATAGAAGCAAAATGAATGTTTAAAAGTTCCAGAGATATAAGACTAAGAAAAGGGGGGGGGGGAAGAAAGAAAGAGAAGAAAAGAAAAGCCATCACCCCATCTGAAGACTCCTTGGGGCCCTGGAAATCCATTTTCTCTAGTTTGGTCCATGTTGTCTCTTGCCCCAGCTGGCAGCAGAGATGGCAGAGCCTTGGCTGGGGCTCATTTGAAAAGCCCTTTGCCTGTTAGCACTGTTATAAATAACCAGAAAGAAGCAGAAAGGGGTTCTGGCAGAAGAGTGAAGGTCAGGCAGCCCCATGCAGCATCTGAGGAAATGTCAGACTCGACAGGCTGGCGAGGTGCAAGATCACATCTTTTCCCATCTGCCCAGGTGGAGGGAGGCCTTGCTGTGACCTGCCCAATACCAACAACCCTGAGGCGAGGTGGTTGGCTCCTTGGGGCTCTGAGCTGGGGTCATACCCCTGAGGAGTTCCCCTTTCCCAGCAGTCTGGGGGCCTTGGCAAGCTGAGACAGCCAGGTCTTCCCACCAGGCCAGGGCTTCTTGGCCAGTCCTCCCCTCAACCCACCCGGGGAGCGTGACTCAGTCAGTGCTCAGCCCACCAGTGGCCCTGCTGCCACACAGTGTGGAAAGCTGGAGGGCCACATGGACCATCTGGTCCCGCAGTTCCCATGCTGGGCTCCCTGGGGATCCCCCAGCCTGTTCTTTTCCTCCCCCACAGCCCCAGCAAGGCCTCTGGCTTTGAAGAGAAAGGAATTCCGAGGGAGTTAATTAGATTTTCCATTTTTATTAGCTGACAACCATACAGTGGCAAGCCGTCTCACTAGTTAACCTCAGTGAATTCAACACAATATGCCTGGCCCCAAAATAAAATAAAATAGCCATGTTACTATTTTCTATACTTGAAAAATAGGGTACGTATTTTGCACCATAGACACATACACACTACACACACACACACACACACACACACACACACACACACACACACACTTTGATGGTGATCTAACGGTTTTTATGAGGTTAATTTGATCCAGACTGCATACTAAGCAATCACTCATGAAGGGATCTCTCTATCACTCTGGGTCCCAGTGGCCCATGAGAGCCCAGCAATGTAGGTGTACTCCATCTTAAGATAGAGAACACGAGACCTGAGGATAGGTAATGCAGCTTTGTTGAGCAGGAATGTGGGTCCAGACTTAAGCTTAAATTCCTTGTTGCCCCATTAAGCCTGACCCACAGCATGCTGGGATTGCCACTGCATTCAAGAGAAAAGTCTCCTTGACTCTGGACTGCTGGACTTAGAAGCCCTGGTGGGATAGCAAGCTCTCAATGCCTGTTGACTCCTTTGAACCCAGGCAACGCCTCAGAGAAGCACACAGGGAAAGGAGTTCAGGGCTGGCTAGCACTCCAGCAAACCAAGTTGGGCGTTCTATCTGGCTGAAAACCGTGCCGTGTACCAAAGCTTGAAAGGGTTTCTAATCTAGCTTGTCCAGAGGCGCTCTCTCTCTGGACTGCATCCACCTCTCCATGACTACAAAGCAGTAGTCTTCCTTCCTCTGGAACACAGCTCTTGAACCCTTGATCTCTGCCATGTCCCAGCCACTGTCCTACTGTTTAATCTCAGGGAGATTCCGGAGACCCCCAAGTCACACATTCTGTGAGGCTTATAGCACTGTACTTTGGCCATAGCACCAAACCAGGGCCTGGTTGCCTCTACCATGCAAGGGGCTAGGGTCTGGCTCTGTCTTCTCTGGGCTGATTCCCAGCACCTAGAATAGTGTCCAACCTTTGTGGGAAGACTGGGAGGGAGTAGAGCTGAGGAGAGAGCTCCCACTCCCCCTGGCCAGTTTTGATATCTCTGCCTCACATTCCTGTGACTGCCATCAGCTCCCTCACACTCTCCCCCCTTGAAAGAGGGCTTCTGCATCCATGTATTCCCTATGGGAAACTTCTTTCCTTTTCAGTGGGTCAGATGAGAAATCCAGACTCACAGACTTCCAGATAAAGCTGGTGGGAAAAGAGATTCTCTTTGGTCCCATAGGCTTTCCTGGGTCATGTGGCTAGGGAGGGCCAGAGGCCAGGAAGGCTGCTCTGCTGGGGAGGATCCACCCACTGAGGCACAGATGATGGGTTTTCAGTCACGGGGGGTGGGGGGAGGACTCTGCCTTCTGCAGAATGTCCAGGCTGAAGAACTGGACAGACCAAGAGATCTGCCATTCCATCACAAGTGTTCACTGCCTTCTTTAGAAGTAGGTGACCCAGGGTCATTGGCCACAGAGGCAGTCAAAAGGAAGCCCATGATGTCCAGGAGTCAGTCACTCAAGCCATAAAAAAGAGGTTGGAAGCCCTCATCTGCACTATACAACACCGAGAACCAAAATCCCTTTGCCCTCCTTGCTAGGACTTGGGATTGCAGAGTTTGTAAGAATTCTTTTGAGTTCTAGGGTGGACGTTCTCCTCTTTGCTCTTCCCCAACAAGGCAGAAGTTAAAGTCACTTTTCCAACAGTGATGCTGAGGTGTCAGGAGGGGGATGTGACTTCTACAAGGGCCACACAGTGAGTCAGAGAGAGGAAGAGGACCCGTCCTTGGACCTCCAGCTCCTAGCTGAAGCAGTAAGAAGTGAGGTGCTCGAGAACACACACTCTGCAGTGGTGTGGACCTTGTACTGGTTCTCTTTCTGAGTCTCTTTCCCATATCTCAACACTGGCCAACCTCACAGACCAGGAGGAGGCACCAGGGCCTTGGTGCACGTGGGGTCCACAAGTGACGCCCTGGGCACAACAGAAACCCCATAAGCAACTCCTCATGAGGAAGAACGCATGAAGGGCATGAGTCCAGAGGGACCAAGTGTCGTGGAGTGTGTCATGGAGTCTGTCATGGGCCAAGTATAAGATACCTGGCACATCGTCACTTGCTCCTAGCTTTGGGGTCCCAGCAACAACAACCTCACCCAGAGTACCCACCTTTCATGCTGGTGATCCAGGCCTCAATCAGAGCCTGCCTTTCATAAGATCCTGGTAGCACACATGCACATTCAAGTGTGTCCAAGGCAAGAGTACTAAAGTCCGGAAGAGAGCCTGGCACATGAGGCTAAATTCTGCCAGCTGGCAATCCCCATCTAGTGAGAACAGATAATGCCCAGTACCCTTCTAGGTACTGCCCGAGGTTTGGTGAGATCACAGAAGCCAACCATGCACCAAGACACTGGCAGGTAACAGCTGCTTATTCATCTTTCCTTCCTCAGGCCAGAAGGAAGCCGGCTTCTACTTCAATCCCAAGTCCTGCCTGCACATCTGGGAAACAAAGCCAAGACCCCATGGGCAGCAACAGATGGGGACAGGGTTGGAGCAGAGAGGATAGAGGAGAGCACAGAATGTCAATAACAACAAAAACCCAAGCAGCAGAGACCATTCAATCCCCAGAGACACACTGCCCAGCTCACAGCAAGAGCTGCCAGAAGCCAGCAGGCCAGAGCAAGGATCAAGAACTACACAGCTGTATCCCCTCAGGCCGCACATGACAATGCCTTTCTAGGCCTGGCTCAGAACTGGTTCATGTGGCTAGGGCAGACACAAGGCTGAGGATCACTAGAGCAACCGGATTGAAGCCTGGGTTATGGCTTGCCCTGAGTAGGGTCAAACACTTTTAGTTTGTCCATTAA
Organism: Mastomys coucha; assembly: GCF_008632895.1. Classification (NCBI taxonomy): domain Eukaryota; kingdom Metazoa; phylum Chordata; class Mammalia; order Rodentia; family Muridae; genus Mastomys; species Mastomys coucha. The sequence goes on from NW_022196895.1 coordinate 57,131,045, forward strand.
GGTAGGAGGTCCTGTGCTGTGTAATTATGGCCAAAAGATTGAACCACTCTTAATTTTTAGGTAATGGGGCATCAGCAAGAAATCACATGTGGCTCCTTCAGGTCCCTATGAGGGTTGAATGAGAAGATCTCTATATGGTATCTGGTGCAAAGCTGGTATTCAAAAGACAATAGCTAGACTGGAGAGATGGCCAACATGGAAAGAGAGAGGTTAAGAATGTGTATTGCTCTTGGAGAGCACCAGAGTATGTGGATCACAGTCCTGTAACTCCAGCTGTAAGAGATCCAACAGCTCTGGCTTCTGTGGGTACTGCACTCAGGTGCACATATTCACACACACACACACACACACACACACACACACACACACACACGCACACATACAGAATTTAAAAATTTCAAAGGTTAAAAAAAAAGAGACAATAGCTGGGCAGTGGTGGCGCACGCCTTTAATCCCAGCACTTGGGAGGCAGAAGCAGGCAGATTTCTGAGTTCGAGGCAAGCCTGGTCTATAGATTGAGTTCCAGGACAGCCAGGACTAAACAGAGAAACCCTGTCTCGAACCACCCCCCACAAAAAAAATGAGAGAGAGAGAGAGAGAGAGAGAGAGAGAGAGAGAGAGAGAGAGAGAGAGAGAGAGAGAGAGAGAGAGAGAATGGTCATTAGTGAGATCTCAACATGGTCCCGGAACAGCTGCAGCTAGGGCTGATGGATGGCTCCGCCCCTTGCTCACCACACAGGCATGGTGTTAACCATCAGGTGAGGATGGCCCATTCTGCAGTAGATTCCCCTCACGTCTCAAAGGTAACCAAGGCCTTTTGCCTCCACCTGGGCTCCTTGCAGCCATTTAAGGCATTTCCAGGCTGCTGGATAAAGCAGCTGCCACCGTCACCCTGAGATACAGATCTGAGCCTGCCAAATCCCTCCAGGGACCTCTGAGGGAAAGACTAAACCATCTCCAGCCCATAGGCCCTGTAGGGTTTGACTCCTGTGTACCTCTCCTGGGTCATTTTAAAGCTGTAGCACTCCTCTGCCTCAGGCCCCAGCCTTGGCCAATTTTCTGACCATAGGATCTCTCTCCATCAGGGTCTCTCCTCGTAAAGTTTTGCATATTCCATTCTCTCTCTGTGGAATGGACATCTAGAATGGACATCTAACCCAGGTAGTGCCTATCCACTTTCCTTCCTTCCTTCCTTCTTCCCTCCCTTCCTTCTTTCCTCCCTCCCTCCCTCCCTTCCTCCCTCCCTCCCTCCCTTCCTTCCTTCCTTCCTTCCTTCCTTCCTTCCTTCCTTCCTTCCTTCTTTCCTCCCTCCCTCCCTCCCTCCCTCCCTCCCTTCCTTCCTTCCCTCCTTCCTTCCTTCCTTCCTTCCTTCCTTCTTCCCTCCCTCCCTCCCTTCCTTCCTTCCCTCCCTCCTTCCTTCCTTCCTTCCTTCCTTCCTTCCTCCCTCATTCCGGAAGCTTCTACAGACCACATTAGGACCCCAACTGTATCCTCCCATGGCCTTCTCAATCCTGAGCCTTCTATAACTTATAGTGAGAAATTAAACACTTATCTGCATGATATCCCTAGCACCTGATATTTAGTAAATGCTCAATAAATACTTTAGAGCAATCAGGAGCCTGTCTAAGATTGAGCCAACATCATACCCGCCTGCTCCATAGAACTGAGTGAGCCTCTTGGTTCACATTTTCCTTTAGTCCCACCCATGACACAAGCCCAGATGCTGTCTGATCCTTAGTCTATGTCCAGGACCCAAAAGGACTTGTGCCAGAGGTCCAAACATTTCTAGATCTGATTTTCTTGAAAGCAGCCTCGACCTGGATCACGGCCAGGGGAGGCGTGTGTTGCTGGCCTCGGCAGTAAACGCTGATGAAGCTGTCTGGCCCAGCTGAGCCAAGATCAGGAAATGCCAAGATTTAAAAGCATCCGGAACCCATTATTTACTGTTGTTCTTGCACTTCCAAGCTATTTTGGGCTGCAGATCGATTGGCTGGCTCTCCTCCTTCCAAAAATTACTCCCGAAACACCCAGAATTCACCTGGCCTACCTGTCAGGGGTCAGCTCCCCAGCCCCTCCCACCAGTCACAGGATGAGTCCAGCAGAAATAAGGAGGTTGTTCTTGCGGATCGGGTGCCCTTGGGGAGAGCAGAGGACTTCACGGACAGGTTCCAGCAGCCAAAGGGTTGTAGCAATACAGAAATGAACTCAAGTAGGCAAGGAAACTTGTCTAGAGATGGAGAGTTAGCTCAGGGGTTAAAAGCATCCTATTCCTCTTGCAGAGGACCCAGGATCTATTCTTAGCACCCACATGCGGCTCACAACTGTCTGTAGCTTCAGTCCCAAGAGATCCATTGCTCTCTTCTGGCTTCCAAGTGTACCAGGCACACTGGTGCCAGACATATATGCAAATAGAATATTCATACACATAAAATAAACAAAGACAGAACGAAAGAAAGGGAGAGGAAGAGATGGAAGGAGGGAGGGAGGCAGAGAGAGAGAGAGAAAGAGAGAGAGAGAGAGAGAGAGAGAGAGAGAGAGAGAGAGAGATTCTGAATCACACAGCTGAGAAATATGCATAGAAACATAGAGCTGGGATTTGACACTAAATCTTCCGATGCCAAAAAACAGGCTCTTTAGCATTTGACAAGTGGCCTTCCTAACTGGATCCAAGTTCCTCTGCACACAGTGAGGTTTCTCACATCTCTGAATGCCTGGACACATCCTTCTAGCCATGTGCAATGATCCCCATCATTCCCTCACTACTGATAAACAAAACAACAAGAACAACAACCTCCCCTCTTTGGGGGTGGACGGATGGCCCATTGGCTAAGAGCATTTTTTCTTCTTCCCAGAAAGCTCAGGTTCTGTTCTTAGGACCCATGTGGCAGCTTCTAACTGTCTGTAATTCCAGACTCAGGGCATCCACAGCCCTTTTCTGGCCACCTTGGGCAGTAGACACTTGTGTCGGGGAATAGACACTCATGTAGACAAAACAACCGCACCCATGAAAATAAATTATTTTAAAAATATTTATTTAAAGTTTTTATTTATTATTTATTGTATTTATTTAAAAATTATTAAGAAAACCAAATAAACCTCCCTTTCCCATCTTCATAGCCATTGCCAAAGTGGCTATGGGAAGGAAGGGCTGGCTCTGTGTGACTCTGCCTGTGGTTTTACACCAATGCACGGTGAGCCCTTCATACTGTGTGCATGACAATGAGAAGGACACACAGAAAATACTAAGGGCCTGAGAGAATGGGAATAAGGGATTGCTTAGGGAAAGAGGAGGCAGAGAATATCTCCTTCCTATTTAATGTCCTTCGCAATTGGAAGGTTTTTGTTTTTAATCACATATATAAGTCTATCCTCCGTCCCACACATAGCCACCCTGACTGTCCCAGCTTGTCCCTCCTCTAGGTCTTCCTCTGGTCCTCTGTATGGACACATCTTAGAGCCCACTCCACTGGGAGTCAGAGACTCAGTACCTGGTTCAGGACTTGCCCCCAGCTCCCCAGGGCCCCTGTTTGGGATGGAGCACAGGGCAGGTATTAGAATCCTAGTGTACAATCACCAGATTTTATCTAGGCCTGTGGCCTGGCAAAATCCAAAATAAGTCAGAAGCACTAAAATGGAGCCTGGGGAGAGAAGGGAAGGCAGGAGGCAGAGGAGCTGAGGTAAATTCTGTCTCTGACAGCCAGCCGGGGACTTGTTCCCAAGCCATGACTCAAGTGCAGCTTCTGCCAAGAGACAGTCTACCTAGGCCCTAAGTTACCAAGACTCATCGTGGCCCTGCTTATTAAATAGAGAGTGTGTGAAATAGGAGCATCACTACTCACACCGAGACAGGGATGCAGGCGGGAATGAAGGACCACCCTCCCTGGTGGCTCATCTCCAATGCTCCTAGTCTCACCAGGAGCCTAATGGTCATGCCATCTCATGGAGCAAGGAGGCGTCTGTCCCCTCCCTGAGATCTGGGAGAGCTGGGTACCATCTCCTAATAGCCACTGCCCTTGTAGGACCTGTGGGTACCAAGCACCCTACAAGGCACCTAACTTTACCGTCTGACAGATAAAGGCAGATCTAGTGTCCAGATTGTCTTGGGAAACAGAGTTCAGGGAAGTGATGTGCTCAAGATGGCAGTGCTACCGGGGTCAGGACTCAACCAAGACAGCAAAGGCCTGAACTGGAGCTTGATGGCTGGAGCTGTGGCCCATTAATCCCAGCTTCATTTTACTTATTTGCTTGCTTACAGCCAGCCCAGGGTATTTTCTCTGTCTCTGTTCATACACTCAAGGGGCATGGAGTAGAGGCAAAAAAATATTCATTTCATTTCCCTCTGAGATCTACCAGAACAGAATGTTAGATCCTCTTTTTTCTTTTTCTTTTTTCTTTTCTCTTCCTTCTCCCTCATTTTTTTTTAAAATGTAAGTATGTGAGTACACTGTCATTCTCTTCAGACATACCAGAATAGGGTCTCAGATCTCATTACAGATGGTTGTGAGCCACCATGTGGATGCTGGGAATTGAACTCAGGACCTCTGGAAGAGCAGTTAGTGGTCTTAACTGTTGAGCCATCTCTCCAGCTCCACCTTTTTTTTTTTTTTTTTGAGACACAGTTTTACTATGTAGCCCTGGCTGACCTGAGACTCAACTATGTAGACCAGGCTGGCTGTAAATTCATGGAGATCTGCCTGTCTCTGACTCCCAAGTTCTGGGATTAATACACTGCTATGCCCAGAAGAAAGAAAATAATTTCCCTGGTAAAGAAAGCATCACTCTGGCAGCATGTGTATGGTAGAGGATTGCAAAGTCTATCATCAGTGGGAGGAGAGGACCTTGGCCCTGTGAAGGTTCTGTGCCCCAGTGTAGGGGAATGCCAGGGCCAAGAAGTGGGAGAGGGTGGGGTGGCAGGCATGGGGAGCGGGGAGACAACAGGAGTTTGTTCTTGTTGTTTTTGTTTGTTTGCTTGCTTGCTTTTTGGAGGGGAAACTGGGAAAGGAGAAATTTACATGTAAATAAAGAAAATATCTAATAAAAAAAGAAAGAAAGAAAGAAAGCATCACTCTATTACAGGAAACGGGCATGGCAGGGAATCAGATCCAAAGCTGTTTTTTCTTTTCTCCTTCTTATTTGGATGATTATTTTTCTTTGCTATTGCTTTGAGGCAGGATCTCAGGTAGCTCAGGCTGTTACCTGAACTACATAGCTATGTAGCTGAAGATGGCCTTGAACTCATGATCTGCCTGCCACTACCTCTCAAGTACAGGGATTAAGGCCATGTGCCACTACCCCTGGAGGGAGTGTGCATATGTGTATACCTGTGAGCGTGTATGTGTGTGTGTGTGTGTGTGTGTGTGTACGTGTGTGTGTACAAGCACACTCATGAGCAAGCACTTAGTGTGTGTACAAAGGCCGGGGATACTGGTAGGTGCTATCCTCAGGAATACGGCCTATTTCCTTTGAGACAAGGTCTACGTATTGGTCTGGAGCTCATCAATTAGAGACTGTCTTGTCTCCACCTCCCCAGCCCTGGCATCAGGCCTCCCATTGCTCTTCTTTTTGGAACTTACCCTGATCTTAGGCAAAAGGCTGAGAAGCGATACTGTATGGACAATGCTCAAAGCCTTTGTAGGTTTAGCTGATGGGGCTACTTGGAGGCACTGACAGGCACAGAACACTTACTTTGAGGCCAGTAAGATGGCTCGGAGGGTGAAGGGTCTTGCCACAAAGTCTGACAAACTGACTTTGAAACACAAAGTTCAATCCCTGCCACCAACATGGCGGAGAGAGCCAACTCCTACAAACTACTATGTAGCCTTGGCTAGCCTGAGACTATGTAGGCCAGGCTGGTCATAAATTCATGGAGATCTGCCTGGAGATTTGACCTGTGTGTGTGTGTGTGTGTGTGTGTGTGTGTGTGTGTGTGTGT
>NW_022196895.1:57137500-57143769 GCF_008632895.1 Mastomys coucha
AAAAAAAAAAAAAACCAAAACACAGGGTTTTAAAGAAAACACAGTTCATATCAAAATACACTTATAAAATATTGAAAAGGTGGGGCTGGAGAAAGATGTCTCAGTGGCTAAGAGCGTACCTTACTCTTGAAGTGCCTGGCAGGTGGTGCCCAACTCCAGCTCCAGGGGATCCAATGCCTTTCTCTGGCCTCCATGGACACCTGCATTCACGTGTACACTCCCACACATAGATACATATACATCACATACACGCATACTTTAAAGTTTTAAAAACTACTCAGAAGGGTGAATCCTACCCTAATGGTGTTTCTCTTTTAACATACTGAGTAGTGAGAGCCAGTGACAAGTGTAGTAATTGCCTACAATGTCTAATTAGCAATAAACCCAAATATTTCCAGAGAACATTGACAACTGTGAAGTTATATGGAAATATCTGTGATTTCCACTGGTGACAAGGCGGCACTAAGGTTTTTTTTTTTTTTCGTCACTTACATTCATATTTAAATGAAATGCTAAAAACAAACACAATTTTTCTCATCCAGATTCCCACACTTCCAAAGCATGAGGTTGTCCAGCATTTTACACAGAGGGTGGGCATTCTCTCCATGACCTACCAGGGCTTAAGTTTCCACACGCGTGTCAACAGAGGCCTTTCGAAGGGACTAAGGGTACAGTAGAGGAAATGCTCTGAGTGGCTCTGGGTCTTAGGGGCTCAAGGTAGGGTGTGGGTTACACGAGGTGGCAGGGGTAAGGGCTGCGGGCCTCAAAGCTAATCCAGAAGCTCAGGCCAGAAGAGGGTTAAGCCTCCATCAGACCGACACGGGCTGTCCAAGCACAGAAGAAACTGCATTCTCCAGCTGGGGTGTGTAGCTCAGGTGGAAGACGGCCTGCCTAGCGTGTCTGAGGTCCTGGGTTTGACCCATAATGCTATATAAACTGGGGATGGCTATACACGCCTGGAATCTCAGCACTTGGAAAATGACGGTGAAAGACCAGAGGCTGGAAGCCATTTTTGGCTATATATTGAGCTACAGAGGACCTTGTATCACATAAATAAAGAGTAAGTATCAGGCATGGTGACTCATGCCTTTGATCCCAGCACTCGGGAGATGGAGGAAGGTGTTTCTTTGTGAGTTCCACGCTAGCTGGTCTATACTGTAAGACCTTGCCTATAAATAAATACATAAATAAATAAATAAATAAATAAATAAATAAATAAATATTTCCTTTTTAAAAAATGATTTATTTATTTATTTTATGTATATGAGTACACCATTGCTCTCTTCAGACACTTACCAGAAGAGGACATCAGGCCCCACTGCAGATGGTTGTGAGCTACCATGTGATGGCTTGGAATTGAACTCAGGACTTCTGGAAGAGCAGTCAGTGCTCTTAACCACTGAGCCATCGCTCCAGCCCAATAAAAATGTTTCTTTAAAGAACAATTTGTACCCTTCCATGCAGCAGCTGTGTGTGTCCTTGCCTATACCTGCAAAGAAGGAAGCACCCTTTTACATTGTGCTCCCTGGCTCCTCCCCCTAGGACAGGGGAACCAGCCATCCTGTACTCTCCATCTCGGCTGTCTATGCTATCCTCATGTCCTGCAAGGTTGGGGGAAAGACTCATAACTCGTCTCCCATCTGCCCACTGCTCTCCTACCCAACCTGGTCTCCCCAGTGGCCACCCAAAAATCACCTCTAAATATACAAATTAGATGATGTCCCCTCACCTCAGGTCAGAAGTGTCTGAAAGCCCTCATGACACTTAAGAACACAACTGTGCCAGCTCTTTACAATTGACCTCAACAGCTGCTCACTGCTCCGTGGCCTTTGCACAAGCCACTTGTTTGTGGTTGCCTCCTTCTTGATTCTCCCATCAGATGACACCCATTTTAAGAAGCAGTTGGCTCTGCCGTGACCACTTGTCCCCTGCTCTGTCACATTCTGTGACCTTGGCTGAGTCATATTTTTTCCCCCGAGCCACACCACTGTGCTCACTGTTGTTGTCTTTCCAAGCCCACTACAATGAGAACTCCTAAACGCTGTCTTGCTTCCCACAGATTCCTACTCAACACAAAGTTGGTACTCTTCAGATTTTACCGAGTGGGCTGACTGTGTGTGGGAAAGTGAGCTTGAGACCTTACAGGCATGATGTCACACAATCCCTTAGCTGGCATCGTTCCTATTGCATAAAGAAAGAGACTGAGTTTCCCCTGTCTGACTTCAAAAACAGGTTCTTAGTCACTGTATCATTTTGCTTTCAACACACACATTCTCTCTCTCTCTCTCTCTCTCTCTCTCACTCACTCACACACACACACACACACACACACACACACACACACACACACTCTTCCTCTCATATCAACCTTAAAGAGAAGACAAGGGAGGATCACACAGAAAAACACAGAAGGATGGGACCGAGGTGACAGCAGCCCAGGACTCATGAGCTTGCAACTTTGTCCTGCCCGGACACCACTGACTCCCGAACCCAGTGCCCAGAGGAGGTAGAGGGGCTGTCAGGCCACACTTGGATTCACATTTTCAAGTAGAATCCTGGGAATTTCCAACTGCCCCCTCTCTTTGTCCTCTACTCGCCAACCCCTGCTTCTCCACCCTCCCCACCCCAGGCCTCTAATCTCTAGGTTAAGTTTCCAGAACTCCGAAGTGTCCTCTGACTGGGAAACTAACTGCCCAACCAAGCCTGCCTGAGAGCCTGGGGGTGTGGAGTCCCAGTAGGAAGAACCTTTGGTTCAGTCTCTATCCAACAGTTTCACCACAACAGCTGCAGGTGCTGATGGGAGGATCCCATTTACATCTGCCGCACAGGTGAGGGTACCAGAGTCCCAGGGAGGGCCACTAGCTGCCTTTGGAAATACCCAGCTGGGGAGGTGGTTGAACTGAGCTAGGAGACCAGGAAATCGAACACCCTACACCGTGACATTTACCCTCTCCTCTACAATAGAAACAAAACCCTTCTTGCTTCAGAGCTGTTCCCAGGGATGCCCAGGAGGCGGAACTATACAGAAAAGGGAGTGAGAGGTAATCTTTGCCTCAAGAGGCCTAACTCCCATGGTAAGAAGTAACTGATGCCTGGTTGCTTTTTTGTTTTTTGTTTTTGTTGGTTTTTTGTTGTTTGGTTTTGTTTATGCAATTGGGATTGAACCTAGGGCACCATGTATGCTAATCAAATATTTATTCTACCACTGAGTTATATCCTCAGCCCACTTGGTAATAGCATTTAGGAGCTTCCATGGACAAGTTAGCCTAGAACTTGTCATCCTCCTGCCTCCGTTCCTTAAAATAGCTAGAATTAAAGACCTGTGTCACTATGCCTGGCTGAGAAAGTCTTTGGTGGAATATCTGGCATCCCTTTTAGCCGAAAGGCTAAGCTATCTTGTGTGTCCCCAAGGCCTTGGACATAAGTCAAGGTATACAAGGGTCATGTATCCTTGGGGCACTGGTTCCCACAATGGACACACTCCTGAAGAGCAGGCCCAATGGATAGGCCTTGCGTTCCAAGTTGGTGACAGCAGGGAGGGCAGGTGCTGGCAGACAGTGAGTGTGCCACTGGCAGTCTCCTGGCAGCTGCTGTGTAGGAGTTGGCCTCAAGGAGAATGGCCTGTGACCATTTTAGCCATGTTGCTATGGGGCAGCCCTTGCCAGGACAGCAGCCTCCTTATATAGGACATGGTGGCCATCTGTGTCCACACTTCTGGTTCAAAGGCCATAAGCACAGAAGAAACAATATAACCAACTGGCCTTTAGAGGCAAGCACATCTCTGCCATTTTACTACAGGTTAATTCATTCTCTCTTTCACCCCTCATTCCTTTTCCCCCCATGCATGCTTACAATAAAACAGCTATTCAGAACAAAGTGCTCCAAACTGGGTTCCCTGGGACTTAGTTCTGCCAAACCTGATCCAGTTAAGTCTGTTGACTCTATGGGTCTCAGTTTCCTCCACATGAATATGCAAGGGTCAAACTAGGCACTGTCTACCATCTTTCTGACCCCAGTGTGTAATAGTCTATGGAACCGGACAAGCTTCCCATTCATTAAGGTCTCAACATATGGCTGACGACATTTGTCACACTGGGAGGGCTCCAAGGGACCTTGGCTTTCTTTACCTAAAGCTGACTGCTAACCCTCCTTTGTTAGCTCATATCAAAAAGTGTTAGCAGGTCTTCCTGTTTATTAGACTTGTAAGCCAGAAGGCCTCTTTGCAACCATTGCACATAATGCTGTAAAAGCTGTCCCATATAAAGAAATGTGCATGGCAGCTTCTAATAAAATTTTATTTATAAAAACAGGCTGCTGACAGGAGTTAGCCTACAGGGCTGTAAAGGGGTTTGCTAATGGGAGGCTGGAGAGATGGCACAGCATTAGGAACACGGACGGCTCTTCCAGAAGACTCAAGTTCAATTTCCAACACCCACGTGATGGCTCAACCGTCTATAACTAGTTCCCAGGGGACTCAACACCCTCACACAGACATACATGCAGGTGAAACACCAATATACATAAAATAAAAATAAAAATAAAACAGAAGAGGAAGAGGAAGGAGAAGAAGAAGAAGAAAAAGAAGAAGAAGAAGAAGAAGAAGAAGAAGAAGAAGAAGAAGAAGAAGAAGAAGAAGAAGAAGAAGAAGAGGAGGAGGAGGAGGAGGAGGAAGAAGAGGAGGAGGAGGAAGAGGAGGAGGAGGAAGAGGGAGAAGATGAGGAAGAAGAGGAGGAGGAGGAAGGAAAGGAAGAGAAGGGAGAAGAGGAGGAAGAAGAGGAGGAGGAGGGAGAAGAGGAGGAAGAAGAAGAGGAGGAGAAAGAAGAGGAAGAAGAGGAGGAGGAGGAGGAGGGAGAAGAGGAGGAAGAAGAGGAGGAGGAGGAGAAGAAGAGCAGGAGGAGGAGGAGGAAGAGGAGGAGGAGGAGGAGGAGGAGAAGGAGAAGAAGAAGAAGAAGAAGAAGAAGAAGAAGAAGAAGAAGAAGAAGAAGAAGAAGAAGAAGAAGAAGAAGAAGAAGAAGAATTAGATGTTGTTGCTGAAGTTTGTTAACCATTGGAATCACCATTGTCCCAGCCTTTCAACACACAGTAGGTCTTCTACTTGCCCCGGGCTGCTTTCCAGGCACTGACAGGAGCTGCTCTGCTCAGAAAGAGTTTCTGGCTGCCATCTTTCCAGCAAACATTCCTCTCTGAAATGAGACTACTGTCTTCAGGAAATGCCTCAGCTCCCTGCTTAGGTGCTGTCCCTGGACTCCTGCAGTGACTGCCCCACCCCCCTGCCAACAGAGGCAGTTATCTAAAATGAAGGACTCTGGGCTCTGAAGGAAAATCTCTGTGGGGACAGCCATTTGAGGTCCCTAGGATGGTCCCAACAAAATGGCTCCCTAAATCCAGGAAGACAAAGCTGCTGTATGGGACCCGTTGGGAAGCTGGAGTGTACCCTGCCTCCCTACAAACCCTTGTGGCCCGCTTGTCAAGCAGTGTGGTGCCGGGCACTTCTTTAGGCAGCATGCTGGATCTATCAGGAGACAGAAGCAGCCTTCGCTGAACCAGCATCCTTCTGTTCTCCCCCTAGGCCTTGATGATCTAACTACTTCTCCGTTCTGGCAAGAAACCTCTCCTCTGAGTCAGGGACTCCTCCTGGCGGGCGAGCAGGAACACTCCAACCTACGCAGAGCACAGCTGCCTCCACCTGTTCCCAGGAAGGCCAGAAGAAAAAAAAAAAAAAAACAGTAGCAGCCACCCCAGAGGCCAGAGAGCATGGGGGAACCCACCAAGGGTCGACATAGGGATGCACAGGGAGATGAGCTGGAAGGCAGCTGAGAACATCTGGCCTGTCATGTCATCCATGCAGTTCTGGGAAAAGAGGCAGATTTCCATTGTGGGGTCTTAAGGGTGGACTTGGGACACCATTGGATGAACGGCCTATCTTTTCTTCACATGAGAGGATGTTATGATTAAGGCAAGCATCTCCTTTTTTGCTGTGATTTATCCACAGGGTGAGGGTCACCAACTGTGAAAGTGACGCCCCAGCAGTCGAATGAGAAAGTACAAGTTGGCATAGACTCACTTCTAGGTCTGCTCTGGTCCATGTCCTTCACCACAGTCTCACAAGGCGGGAGCTAGCGTCAGCCCACCTTACAGACAGGCATTGTAGTCCCTTGGGGGACAGAATCAGAATCTGAGCTCCTAGGCTCAGATTGTGCATAAAGCCTCTTCCAGAGGCTAGGACTATAACTCAGTTAAAGAGTGCTGGCCTGGCTTGCTTGAAGCCT
>NW_022196895.1:57143779-57151279 GCF_008632895.1 Mastomys coucha
CTGATGTGGGAGTGCACATCTGTAATCTAGAGCTTGGAGGTGGGGGGTGGAGGAGGCAGAATCAGGAGTTAAAGGTCACCCTCAACTACACAGAGTTCAAGGGCTATTCAAGCCCAAGCCTGGGCTACATGAGACCTTGTCATTCATGGATAGATATAAATAGAAACCCCATTCCTTAAACAAAGTCAAGAATCTGGTTCTCTCTTTACCATCTTGCCTGAGCCAGGTCCCAACATGGAATAAACTGGTTCTGGGAAACGATCCTTGCTCTTATTTGGTCCCCTTTGCCTCTGGGGAGAGTCCGACATCTCATCCCCTATTCTGTCCCCAAAGGCTCACAGCTCTCCCGTGGGAGTTCCTGAGGACTCCCAATATGAAGTCTATTTGCTGTTCCCATTTTACAGCATTCCCACCCTTGACTCCAAATAGCAGCAGGCTCCACCTTTCCCTCCCACCCTGCCCTGCCAGGTGATTGCTGCCTGTGCTTCCTCCACATCCTTTCTCTCTGACTTGCCTACAGGCCGCCTGTGCCCTTTTGGTGCCCTCTCCACCCGCTTCAGCACTATTTCCCCATGAGGAAGCTTTAGACTCAAGGCAAAGATTTACAATATGTGCCCTGGGCTGAGGGAGGGCTCATTCATCCTGCATTTATTTCGATAGCAAAGCCTTCATAGGCGTGCCCTTTCACATACAAACAGGAAAAGCATGCAGCACTGGGATATGGCCCTCAATATCTTAATCTATAAAACATTACAAGAAGGCAGGAGGGTACTGCCGGCCATTGTCTCCTTTGCTCTCAGGACTAGGCTGGCCTTGAAATTGTGGTCCTTCCCTTCTGCCTCCTAAGTGCTGGGATTACTATAGGGTGGAGGGGATCACCACACCTGGTCTTATTCGTGTGTGTGTGTGTGTGTGTGTGTGTGTGTGTGTGTGTGTGAGATGTATTATGTATGTATTATGTATGTATACATGTATGTGTATTTGGTGGTACTAGGGATTGAACGGAACCTCAGCCTGCTAAGCGAGCTCACCACCACTGAGCTATACCCCCAGGCCCCTTTTGTATTTTTTTTTTTTTTCATTTAGAGAAAAGGACTCCCTCAACTTTCCAAGCTGGACTTGAACTTGCTCCACAGGCCAGGTAGGCTTTGAACTTGCTCTCTTCCTGCCTCCCACTCCCAAGTAGCAGGGCTCACTTACAGGCTCGCTCTTCAAGGTTTGGCTCTGTCGGCATCCCTTCAAGTTTGGTCCCTAGCTACTCATTGGAGAATCTTCCTGGAGAGCAGAGATCCAGAATCACAGATCTCAGGGACCCCAGAGGTGCTGAATCCATCTCAGGGAAGTCTAAGAATCTGTACTTTATCCAAGGCCCCAACCGTTACTGAAACTATGTGACTATGCACACATGCCCACCACAACTGCCAGACTGTGATACACAGCCAGGCTTCCTGTGACCTCCAACAGAAGGAATGCGCCCAGCACAAACCACAGGAGAGAGATCCACGGTGTGCTATCATCAGCCTTTGCTTAATCACAAGCACTTTACATGCTCCTCACACCGGAGTCAGGAGCGGGACCTCTCCAAGACGTGCCCCTTGACATTATAATCTTCTAAGCATGAGAGGCCTCCAAGAAACAAGGGCAGGATGCAGACCAGCTCATTCTGGATTAGACTGGTTTGGGGCTGTAGAAATAAGATAGGATCCAGGTACCAGCTGCTGGCTGACTACAGAGCAGTCTGGCCAGACAGAGCCGGTAAAGGGAGCTGGCAATATTGGAGAAGCACCCCAAGGAGTCAACCCACCCTCAAGGGGTCAGCTTTCCCATGGATGAGGAGAATGGTCATTTCCTCTCATCCCCAGCAAAGGAGAAATCTGCTCACAGCTGACTAGGTCATACTATAAATGGTGCTGCAGCAAGATCCTGGTCCCTGGATAGTACATATGATTGCCATCTGAGCTCACACAGGAAACTAATGCCTAGAGACATTAAGTAACATGTACAAGGTCACCCAGCTTGGAAGGCATAGAGCCAGTAGGTGAACCCAGGTAGTGTGACTGGTAACCAGACAGATCCCTAACTTTGTACCACCTCCCCTCCCTCACAACCCAGGAAACCTGGGAACAGAATCATTAAGCCCTGCAGAGTAGGCACAGATAAAAAAGCAAACCCATTTTTAATTTCACGGGTGTCAAGAAATGACTAAAGGCATAAGGTCATTTCCTGAACAAAAAAAAAGGGCATCACCCTTCCAGAAGCTTGGCCCTAGGTTCTGGAGTGAAAAGCACCACAATGAAGGGGCTAGGGGCATCAACTCCACAGCCAGGCTCCCCAGGCCCAAACCTTGTTCTACAACTCTGTGATCTGGGTCATGTGACTTGGCATTTATGCCCAAGTGCCATTTTCTATAAACCAAAGGGAATAGTAAATACTTCATAGAGTTATTTTGAGGATTAAACGAGGATATAAACAAAACACTTAGAACAGTGGCTAGCACATAAAACTGCTTGCTGCTATTTTAAGTACGACCCAATGACTTCACATTTATGAGTTCATTTCAACCTCCTTAACCACCCTGCTTAGTTCACAGGAAGGAATGGTCTGCTCCATTCTGCAGATGAGGAAAAGGAACTTAGCAAGGAGCATGCCTTCCTCAAGGACACACACCCAGTTACTATAACTCAGGGCTCTCAAGTCACTTCCCAGGCCTGCCTCTATCTCATGGGGTTTCTTTTTTGAGCCCTGAGGTGATTCTTAGTTTTGTTCTGTTGATTCTTGTCTGAAGTGAAAGATCTGAAGACATGTACATGAATGGTTCCAACACAGAGAGCATGCCACCGTTTTCAGTGTCTTTGCCCATTGCAGACATTACTAATCAACAGCAGGTTGCTTTCCGGCCAAGTCAACACACCGCTTCGAATTTTCCAATGGTTGTTATCAGTCAAGCACAAATGGACAATGATCAAACCCGACCTTTCCACTCCATAGGAAGAGTCTTTTTTTTTTTTCTCTCCAAAACTCAGGATATTTCTTTCTCTAGCTATAACAGGGAAATGGTGCATATAGCTCTGTCTGTGTTCTTAAATATATTAACCTTTCCTATGGATACCATGATCAATCACAGTGCCCCGTGTGTAGAATACTCCCACAGCAGTATCCACCTTTCTCCATATCCCGAGTGCTCGACAGACACTTTGCTTAGTCTAACTCCACAGCCTCATCTTCCTGACTGACTACCAAGGCACAGCATCAGATGCTCTCGGCATTCTGCATCAGCAAGGCTCTCTTGTGGTTGTGGGCACTAGCCTAGTGTGTGCTGAGTAATTTGTTACTAGTTACATTTAAATCCTAACTGGGAAGGGGTTCGGGTGCTTACTCTAAAGTTGGGGAGTCTCTGTGGGCTTCAGGGTCTTCATCTCTCCATCATCTGTCTGAGGGACAACCCTTCTATCTCAAGTCTCACGTGTCAAGAAAAGCTGAGCCATAGACACATTCTTGCCCTAGGGGTGGGCTTAGAACACTGTCCTAAGCAATCAGAGAGCCATCTTTCTTATCTACCATGATGAACTCAAGGCTTACCATGTGTCCTATTAGACAGTGAGAGCTAGCCCATAGACAAAGGTTGTTGTTATTAGAAAAGTGCTATCCCGACCATTAGTAAGATGACTCACGTGAAGCCCCGTGGGAACTCACATTGGTAGCAAAGGCCTGTCACAGGAAGAGAGCAAGTCCAAGACCTGCCTGGGCTTTAGAGCACAGATCTAGCCTGGGCTAAGTTACATGTTTAAAAGGTGTAACCCTGTGTCCATGTAAAATTGAAAGAGAGACTGGGGATATCTCTGTGATAAAGTGCTGGCTTAGTATGTGTGAGGCGCTAAATTCAATCCCCAGTACCAGGAGGGGGAAAAAACCATTTTGCCATTTCTCCTTTGACTGGGGGGGAAAACAAAAATGTCATAAGGGAAGGCAAGGTTGAGAGGCGGTGCTCCTGTTTCCAACTCATCCACATTTTCAACCGTAGGAATAGTCAATTTCTTTTGGAAGGAGGTGGCTATGAATCAGCTCTGCCACTTAGAACCAAAACAGATCTAACAGCTAAATATATTGTCATGAGGATGGGAAAGAAACTCAATTGGAGCCCTGCTCCTGTGGCTTCTTCTCTACTCCCACCACTGGTGCAGCCTGGCTTCTTACATCTTTCTCTGTGTGTGTGTGTGTGTGTGTGTGTGTGTGTGTGTGTGTGTGTGTGTGTGTGTGAACCTGCAAGAGCTGGTTCTCTCTTTCCACCATGTGGGTTCCAGAAACTGTACTCAGGTTGGCAGACTTTACATACTGAACCATCTTGCTACCTGGTCCCCAAGCCTGGCTCCCTATCACATTTGTGGTTAAAAAAACAAAACAAAACAAAACAAAACCCAACAACAACAACAACAAACAAACAAGAGCTGTGGGAATCACTGCGCTTGACCTTTGGCTTAAGGCTTGCTTCTGACATATTTTGTCTGCTAGTAACCCTGGACGTCTAATAATACTGGCCAGCCAAAAGGCTTAGTCCTCAGCTCCTGGTCTCCAGACCTAGGAGAGACTTTTGCTTCTATTAGAGAGAGAGATATTCATTCATTTCTCAGCATTTGCTGCCGTCTGGTGGTCCCCATCCTTATTCCCCACTGTTGTTGTTACCAAAGACTCTCCTCTCAAACCCTCAATCTCAGTTCTGCAGACCGTCTGCAACATGCACACGGAAGGAAGGAAGCCACCCTGTGGTGAGGGTGTCTGGGACAGCAGGTGTGCAGATGAGACCTGCCTTTGTACAGTGGCTCCTGCCTCAGGCATCTTCCCATGAAGAAGACTGCTGGCTTCTACCTTCGCCTTGCCTTTGCTTAGTTCTAAACAAGTGTGGACTAAGCCTCAGGCAGCTAACCGTATAGATGTGGGGAAGGAAGAGCGAGTTATTCTATTCTCTGGACCTCTTTGTTAGTGTCAACCAAGGTTGGAGCCAGACAGTCACAGTTCTAGCTTCCTAGACATAGCTGGACCCTCAGGTGGCACCTTCAAATACAAAAAGGGGTCTTGCCTTTGCAATGGAATGAAGGAGGCTGGTGGAGTTCCAGAAGCCTGAAAAAAAAATGGCATGCGGGACTGTTATGGACATCAAGTACTACAAGACAGAGGGGAGGAGCAAGAAGCCTTGTTAATGAAGACTTGAGATGCACAAGCTGCCTGGCTCCATCATCAGGATTGGGCTGTCCCATTTGATTGCCCTAGTACCTTAAAAAAACAAGCAAACAAACAAACAAAAAAAAAAAACCCAACTATCCCATCCCTCTTCACAGATGAAGAGAGTAGGTGTCAGAGAGGCCCCAGGCCACCCAGCTAGCAAGGGACAAGAGCAAGATTGCAACCTGGCTCCAGCAAGCTACAGAAGCCATGGTAGCCTCTGTGCCTCTTTCCTGTGCTCCCTTTAGAACTAGAGGGTCCCATAGAGGAGAACAGCTGGCCCAGAACCTGGTACACTAAACATGGAAGACCAGAGAGGAGCTGACCCCAGGCAAAAATCCCACCTGGGACTCAGAGTTGCCGCGGGAGAACTTCTCTCTCTTACTACTGTCTCACTCCTGAATCTCAATGTAATGACTCCTTGTCATTGGAGGCCAAGGTCACCTGAGAGCATATAAACTCTCTATATGAGAATGTGACTATGAGAATAAGCAATGCCAGGTCCTGTCTGAGGTTTGATGCAAGAACAGGCATAGGATGCAAGAACAGGCATAGGAGAAAGATCCCCCTTGTTATCCAGTCTGAGCATGGAGCCCCAGACCAAGCAATTAGAACCCATGGGAAGCAACTGAGAGGAACTCAGGTGGCCAGAGTGGACAGGGGTGGGGTGGGGTGGGGGCTGCAGAATGAGGGTGATGTTCTAAGGATTAGACCCTGATGGGCCACCACTGAGCTACTGAGGGAGCCTATGCCGGACTCCTTAGGACAGGGACAGGAAGATAATGACCTGGCTAGAATGCAGAATGGGGACAAAAACAGACATCCCAACCAGGTGGCTTTTTCTATAGCCCAGTAGGTGACAATGAGGTTGGGGGGGGGGGTAAATGAAGAGAAGTCGTGGGGTCTGCTCATAATCTACCTGTGGGCACAAGTAATTCAGGTGAGCTCCTGGGTTCAGGCCTGCAGCAATGTGTGTGTGTGGGGGGGGTTGCCCTGAGGGACCCCATTTTGGATTGGCTGATGAAGGCGAGCAAAACCACCAGCCTTGGCAGCCACACCAAGAGGTCTCACGCTCACCTTGTCCGTGTAAGTATGCATGTGTGCTCTGCAGCAGAGAGCATGGCCAGGTGGCCAGCAGGGCATGGGACATTTATATAACACAATAGTCTCTCGGAACTACAAACCATCCCCGTGAGGCCTCATCTCTCTCTCCGTTTCACAGACAAGGAGCTCAAGACCCAAAAGAGTTACCTACCAAGGTCATGACGTCAGCTCCTTTATTTTTCTAGGTCCTTGTAGTTGTCCTTGCCTAATCCCCTTTGTCTGACACCCATGGGGGAGGGGGGGACCCTCACAGGAGGGCATAAAGACAGTGCCTGTAATCTCAACACTCAGAAGGCTGAGGCAGGGGGAACAGGAGTTCATGGCTAGCCTAAGTTACATCCTGTGATGCTGCCTCAAGCGGGGAGGGAAGGAAAGAAGGGGGGAGGGGGAAGGGAAGCGAAACAAACAAACAAACAAACAAAAAAGTCTCACAGCCCTTAGCTGAGATTCCAGAGAGCATAATAGGACCGAGTGGACTACTAGGTCAAAACACAGTCTCGTGGGTGGCCATGCGTCTTTAAGAAAGCGACAAATTGGCCTTCGGGGTGCCGAATGTGGCACCAAGGGCCAAGCGCGCACCAAAACGAGGATGGTCTGAAGGAGTCATTCTCTTTCTCTTCCTTTTTAGCTCAGTGTGACTTCAGTACCAGAACCTGGGTGTGCCAGTGTGCACTCCAGGGACTCTGCCCTGTAAGCTCAGGATCACCGGTTGTTACATGTAGGCCTCCTTCCCTTCTCCTTCCCCATATTGCCCTCCTCTGTCCCAGAGGGCCTCATGGTTCTTTAGGGTTGGGGCTGAGAGAATGCTTGGTGGGATTCCAGCCCTGCACTGTGGGTTCATATTAGGGCACCTGCTAATCTGCAGGACACTGGGGCCAGTGATACTGGACAGGCGGCAAGACAAGGCACCCAGCTGTTCCAGAACCCAGGGCCACGTGACCCCAAATCCCAGCTATAAATAAATATATGGGAACCTGTCAGCCCCTGCCCATACTGGCTCCCCTCCCTCTCAGGGAAAAATAAAGGGTTCCCCCGCAGTAGCACAGAGGTCTGGACACCAGCTCTAATACTCTAGGCCCAAACTTTCTACTGACCTAGGGGTGATTCTGTTCTCTGGAAATGAAGGCATCTATCAGCCATGCAGACCTTTCTAGCCCACATCTTGGCTTCTTTTCGCAG
>NW_022196895.1:57156279-57165913 GCF_008632895.1 Mastomys coucha
CCAGAGAGAAAAAGGAATCTGTTGTGCTGCCTATTACAGTCAGAGCACGGTATAGAAGGGGTCCAAAAGAAACATAATTGTATGAGAACACTAATGGGAGCAAGAAGCCAGAAATGGCAGCAGCAGAAAGGAGTGTGCATCTTGGCTCTCGACAGCTAACCACCAGGGGGCGCTGCTAGCCTCAGACAGCTTGGTGGTGTTGGAACAATGTCAAGAGGAGGCCAGAGAGGAGAAGCAGAAATGGGAAGACTGTATTGAATATTGATTTCTGTCTCTCTTGATTTACTTCCCTTACAGACAGCCCAGTGCACCTCTAGAGTTGCCTGGGAGAGAGGTTTTAGGGAAGAGGGTGAAATGGAGAAGGTGCTATGGCATATGCCTATAATCCCAGCTTTTGAAAGATAGAGGTGGGTTAGGAGTTCAAGGTCATCCTCAGCTACATAGTGAGTTGGAGGCCTTGATTCCATGAGACAGACAGCCTCTCTTCTCTTCTCTTCTCTTCTCTTCTCTTCTCTTCTCTTCTCTTCTCTTCTCTTCTCTTCTCTTCTCTTCTCTTCTCTCCTCTCTTCTCCTCTCCTCTCCTCTCCTCTCTTCTCCTCTCCTCTTCCCTCCCTCCCTCCCTCCCTCCCCCCCCCCTCAATCCAAACCCCGAGGTACATCCTGGCTAGAGGGAGGGAAGTAGCTGTCACCCCATATCAAGGAGCCTTTCTAGTCCTAGAGCGTGTGCTTTCAAGTCCCAGATAATCCACCTCTAAGTAATGTTAGAGCCTCTTGCAGGCATCTCTGAAGCCTGTCTAAGTTCCGGCGGGCGCGAAATCTCGTAAGCTCTGTCTGCCGGGTATCCTTATGCTGCCTCAGCCCTGCCCTTGTCCCCTCACCCATGAAGCTACCACTGACCACACCATGCTGAATCCTCTGAGAGAGGTAGATGAGCGATCCCCCCTGGAAGAGAAGGAAAGAGGGCAAGAGAGCCCATCCTGCAGACTGGGACATGCACCTGGACTCCCTGACTCCTCCGCAGCTCTGGATAGACCTTATGCAGTAAACCCAGAGAAGTAAGAAGTTACCACCAGCTGGTCCCCGACCCACCCTACACATTCCTTTGACACACCTCGGGAGCCTGGCACACACCCACCAAAGGCGAGAAGGTGATCTCAGGCCGAGCTGAGAACAGTCCCACCATCTGTACTTGCCTGCACCCACTGTAGTTATCCCTGCTCTCTGACCACGGGGACATATCCCAGGTGAAGGTACTTAATCCTGAAGAGGGTCAGAGCCCAGCCACTGAGTATTCAGTTCCCAACCAGCAGCTTCATGTGGTCTCCATGACTCCCCTAGTGGACCTTAGAGAATCCCAGTCACTCTGGCCCAACGGAACCCGGCTGTGAATGGAATGTCTACGGTCAGGACAGGGGCAGAAATGGAGAATTGGTAAAACTAGGGCCTAGCCCAGCAGCTAGATCACACATGGGGTCAGGCACCCCACTGTGCTCATCCCTGAAGCTCTGGAACCCCCCAGTAGGGGCTGCTTCTTAAGGTGTGGTTTGCATGATGAATGAAAGAAGATCAAAGCTAAGGGCTTTCCCTAACTTTCCCCATCCTGATGTTTGGGATGTGATAACTCTCTCCATGTGGTGGGCATAAAGCAGAACCAAGAAGGAGACTACAAAATAGTGAGACTTTCTATGGGCCCTTATTGTGGGCCAGGACCCCAACTACAATTTGGCCTTATGCAAGGTTACTTCTATGTCACGGCCCCTGGGTACACAGTAACACTGGCCCTGATCCCCAGGTAACAAAATGGGGGGTCTTAGCACAGGTCAAGCAGAACTAACAGGACCTGTGCCCTTGGCCTTGATGGGTTCTACTACAGGTCCCTATAAGACAGTTACAGGGCTCTGCCACACTCCCCTCCTTATAGCTGCTGTGGGATCCTACTTATAGCCTTCTTACTAGTGTTCAGATGCCCACATTACCATGACCTCTCAAAAAAACCAAAACTTCAGGCCACCACTGAGAGGAGAGAACATAAGACAAGCGCCTCCTATACTCTTATCTGGGTTAAAATGGTCAAATGATCAAGCACAAGCTGCAACACTGAATGCCCAACACAGGTGCCACAGTGCCCAACAAAACAGAACAGGCAGTAACTAGGCAAGAGTCAGGCTAGTATGCAGCCTTGGGGACTAAATGGTACCTTGTCCTGCCCCTGCCCTCTGGCCTGCATGAGCCAAAAGTGTGTTTTCACCTACGGCAAATGGGGCAGAGCCACACACAGGTAACTTGCGTAGTCATTCCATGCACCAAGAACCTCCTTGGATGGGCTTGGCCAACACACAGGAGGATAGCGTCTTATAAAGATACCACCACATCCAAAGCAGCTCTTCAGTCCAGCCAGTCATTGCCCAGGAGGCAGTCATGGCCACAGCTAAGTGTGCCCATGGGAAGTCAACACACTGAACATGACAACTGCTCCACAAGGTCACCAGAACGCCCCCAACACCGACACCACAGGCGTTACAGTTACAGAGAGCACAGCCCTCGAGGCCAGCCCTAATCCACCCAAGCTCACACTCAAGGACACATTGGGGAAGATCTTCAGAGGGGGACACTACAGTTAGGCTGCCCCTGGGTGTGACACACAGTTGCCTTCTGAACTGTCAGAAGCTGAGGTGACCCGTAAGAGGTCCACACAAGATGATGGACCCACCCATTTGTTATGAATTGGGAAAGATGCTCCTAAGCCCCGCCCTTCTGCAAATCTTATGGGAGCTGATGCAGAGAGTGGTGATGTAGCTGCTCCTTAAGTAACCCTAGTTAAAAATCACTGGTCCACCAAGATAGACTTAAGGAGTCTTGTCTCTTGGGTGTGTTGTCTGGTGCTTGTTGCTCTCCCCCAGGAAACATGGTGGCCAGGGTGACCAGTAACTGCTCTAGAAAACATAAGAAGATGGTCAGGTGAAGGGGAGTTCACGGAGAGAAGGCCATGAGCAGACAACAAGAGAGGCCTCGGGAAACCAGTCCTGATGGCTGTCTGGCCTCTAGGAGCATGGGAAGATGCATTTCTATTGTTAAACTCACAGGTACCACAACACAGGGCCTCACCACAAGCAAATACTCACGTCTACCCAGCAAGCCTGGCTGCATGGTTCACCCAAAACACATCCCAGTCAGCCCATGAACAGCACCGCCATGCCCACCATGACACGGCGTTAGCACGTCCCTGCCAAACACCTCGTAGCAACACGTCACTTTCGCCACCAAAGCTGTGAAAACCAAGCATGATCCAATCCCTACGGTGTGCTCTTTGGGTTGCTTTATCAGAGGCTGGCCTCTCCCTTGGGACCTCTGTTCCCTCTAAGAGTTGTGAGCAAGCTGCATGACCTGCCTAGTCTCTCTGTCCATTCCACACTCTGTGCCATGTAAGGCCCACCCTTATCACACAATGGTCTTAGCAGACTGATCTGAGCAGAATGACCATGGCCTTGTGTGTGACTCTGCAACAGAACACCTAATTTATAGGACTGCCTAGGGATTGTAATGAGACTGGGAGGCCAAGGTGCTGTAAGAGTGGCAGCGTCAGGTGGGTGGCAGAAATTGGCCCTGCTGGAAATATCCCCAGCAAGGTGTTTAATGAGCAACATACCCAGGTTAGAGGCCCCAGGTTCCTCCTCAGCTTTGACTCTTCAAAGCAACCACCTTCAAGGTTCTAGAACATAAACGCAAACTTTGGAAACGGAGCTGATGGGCCTTCAAACTGCAGAACCTGCTCACGTCCGCTGCAGCCCCCTTCTACGGACCCTCAGCGAGCCCTGTCCAAGAGTTTTAACGTTCCCATTTAACAAATGAAGAAACTGAGTCTGAGAGGTGAAGTTTGTTCAAGACCACGCCTGTAGTTGCATGGACATTAAAAAAAAAAAAAAAAGCTACTCATTGGGTAACATAAATCAATCTCTCCCTACCCCTCACCTCCTATGCCTCCAGTGCCTTGATCATGCTAGGTGAGGAAGGGGCTTGCCACTGAGCTACATCACCAGCCACTAGTGATAGCTTTACTACAGCTGCGTCAGAAAGCTAATACAACCTCGGCTCATTGGGTAAACGATGATATAATGTCCCAGCGAGCAGGAGAAAGTGGCCAGAGCCTTCAACTAGGGAGAAAGGCCAAAGGGAGGCAAGAGTCATTGCAGCTCCCTGAAGGGAGAACCTGAAGAGGTGATGCATGTGCCCACGGCAGTGTGATGACAACCTCCTGGGGCAGCATACAGAGGCATCTGGGGGTGGGGAAGGCTTGTTTGTGTGACGGGCCAAGAGAAAGCTGGAAAAATTCATGATCTGAGCAGGTTCTAGACTTCCAGAACTCAATTGCATTTGGAACAAGGCTCTAACTTCTTCTCTAGTTCGAAACATGACACTATCATGATTAGACCCATGCCTTCGAGCATATAAGGACATCTTGCCATTCCTCCTCGGAACCCTGTGTTATCTCCTCAGACCGAGAAGAAACACCAGGAAGACTCCCCCCCTTGGAGTCCCAAATAATCCACCACTCCTAAACAATTATTTTATAATCATGGAGTCTTTTAGCCTGCCTCACCCACATGGCATTCTACAAAGCTGTGGAAATGACTGGAGGAACATACGTGTGGGGCACCGGACCTCCCTATACAATGCCACCCCATCCCCCAGATCCCAGAGCTCATCTCCCATCCCACACCCATCCCTCCAATGGAGCTAGTGTGAGAAGTGGGCCAGGATGGCCAGCTTTTCAGAAAGAGGCCTGTTGTTTTCCAGTACAGGACAAACTTCTGCCCTTGGCATCAGAGGAAAGCCTTGCCAGGGGCCTGGGAGTTGTGAAGCCTGCTCTCTCCTCACTCAGAGGAGCGGGTCTTCATTCTTGTGATAGCCAATCAGGCCAGTATCACTGGCCAAAGGGACGTGAAAGGAAGTCACTGGTTCTGTTTCCGCTCCCACTGCCCCCCCTGGGATGTTTCCAGACCCAGGCTCTCTGAGCACGAGCCTGTTTTCCTCAGAGCTGCTCAAGAAAACAAAAATAAATCCTCCCCACTAGTTGGGGAGGGGCAACTTACCCATCCAAGATTTGTGGGGATGCAAGAAATCACATGGATGCCACAACTAAACACTAGGCTCAGTAACAGACACATGCGGGGCTCATAGGGCACACGCCTGGCCCTGGTGGCAGTACCAAGAGCATAGCCTACTGAACCCTCTGGGGACCTGGGGCAGGACAGATTTTTGGCCTGGTCTTGGTAAAAGGTTACTTACTTACTTACTTATTTACTAAAAAGCTAAGACCATACTGTCTGGTCCACGTTCTTGCTTTGTTGACCTATAAGCCATGTACCATCAGAAAGGCTGTTCAGTTATTTCTAAGTCACAGTTTCTCTTCTTAAAATGTAACACTAGCGATGTGTACCTGCCTCATAAAGTGGTTTACAAAGAACAGACTCAATGTGTTAATCAAGTTGTCTGGCTTACAGAACATGCCTAATAGGCGATAACTTTGAATATGTGGATGGCTGATCATTAATGCCCCACCAGGCCTGGAATTCTGTAGCCTGGGAAAGTGACTCAGCCTGTCTTTCCTAGTTACTCCATAACCACAACATTTTTAAATTTTCTGACTGATTCCTTATTTCAGGCTAATCTCATCTTAGCAAATAACAATAATGAACACCACCACCACCACCACCATCATCACCATCATCATCACCATCACCATCATCATCATCATCATCATCATCATCATCGTGAGGTGGGCTTGTGAGATGGCTCAGCGGTTAAGAGTCCTGACTGCTCTTCTGGAGGTCATGAGTTCAAATCCTACAACCACATGGTGGCTCACAACCATCCATAATGAGAAACAAACAAACAAAAAACCTGTAGGCTACGGGCTGGAGCAAGAGGGAAAAGGGAAGGGGAAAATTTTTAAAAATTAATTAATTAAAAAAAAATAAAAACAAAAAAAACTTGGAAAAAAAATTAGCCAGACTTTAATTCCAACTTGGGAGGTAGAGACAAGCAGATGATGTGAGTTCAGTTCAAGGCCAGCTTGATCTACATAGTGAGTTCCAGGACCACCAGATCTACATAGTGAGAAAGAGCCTGCCTGGTAACAAAACCAAAACACTGAACTTGCAATTTGGGTAAACTGCCACCAGGTGGCAGACTGCTTGGAGGCAGGTCGAAGTGAAGTCCAAGCTTTGCACAGACTCAGACTTACCACCTCTGCTGTGTCCCACAGAACGCAGAACTTCTGTAAGGAGTCGCACACATTCAGAGCTCTATTAAAATAGTAGCTTTAAATAAACCGAGTACATGCCAGGTATTGTCAGGGGCTTTAAATACATCCACACATTTAAACTCAATTCTAAAGCTAATCTCAAAAGGCTTGGGCTGTATTTCCCCTATTTTGGAAATAAGGATCTGAAGGCTCTGGAGGGTGGACAGAGCCACCCTTGGACTCACTCCTGAGTCCTGGCTCATCACATGGCAGTCTCCACACAGCCACCATCTGGTTCAGGCCAGCAGGGGACAGAGCACAGCCTGCTCCATTTTTCTCAAATCTCGTGGCTAGGAGCAGCCTACAGCTGAAACCGGTCTCACGTGTTTGGACTTTGGTTGGAGATGTTACTCTACTCACGCTGGAGTCTGAGCGAAGTCCCAGGGGAAAGATGTCTCTGGAAAGTGACATCACTCCCTGGGCTCCTCCCACTCTGCCCTGTTCCTGGGAAGAGCCCCCTCCCCCCAGGAAGGGGACAGGGAGCAAGAGCGTATGGGTCGTTCCTCTTCCCCATGGAAAGCTTCCATGGAGACTCAGGGACCAGCCAGGGTCAAATTCATCATAAATCCAGATAGGCCTTTAAAAACATTATTTATTGGGATATATGTATGTGTATAACGGTGCCAGCCACTAATCCCAGGACTGAGAGCCAGTTCCTGCAAGTTGTGCTCTGACCTCCATACATGCTGTATTAACTAATTTTTTTTAAAAAAAAAGGACCTTTAAAAAGAATGCCTTTTGCTCATTTTCCCTTTTAGACTTCTCCTTAACAATAAGTTAGATGTTTCTAGCAGTATATTCTCCCACGAATATAAAAATAAACATTTAGTAGCAAAACAAACTAAGTCGCTTCCACTCCAAATACCACGCATACCCTCCAGAACACACACTGAGCCTTTGATTAAAGCCGTTTCCTTGTACTGACCTGATTCCTGTCACCTGACCTGGCTGGGCCTCAGTTCCCTCTTCTGTCATGTACTACAGCACTAGAAGTCTTTCAGCCCCATCCCAGGCATCCCTAGGTCTCAAAACTTAGCTAGCCAAAGCTCCTGCCATCCCCATTACATACATCCACCATTATTTCTAGTTTTTAGAGTCTCTCAGCCCAGCTCTGGCTCCTGCATGGGGCTGTTGGCCAACAGTCCTGGAACAGGGCCTCGAGCCTTCCTCTCTGCTGCCCACTCATCTATGACTATGAATACAGGTTGTTTCCAGGACTCAGTTTGTCTGTCTGTGAAGGGAGAAACAGCAGTCCTTACTTTAGGCCTGAGCACGGCTTTTAGAGTCTAAGAAAGCCCACATAACCTTTCTCACATTGCTATCCCTCCATGTGGGGCCCACATATCACAGAATCTCCCCTCCGGGATCATAACTAAGCTGAGATAAAACACTGGTCTTAGAAGGCCCTTCCAGCAATCCCATCTCTTACATTCCACTCAGCCGCACCCACACAGAGCAGGGCAGATCTCCAAGAGGGGCTCAAAATACCTCCCTTTCCCCGAACTGCACCCCGCCTCACCAAAATCCAGACAACAAGAGGAGGGCAAGCATACCGTTGGCCTGCGCCTTTCCCTCAGTGGAAGAGTCAAAAATGAATGCAAATTTTTAAGAGATGGAGTTCACCCAGGGACTTAGATCCACAGAAGGTTGTCATGCAGAGCCCGTAATGGGACCTGAAGGACCAGGACAGGAAAAGGACCAGGGAGTGTACAGACGACAACAGTGTACCTCTCCAGAATACTTCATTGTCACACAGAGAAGCAAAGAACGGGGGGTGGATTTAGTTCCACACATAGACAGCCATACAGTCACCAATGACCTACTTACTTTCAGAGAGGGACGGTACACACGGCAATCAGCAGGTGGATAAGCCAAGCCCACCCTAAAGGATATTAGATAACAGGTTCTATTTTCCATTCTTTGGTCTTGGAATTACCCCTCAGGACAAAGAGAAGGCTAGGCCTGGGAAGGGGGTGGCCCTTCCACCCAGAACCAACACTGGCTCTGTGAGCCTGCTGCCTGCTCTTCTCTGCTGTCATTCCCTTGTGCCTCACATCCCTTTTCTCAAGTCCATGAACCTGCAGGGAGGAGCATCCAGTCCAAGAGGAGGCTGGGACGACTATCTCAGGCTTCTCTGTGAGATGGCAGGCAGGGCCAGAGCACTGGTCTGGCAGAAATCCAGATGAAAATCTAAGAATTCCTTAGTCACATGGTCTCTCACAGACTTCTAGGTTACAGATGAGGAGACCGAAGACAGATCCACGGTCTGTCGATTTAATGTCACAGGCTGTTCAAGTAAGAGAGAGCACGTAGCATGTGCCTGTATCTGTCTTATGTCGCCATCACTGTGACCACCAGCAACACCACATTCTGCTGCAGATGACAGAATTTCATTCTTTACGGCTGAAGCATATTCCATGTTTTCCTTATTCATCTATTTTGCGGGTCCTTCACGTAACTTGGCTACTGTAAATGATGGTGTAGTTCCACAGGAGCGCAGCTACCTCTAGGGCCTGCTTTCACTTCTATTAGCTATA
The DNA here is from genome assembly GCF_008632895.1 of Mastomys coucha. NCBI lineage: Eukaryota > Metazoa > Chordata > Mammalia > Rodentia > Muridae > Mastomys > Mastomys coucha. The sequence goes on from NW_022196895.1 coordinate 57,165,121, forward strand.
AATCCAGAAACGGGAGGAGCAGAGAGTAGCTGGTTATACCAGGGTTCCGGGATGAAGAAATAGGGAGGGACTACACAGAGGACAGAGTTTCAGTTAGGTAGGAGGACTAAGTTATAAAGTAAATAATGTGATTATAATAAACACAATATTGTATTCTTCAAGAGTAGAAAATACATACACACACACACCTACACACACCCACAACTGCATTGATGAGGATATATTAATTATCTTGATCATGGAATGCTTATGTATCAAATCATTTCATAGAACTAAACTTTCTACAGTTTTGAGTTGTTAGTGCCAGAATGAATAGGATGGCTTAGCATATAAAGACCCTTGCCACCAAGCCTGAGGACCTGAGTTCGATCCCTGGAACCGACAACAGCAGCAGAAGAAACAACTCCCACAAATTGTTTTCTGACCTCCACAAATGCATCATAGTATACACCCCCCTCATCCCTAAAAAAAAAAAAATCTGGAAAAAGAAAATTAGAATGCAGGATTAAACCCCAAGTAGACTGTCTTCCACATCCACAAAATCTTCCTGTTTTACTTGAATGCACAGGGAGTGGTTTGTTTCATATGGTATTCTGCAACACTCTGCAGGAAAAATAAAATAAAATAAATAAACAACTCCCCTCCTCCTCTCCCCCTGATCCTTACTTAGATCTTCCTTGTGTGGTGGGTGCATGAAACTGTTAGTAGAAGACTACATGCTAAGCTTCCACAGCATTGGCAGTCCGCTGGACCCGCTGGACCAGACAGCCGCAAACTTCTTTTTTTTTTTTTT
>NW_022196895.1:57166504-57221695 GCF_008632895.1 Mastomys coucha
AGCCCAGCCTCAAACTTCTAACAGTGTCATCTGCTAGTCCAAGTGGTCATCTTGCCCTCAGCTACAGGTACAGAATGCAGGCCTTCACGGTGTGTGCTGAAGAGGTGAGTATGTGAACAGCCTACTGGGCCCTTGAAGTATCCCCACACTGTATAGTGTCATCTCCCTCCGCGTCCACCGTTGCATCTACCCGCAGAGCTCCTTGCAGACAACACATACTCTATCCCCCCCAGGCAGGCATTAACGTGGAGAAGGCAGTGGAAAAGCCTCACTATCCTAGCGCTGCCACGAATAGGCTGTCTGCATGGTCTGACCTCATGGAGCCTCAATAACCAGGTATGAGGCGACCCCGGGTAGAGGAATATAGGCAGGTAGACTCCTCCCCAGCTCTAAGGCATAGCTAGAAAAAAATGTCCAAGGATGACGGGACTGAAGGGGCATTCTTAACAAAATCCTCACTTCCTCTGGATGGTGAGAATGAGGAGGGTGCCTTTGCAATGCACTAACTCACCCTGCCCAGGGCTCAGCCCGACCTCCATTTGTCTGCGGTTCCGGTGACTTGGCGTCTGAATAGGAAATGGCAGTATCCCTGCCCTTCCCCTGCTCCTGTTGCTTAGTGGCAACTACGCCAGGTCCAGTGTTGACTCAGTCCACTCAACAGAGGACATTTATTTCCCAGTGGTACAGGTTAATGAGACAAACGAGAACCTGGGGGTCAGAAGTGAAAGGTAAGTAGTCCAGGAGAAGAACAAGCCACAGAGCAAAATCTCAGAGCCAGATCTCAGTGCCTCTTCCTGGCCCTATCATCGTCAAAACCATGAATTTAAATCTGTAAGACTACAGTGAACTCCTCTAAACCATAGTAAGGACTGGGGACCAAGTAAGGCCAGAGTATCCGACAGACACAACGCTAAGTGGCAACAACGTTACAAAGCCAATATGAGCAGATAGTTTTCCAGAGGAAAACGGATGTGGGAAGGAAAATGTGCTTGGGGCGATGATTCTTAATAGTGAAATGACTGTGGAGGGGGCAGGCTTCCTTCAGAAAAGTCTATCTCAACTTCCTTAATTTTCTTCAACAAAGATCTAATTTCTTTGTAAGAAAAATTTAAACTAAGCATTATTTTAATTAAAAACAAAAACAAAAAATAACAAACAAAACAATAAAGCAAGACACTTGAAAATAGAGACAAGAGGTCAAGGTCACCTCTCAGCTACAAAGTTTGAAGCCGGCCTAGAGACCCTATCAGAAATAAACAAAGGTAATAGAAAGAAAGAAAAAGAAAGCAGGAAAAGAGATTCATGAAGCCTTACATTGTGAATATATAATTGATGGTCAATTCTTTTATTTATTTATTTATTTATTTATTTATTTATTTTTGAGCCAGGCTTTCTCTGTGTAGCCCTGGCTGTCCTGGAACTCACTCTATAGACCAGGCTGGCCTCGAACTCAGAAATCTGCCTGCCTCTGCCTCCCAAGTGCTGAGATTAAAGGTGTGTGCCATCACCGCCTGGCAATGGTCAATTCTTGAACTACATGTGACAGTCACTATCGACTGTCAAATTTGATGAGATCTAGAATCACCTAGGAGACAGGTCTCTCTAGGCATGCCTTAGGGGGATTAACTTGATTAAGTTCATTGAGATGAGATGACTCATCCACGGTGGGCGGCCCCATTCCCTGGGCTAGAATCCTGGAGTATATATAAATGGGAAAGTGAGCTGAGCACAAGCCTGCATTCAGCAGTCTCTGCTTGGTGGCTTGGATACTGTGTGACCAGCTGCTTTAAATTCCTGCTTCTTTAGCTTCCCCATGGTGATAGATTGTATCCTCAAACTGTGGGTCAAAACAAATATTTCTCCCTTAAGTTACTTATGTCAGGGCATTTTAGCACAGCAATAAGAAAAGTAACTAAGACACTATATCTTCATATATATATCAGACAATTACAGGTATTTGTTAAAGTCAGATAAAGCAATAGACAACCAAAGAGTAGTAATACAGTACACTACAGAGCCCGGATGGGGGGTTTTAGAATGTGGGTATAGATGCCTAAACCATCTTCAACCCCTTGGTAATTACTCCTGGGAAACATAACCTAAATGTTGTGTCCCAAAGAGGTCCACATGGACGGTCCATGTGCGTCCTGGCCACAGCTTGCTCAAGGACACATCTGTGAGGGACACGTCTCCCAACAGGGACTGCTGTGTATGGTATTGATGACAAAATCCTAATACTTCTAGCAAGTTCACCATTCACAAGGCTTTAATGCCTTCCTCCCTGAGGGCTCTACACTCTAAGTTTGCAGGAACAGTCTGTCCTCCACACAGAAACACACAGCTTTACTCAGACTGGATCCGTAGATAGATACTTGCTGAATAAATAAACCAAGGAAAGTATATAGCTGACTCTGTCTGAACGGTGGTTGGTGAATGGATAAACCTGCGCAATCTGATCTGAAACAAGGTGAGTGGCTAGACATGTTCAAAGCTAGTTCCTCACCGCCTAGCCATCATGTACCACAGGTTGGCTGGATGAACTCTAGCCTTATCTCTGTGAACTCTACTCTCACATGGTCATCATACAATCACAGATGCACGGTAGCACTGACCACACATGTGGCATCAACTGGCAAAGGTCATGGTTAAAGAGAAAACAGAAGGAATGTATTACTACCAGGCTGTGAGCAGGGGAGACTAACCCAAGCCAGGAGATACCCCAAGATGCCCACTGCCCACTTACAGTGGGACCAGCTTAGTTCCCAGGATAGTGTCTCTTGGTCCCCAGGATAGTGATGACTTCCTTTAATTAGACTCCAGCCCAGGCTCTGCCCCAACCCACAAGCCTAGCTCCTTGGTCTGGCTATGCTGGTTTCTCTGCACCTTGAACCTGCCTGAGGCCTGGCTATTCTAGCCGTAGAAGCAGGCCGTTTATTAAGCAACCCAATTAGCCCCTCTGACCTCCATTCTCCGTAGCTCTCCAGGCAGCCGGGCGTTAAATAGGAGATCCAAAAGTGGAAATTGACTTTGTGTCAACGGTAGCTGTGGATGCTGACACCATTAGATGGAAGGCCAGTGAGGAAGACTTCGTCCCCATCAGGACAGTCTGCCAGGGTTACTAAATTCAGAAAGCCACGATTCTGCAACTTAGAGAGGATGTAAAATGTCCTTACTTTAGTAGAATCTGTAACTCTAGCCATGGCCTAAAGTGTATTGATCTACATACCCCACTACAGCAGCTACCCTGTCAGTGAGGCCTTTGCAGTAACTACAGTGAATCTTGCTCTAGCCAGGGGTGTGTGTGTGTGTGTGTGTGAGTGTGTGGTGAGTGAATGTGTCACATCTGGTGAGTGTATGTGGTGTGTTTAATGTGCGTGTGTGTGTGTGTGTGTGTGTGTGTGTGTATGTGAACATGAGTGTGTATGTGTGAGTGTGTTGTGTGTGTTGAATGTGTATATGTTGAGTGTGTTTATGTGAGTGTATGTGTTTTCTGTGCATGTGTGTGTGGTATGTGTATATGGGTGTGTGTTAAGTGTGTGTTGTGTGTAGTGTGTGTGTATATGGGTGTGTGTTAAGTATGCATGTTGTGTGTTTTGTGTGTATGTGTGTATGTTGTGTGTGTGTGTATGCTTATGTATGTAAATGTGAGTGTGTGTTCAATGTGAATATGCTGAGTGTGTTTATGTGAGTGTGTGTGTGTATGTGCATTTTGTGTGTATATGTGTGTGATATGTGTATGTGTATATGGGTATGTGTGTGTGTGTTGTGTGTGTATGTGTGTTGTGTATGTATGTGAATGTAGAGATGTAGAGTGTGTGTTGAATGTGTGTATGTTGAGTGTGTTTGTGTGTGTGTGTGTGTGTGTTTAGAGAGGAAGGGCAAGGCTGGGACACTTTTCCCAAAAGGCTCGCTAACTCTTTGACTTCTCAGCCTTTGGATAAGCACCCTCTCAGATGAGCATCTTGTAGGAGTGGCCTGGATCACCCGCTCTGCTGCAGACAACACCCTTCACAACCTTGCAGACTGGTTTTTTCAGACTTGTCATTCTCTGAAATCCTCTCTGACTTGCTGCCTTCCTGGGTAGTCCAAGTTCATCTTCACAGCTGGATTCCCAGGCCCAAGCCCAGTGGTTGGCACACAGAAAATAGGCATTAAACATGGGCGGTTGGTGGAGAAGGGGAGTCCTCTGGCAGAACAAGTTATAAGCTAGAGAAACTCAAGGCCAGCATTCCAGATGCCAGATCTAAACTCCACAGAGCAGGGAACAAGCCACCAGACAGCCAATTCCAGGAAGTGGCTTATGCTCTATCCAGCCAGGTATCCACCACCACCACCATTCCCCCACCCTTGAAGGCAGGAAAAAGCCAGATATGGGATTATAGAAAAAGAACAGTTCACAGGAAGGAATCTGCAGTCTGTTGAGTAGGAAATCACCCCAAACTTCCTCAGGATGTGTCCTATAGCTTATAGGAGTGACACAACAGAATCTGTATCAGGATGGACACTGGTCCCCAAGGCCTCTCTATTAACTAGCATTTCAGTGAGGATTATTTAAATAATATATTCATACATACCTCCTAAGTAATGTTGTACCTCTCTATTCAAAGCCTACTGATTTTGTGTTTGTTTTGCAATGAATCTCTACTATATCTCACACTGTACTAGAACACTATGTAGCCAAGGTCAGCCTTAATTGATGGCAGTCCTCCTGCCACAGCCCCGATCCCTACCGCAAGTGTTGTGATTACAGTCATGAGCTGCCTTACCCAGTGATGGATCTTTAAACAGGCAAGATTCCCATTCTTGCCTGAGAGGACAGGGGTTGTACCCAAGGATACCCAAACAGCACGGGAGAGCTGATCAAGGCCTTGAACCTAGATCACCTCACCAAGAGCACACCCAAAGCCAGAGCTCTGCCTCTGGCCCTCTCTATAGTCCTGTGTGAGAAAGCCGCACGGAGAAAGCAATGAGTGAGCCATCTCCTGCCTAAGGTCCACAGCTAACAACAGAGAAGGAATTCCATTAAAAAAAAATTTCAGCTATGAAGGGCTCAGCCCCAAGCGGAATGCCATTATGAAGGGGAGCTATTTCTGATGTATATTGAGGTGTTCTAAAGAAGTTGCACAATGTCACGGTTCCTAGGAACAAGCCAGGCCAAGTGAGGAGGTACCTGTCAGGCCCAGCCTTCACATGCAGCTGCAGAAGGGAGGTCCTAGTTTATCTATTTAATCACACCACTGGGCTCTTGGGTCTAAAATCTTACCACTCAATTTGAAACCAAGTGACAGTTCTGAACCTAAGGCTTATAAAAATACTTTCACATTGATGATCTCACGTAAGCCAACATGGCTACTGCAGAACTAACACACTCACATACACAGCAGGAAACAGTGACATAGGCACACTCGCACAGCACCCAGGCAGCAGAAGCAGGCTGGACACCTGAGAGCTAGTACAGGGGTTCTTCTCCTTCAATCCAAGCTGCCAGAGAAAGCAAGAGCATAAGAAAGACCCCAGATCCTGCCAGGAAGTATGGAGAATAACAAGCTCACCCACGTCAATCAACAAGAACCAGCAACCCAACAGGTATGTCACCAAAATGAGACAGGTAAGCTTTGATCACGTGAGAAGGGCTGGAGTCCCTAATTGAATCCCTAAGAGACTCAGACGGATAAACATCTGTTTGGTTTGGGTCAGTAAGACACTGGCTACGTAAGCCAGTGGGACAGCACACAGTAAAGCCAGTAGCCACACAGACCAGGATGAAAGAACTTATCCACAAGCTTGAGGACTCAGCCCAGGACCTATGTAAAAGCAGAAAGAGAAAACTGACTCCAGAAAAGTGCCCTCTGACCTTTAAGTACGTGACATAGCAAACACACAGACACACACACACACACACACACCACATAAACTGTGATTATCTAATTACTAATCATATTATTCTATTATAATATATTATTACAAAGAAATATTTCTTAAAAGTTTAATAGCATCACATGTTGGTGAAGGTATGAGGAAACAGAGACTTTTCCTTTGTTTCTATGCAAACAAACTGACAGAATTTAGTGAAGAAGAAAGCAGCAATATTCTCCAAATGTAAAGTGCACACACCCTTCACCCCGGCAGTTCCCTTCAAGGTATTCAGCTGTGCACATTCTAAGGTGTGTACAGAATGACAGTCATACAGAGACATCAAAACCAGCCACACTACAGCGGGAATACCCAATAGACAATTAAAGCTCCACTCAAGCCAAAACAGGAAGTCGATCTTTGCACACTGACATGAAAGGATTTTTTCAAAAACTATTAAGTGGGGGGAGGGGGAGCAAGTTACACAACAATGTTCTTAGTTTGGTACTGCTTGTGCCAAAAAGGGGCTTCTGGGGGTGTGGGGGGGGGAGGCAGGGAGTCAGAGCATCTACTATAGTTGTCAGCTCACTTCTGAAAGGACATATCAGAAATTGGTGAAAAGTGCTCTGGGGACAAAAACACAATAGGAACACAGGATGGCTCCCATTTATAACTTTTATAATTTTTACACCAAGCCCTTTATTTAACTGAACATACACACTCACACACACACTCACACACACATTCACATATACACTCTTTCTCTCTCTCTCTTTCTCTTTCACACATACACACACACATACACACACACACACACACACACACACACACACACACACACACACACACACGTCTATTTCTTTCTTCCTCATGGAACCATGATGCATCATGAAACCAATGTGGAAGTCAGCTCACCAGGCAGCTGGAGACTCCTGGGGGAGGGGGCCTGCTTCTCCTGACCCTCCCCAGCAGCTTCCCCTTGGGGCTGCTCCAGTTGCAGCCTGAATCACAAGATGGATCAGTTAAGCACTTCCATGGGTCTGGCTGAGTAACAGATTCTAAGTTAGAAGCTTGGGGTGTAAATCTCTCTCCTGCCAGTAAGGGTGTTTACCCTGCTCTGTCCATCTTAAATGCATATGTGTGCAAGGTGGACTAACAATGCTTGGGGGTGACTAAAACCCGACAGAATGGCTGAAGGCCCTGGGAGACACTTGGAGATGACCAAATACTGAGTTAAAACATGTGGGATAGGGGCCCCAGGAACTGCCCAGCAATGTACAGGCTAGTGAGGCTGGCCACAGAGCCTCATGTCTAGCCTGTGAGAGGGTGACAGAGACTGGGCTCTCAGATCCATTGTTGACACTCCTACCCAGGGCTGAGTTGTCCCCCTGTATTAGGGTAGGAGACGGAGGCTCCTGCAATCACATGGTAAGCTACAGTCAAAACTATGACTTTCCCTCTCAAGGTCAGAGGCAGAATTCAGCCCATAAAGTAGCCTGTAAGGCAAGGCCAGAGGGTGTGTTCCCAAGGACAGGAACTTGGTAAATGTGGAACCTACAATGGGACTTTTTATTTGTGTGTGCATTTTTAAGCATTGCTTGTGACAGATCTTTTTTTTCTTTCTTTCTTTTTTGCCTATTTTTCATTCTCAATAAATTAACAACTGTCATCTTTTGTATTTCAAAGGTTCATGTGTGTATTTTCAAGGCTAAGGCTTAGTATATTATCCAAACTGGCTTCGAACGCACAACCCTCTTGCCTCTATTTCCCACTTGCTGGGGAATTACACATGTGAATTATCACAGCTCACACATCCTTTTGAGACAGGCTGGCAGTCCTGGTTGTCCTGGAACTTGCTTTGTAGAATCAGACTGGCTATGAAGTCAAGAGATCTGCCTGCCTCTGCCTTCCAAGTTCTGGGATTAAAAGTGTGTGCCACCATGCCTGGCTACATCTACTGATTTTTAACAAGGAAAAAATTACCTGACCAGTGGTGGCACACACCTTTAATCCCAGCACCCAGGAGGCAGAGGCAGGTAGATATCTGCGTTCAAGGCCAGCTCTGATCTACAGAGCAAGTCCTAGGACAGCTAAACCTGTTTTGAAAAACAAATAAACAAAATATATACATATATACACACAAACACAATTTAGTGGGGAAGGGTGAAGCTTGGTAGTAGAAGACTTACTTTAAATGTGCAATTCCTTGCAAGCACATACCGAACCTTATGTAAAAATGGAAGAGAGAATCACATGTTCATCTGAGAGACATTTAAACACCGAGTAGCTCTCTATTAAGGAGAAGAAATTGTGGAACTGAATAATTGGCCTCACCACCCACCCACACACCTAACTCAGTCCCTAATGCTGAAAGCTTTTAAAATACTACTTTTAAAATGTTTTTAAAGGTGTATACTATATAATACTTGTTAAACAAGACAATCAAAATGTAAAATTTTAAGAGTGTATAAAATTTTTAAAGGAGTGTGGTATGGCGCAACACTCGGGAAGACTGCGGCAGGGAAATCAGGAACTAGAAAGATCCAAGCAAATCTAGGCTACATTGCAGGACCACCCCTTAATAAATAAATTAACTAATTAAAGGAATCTAAGGGAAGAAACCATGTCTCTAAGACATCTTAGAATCAATCATAAACTATCCAGCCCAATGAAACTCATGTCTGACTTTTTGCAATATATATAAAACATTGCCACTCTTTGGACTTGTCAACTTTAGCTCCCTTTTTACTTGACAAGCTGGCTTCACCTTGACTTGGTTTGTGAGACTCCAAACCCAACACTCTCCCTAGACATAGGCAGATCCAGTCTTCCAGGCTTAAGGGCCAAGCCCACGAAGGCCCCCACTGTGAGCACTTGGTCCTGTCTATCATCCCTTGGTCACCTAATCCACTGGCTTCACTGTCCAAGCCGGCAGCTGAGGAGGCTCGGAGGGAATTGGATGACTCCGGTGTTGAATTGCTTACTGGCCACATGGTATGGTAACCATGGTCACTCTTTTTCCACTTGATGTGAGCTTTCTTTAAATAACTGCAGGCCTCATGTCAACAGCTGCAACTCTGGGTGAGAGGCACCACAGCCAACATCCAAGAATGACCATCCAGAGACTCAGAGGCCACCCGGAGTCAGATTTATTGACCCCAGGATATCCAGGAACTCTCCTGTATTGCCTCCCTTATTAAAACGCTTTTTAGTTAAACCAGATTCCAAAGCTATAAGCAGTTGTTTGTGGGTTTCAATAAAAAAAAAAAGGTGTAAGATAGACAAAATAGTACAGGGGAGCTACACACACACACACACACACACACACAGAGAGAGAGAGAGAGAGAGAGAGAGAGAGAGAGAGAGAGAGAGAGAGAGAGAGAGAGGGAGGGAGAGAGAGAGAGAGAGAGAGAGAGAGAGTAAAAGATCTTAATAATTTGTTCCTTTAAAAAAAAAATCTGACCCAAAGTTTCCAATTTTCACCCCATCTTGCCACCTCCCTTAATGACTTACCCAATGTTCCATAATCCACTGGGGAGGTCGGAACAGGCATTCTAGCTTGGAGTTCCTCCTCCACCTTCTCCTCCTTCCAACCCACTCTCTTGAAGCACATGATCCCATGACACGATTCTTCCAACTTACAGTTCAAAGAGAAGTCAGCCCCCATCACTAGGGAAGGGGGACAATCTCGGGACTTAAAGACCTGCAACTGGCTTTACCCAATGAGTATGGGGGTTGCACACACACCACCCACCTGAGACAAGACTATGGCCTAGATCCATCTGTGTCCAGAAAGCTACCTTCTCCTGCTCTGTCTGGTATTTGGTGCATGCAGTATTTACCAAAGAAGAAACCCCCTCAATTGATAATCCTAAACATGGAGTCTAAGACAGTACCAGGTAAGGAAGCTAAAGAGATACAAGCTGATAGAGAAGAGAAACTGGTGCACACCAGCCCCAAGAGGAGGTAAGATTGAGCCAAAGCTAGATAGCAGAGAAATTTCCCTCCAGACTCTGTGAGACCACATTCCTTCCACCACATTCTAAACCCCAAGCAGGGACAACAGTCTCTAAAGACATGTCTCCTCCTTCCCTAACTCACAACTGAAAGAGAAACTGATGGAAGTTACTGTTTCTGGGGGAGGTTCACCATTGCAACTGTTGCAAAATCATACAATAGGTGGATGTTGCAACTTCAAAAAGACTGGGAATCACTCCTAAGAAGAGAATTAAGACAATCTGGGAACTCAGTCTAGACAAGGCCCAGACAGGACCCGGCTTCTTTCAAACATCATTCTTTCTCATTAGGCAGATTTGGGGGTGGGAGTCACGAGTCACACATTCCTGCCAAGTTCATGCACCAGTGTCCTTACTGTGCAAACTATCTACACGTCCTGGGGCCTTGGGCTTTCCTGTGCATGGTGATGGAAATTTTACAAGGATGTATATTCTAGATGTGAGATGGAATTTCCCAGTAATATGCTACTGGGCCTAACACTAAAAGAGGGGCAATAATTATTATGGCAATAATCATCGTCCTTGTTACATTTATTGCAGGTTTATTCCACCTTCCCTGGCCATAAGGTACCAGGTGGGTCCAGGCCATGAGAGAAGTTATTGCTCAACTGAGCAAGGACTCCAGTCAGAACTAAGATGAGCATTGTACCCTAGCCTTTCCTGTCGGCAAATCCCCACGTGCTTCCTCCACCCCTGAGGCCTGGGGATGAGCTGTGCAGACCACAGATAGCAACACTCATCCTGTCCTGCTGTGTGGCCCTGGGAAAACCGAGTCATCCAAAATCACCTTCCCTTGGGAACCTTCCCAAGGCCTGCCTCTCAACTCCAGAGCAGCCTGTAGCTAGTTGGTTTTGCTGGATATCTTGCCATTTCTCCTCATGGATCCTCCAGACACTTCTTTTTTTGTTGTTGTTGTTTTGGTTTTTTGGGTTTTTTTCGAAGACAGGGTTTCTCTGTGTAGCCCTGGCTGTCCTGGAACTCACTCTGTAGACCAGGCTGTCCTCGAACTCAGAAATCCGCCTACCTCTGCCTCCCAAGTGCTGGGATTAAAGGCATGCGCCACCACTGCCCAGCATGACGCTTCTGATTCCAGTAGGCATTGCGCTCATCTTGCCTGCTGTGAGTTCTCAGAGCCAGCCTCAGAAAGCTCACAGCTTCCACTCATGCCTGCCACCTAGTCACTGGGCATATATCTGCCACATCGGTGCAGGCTGCTCTCCCACCATGTCAGCCAACCTTCTCCTTCCTCAACCATCTTCCAAAGCCTCATAAGCCACCTCTTCAAGGCCTTCTGCAGACCTTTTTCCAGAGTAAAGGGTGTAGCTTGCTCAAATCTTCAACCCCAGCTTATGGTATACCAAGAGTGACCACTGTGTGGACAGAGAATGAAATACTAAATAATTGTCCACAGCTCCATAAGCAGATCTATTGGTTTCCATCACAAAGTTGTCGCCAAACCAGCAAGTCACTGGCAAATGTCCTTGTCAGTGATAACACCTGAACACCATGCAAAGCAATTCAGTTGAGACCTGAAAATAAAGTTGCAACATGCCACAGATGCAGAAACTGAGACCCAAGCAGAGTAAGCCATAGGCTGGAAGGTACTTGACTGTTAAATGGAAGGTCCTAGAGGCACCCTGCTCAGACCTGCCCTTAATAGTTCTAGTCTGCCTTCCAGGCTGGGTTCCTCCCCAGGAAGTGGCTTACACTGCTCCTTGACTAGTCTGGCTACCTGGCAACCACACTGTTAAAACTCTATAAACCGATCATCTTAGCAGAGAAGAGCTTTCTTCCTTTGTTGGATTCCTCTTTGCCCCCTCCCCCCTCTCCTGATTGTCTCTTTCTTTACCCCACGCTACAGCACAGCCATGGTGCCCTCCTACCCCCCAGGCTTCAGAAGTCAGTCTGAGCATAGAACAGGCTTCTATGGGTCTACTCTGACTCTAAGGAGAGGGACCTCTGGCCTATAGCCACCTTTCCACATATACACCACAGAAGGCACAGCCACAAGCTATAGAGGGGCATTGCCACACTCCTCCTGAGAGATAGACAGAGAAGCTTGAGTCAGGCGGCCTCTCTTTTTGCCACTAGGACAAAGTGCTAAAGCAGGCTGCAAGCCCAAGGCTCTGCAGAACAGGTACAGGGGCCACACCCATGGGATAGGGAGGTGTTGCCTAACCCGAGGGAGAAAGTGGCCTGAGGTCACTGGGGCACTGGGGCACAGGAGCATATTGCTGTGACCCGAGATTCTGGGACAGGGCTCTAGCCACACTTGCTTACTGAACCTTGAGGGTTTGATCCATCAACCAAGGAGCTGCATATCTCAGTGGAACCCTCACCCTAAGACCTAGGCCCTCCTGTAGAAAAAAAAAAAATGGGTTGAGAATATGTATTGCCCAGCCTACTGGGAAGATTGAATGGGCTCTGCATAGCTAGAGGGAGTCATTCATTCAGTTTTCCCGCATTCATTCAAAGAACTATTACAAGCATGAAGGAGTTCCCAGATCTAACCGCAGCCATAAAGATTAACCCAAAATGAGTCAAATTCCTCAAGGTAAGGCTTAAAGTTTTAAAATGCCTAGGAGACAAAAGCCTCATGGCGTTGGTTTTAGAAGTAACCATGAGTTCTGTTCATGGTGCCACAGGCAGAAAAGAGACGGATAAACTGCATCTCATGAAAATTCCAAGAGCAAAAAGGAAGCTCCCGGCCAAAAGTAGAAAATATTTGCAAATTATATTCCTAATAAGGAGTTAATAGTTTTGGTTTTGGTTTTGGTTCTGGTCTGAGTCAGTTTCTCTACGTAGACCAGGCTGACCTGGAACTCACAGAGCCTGCTGGGACTGAGGCCTGCACCACCATGGCCCAGCTCAGGATTAATACTTTGAAAGCAGTCAAGTGAAAGCGATAACCTTCAAACAATCTGATTCGAACATGAGCAAAGAACCAGAAAGGAGCTGGGTGTTGTGGTATACACTTATCATCCTAACGCTTGGAGCAGAGGGACGGGGGAGAAACAGGAGGATCAAAAAGAGTCCTAGGTCAACCTTGACTAGATAGTGAGTTTAAATCAAGCCTGGACTACAAGAGACCCTGCTTCCAAAACACCAGTGAAGACTTGAATAGCTACTTCTCCAGAGAAGATATTCGAGACAGCCAAATAAGTACCCAAAAAGGTGCTGGATCAGGAGGGGAATACAGTCAAAACTACAAGGAGGTACTGACTAGAATGGCTACTATCAAAACCCAGGAAATGGCCAGTGGGGCAGCATGTGGAAAAACTGGAAGCCTTGCTCACTGTCAGCGGGAGTGGAAAATGGTGCAGCTGCTGTGTAAAGTGTGGCAGTTACTCAAAAAATTAAAAATAGAATTGACACGGGATCCAGCAGTTCCATTTCTGTGTATACCCAAAAGAACTGAAAGCGCATTCGCCAGGCTGCTATCTTTACACCCATGCTCACAGCTCCATCCTTTATAACAGGCACAGCGAGGAGGAAGCAATCCAAAACGACAAATGAATGGAGAGGAGAAATATGGGTACATACATACAATGGAATATTATTCTGCCTTAAAAAGGGCAAATTCTGACCCATGTGGGTAAACATTTGAGGATAAGATGTAGTAAGTGAAACAATTGGACCAATAAAAGGATACACACAGTAGCCAAATCCTGAAGAGAGAAAAGGAAAGTAAGAGTGGAGGGCTGCTGTTTAGCGGATACAAAGTTTCAGTCTTACAAGACCAAAAGAACTACAGAGATGGACTGGCTGGTTGCACAAAATGATGAATGCACTAAGTGTCACTGAGCTGGACACTGAACAAGTAGCTAAGATAGTAAATTGTATTGGTATTTTGCTACGGTAAAAAGGAAAGAAAGGAGAAAGAGAAGGAAGGAAAGAAGGAAGATTGTAAATGTGGAATGTGTCAAGCTCTAGCCTAGGTCCATAAGATGCCACAACCACTTCTCAGGCAACATCAGCCCTGTAGACCCTCAGTGCCCAGAGGGAAAATGCGCAACCGAGAGGCACCTACTAGAGTTGGAGAAATGGCTCAGTGATTACAAGCACTGGATGCTCTTCCAGAGAATCTAAGTTGTACTCCCAGCACCCACATGGTGACGAACCACCTCGTAACTCCAGTTCTAGGGGGTCTGACATCCTCTGGACTCTTGTGGGCATCAGGCAATGTGGTTTATAGACAAACATGCAAACAAAACACCCATTTTACATGAAAGAGTAAAAATGTATTTAAGAAAGAAGATGCACAGTAATAAACCAGAGTGTCCGGAAATGCCTTAAAGAAAAGATTGGGTCTTGAGGTAGACAACGGGGAGGAGAGTAGGCTCTGAGACAGCCTGTCTGAGAAGGTACCTGGGGGCCTAGCAGGCACAAAGGCCCCACCACAGTGCAGTCCTAACTTGGGCTCTATCATGCCCACTGGCAGAAAAAGCACATGGGGAAGCTGGGAAGACAGTATACTGGGGACCAGATAAGGACTCTGGTTCCTTGCTCCTTTAAACTTCTGTATGGCTGCGACCGTGACCAACACCCTCTAATCTTTAAGGGTCTTGACAATTAAAGGAACCCCAGGCAGAGGGCTTACAGGTGGCATGTATCCCCTCTGACCTCCTCCTTTCCAACCCACTCAACCAGTTAAAATAATTCTACCTTCTATGAGTATCCCACATGAGGGTGTGTGGCTGACCATGGAAGAGAGTAGATGTGGGGTATTTGAGGGTTGTTTTATTTTATTTGATTTGTTTTTGTTTTTGTTTTTGTTTTTGTTTTCGAGACAGGGTTTCTCTGTGTAGCCTTGGCTGTCCTGGAACTCATTCTGTAGACCAGGCTGGCCTCGAACTCAGAAATCCACCTACCTCTGCCTCCTAAGTGCTGGGATTAAAGGCGTGCGACACCACCACCGGGCTTTATTTGATTTATTTTAGACTTATTTTATGTGTATATTTTATCTACATGTATGTCCACGCACCCTGTTTATGTCTGGTACCTGTGGAGGTCAGAAGAGTGCTTCAGATTCCCTGGAACTGGAATTATGGATTGTTATGAGCCACCACGTGGGTGCTGGGAACCAAACCCAGGTTCTCTAATGGCAGCAAGTGCTCTAAACTATGGAGCCACCTCTCCAGCCCCAGAAGGCACAAACCAGCTAGACTGCAGCACCTGGTCAAGCCTACTTCCAGCACCAGCCTCATTTCCCCAGCCATAAAGTGGAAAATGACAAGCAAGAAGAAGCGAGGGTGCCCAGGGAAACCAACCTGCTTAAGCCAGACACTCTTGCGGCTCCTCCATTTACCCCTAGTCGTTTATAAATGAAGGGCTAGGTACCCAGCATTCCAAGCAGAAGCCGGAAAGACAGAACAGGGAGGAAACCCACAGGGTTAGTGCCAGACACTCTACAAATAGTATCTGGCTTTTTGGAACCAGGGTAAGGATGTCATCGGGGGAAGCCTTTTAAGACGAAGGACAAAAATGAATAGACATAGAAACAGATAAGCAAACAAAAAGAAAGACAGAGTGGCTTGAGGCCAATGCACACAGCAGGCCAATGTGTAATTACAATGTTTTCACTGTATAGCTGATTCTGATGTGCATGCGTGGCTAGCAGCCACTGATGAGCTCCTGAGCCTATAAGGTAAACCACAATTTTACTCTTGTATGGGAGCTGGCTAACTGGAGCATAGAGTTACTCTCTAACTCCTTAGATCACCCAGCTCAAAGTCACAAAGCTAAGACTGCCCCAGGTCCATAAGCCCCTAAGTTTATACCAGGCCTTGAGGACAGTTAGCCCTGCCTAGCGCACAACCTATGTTCTTTGTACTATCCCCAGAAGCCTGGGAAAGCTGAGAGACAATACCTCATTTTCAGACTGCATTAATTCTCAAAGAAAAGTTGACAAGTGATCCAGTACCTTATCTATCTGGCGGCAAAAGATAGAAAAACAACAGATGCCTACAAAACAAGTTATAAGAAGCCTAAGACTCCCACTGGTTTGGATAACCTTTTTTTTTTTTCTTTGTGTTCAACAGGGTTTCTCTGTATAGCCTTGGCTGTCCTGGAACTCACTCTATAGATCAGGTTGGTCTTGAACTCACAGAGATCTGCTTGCCTCTGTCTCCTATGGGCTAGGACTAAAGGAATGTACTGCCACCACTGCCCAGCTAGACTTTTTATTTTTACAGGGCTTTACTCTTCCTTGCTTCTCCAACCTTAGGGAGAAGCACTACACCTTCCTCAGGGATGATACACTGGGAATTTGCAGGATAGAGAAGGGCTCACGTAGACCCAACGGGGCCTCAAACTTAACTGTGTTGTCCAGAGAATGGGGGTACTTCCCTGAGTTATGAGGATCTGGGCGCTTCCAGGGCTCGTCCCCAGGTGGACCACAGCCATACCCTATAACTGGAAGAATTCCTACTAGGGGCTTAACATTCCACAAGGACCTGCCCTCAGAAGGTGTTCTGATAGAGTTCCAGAGACTCCACAGAGATCTTGTCTTTGAGCCCTCTGTGCATAAGGCATATCTTTGGTGACAAGGACGTTGGCCCCTTGCAGAGGTTATTTGCAATCTCACTGTAGGTCTCACCCATTTATCACAGCACAGCTCTGAGCACAAAGGCTGTAGCTGGTGAAGGCCACCTTCTAGCATTTAACCAAGTTCACGGTAAGATCAAGAGTCGGGACAGTGTGGCACACAATGGGCTCTGAAGGACATCTTTCCTATACAAGCCATTCCTCAGACCAAGTCCCCTCTTGTCTATGACCCTGCTACTGGCCTACTGAGGTGCCTCTAGCCACCCCATTCGAATGCTTTCTGTGCCCAGTTGGATTAGCCACACTAAGTTGTCAGGATCAAGTGATTTGAAGCAGACACACCTAGTTTCCTATCCCTGCCCTGCCAATATGAGCCAGGATCAGGTGATCTGGGGACAGTGGCTGCAGTTCCCTAAGTCCTGTTCTCATGCATTAGAGTACCAACCTCCCAGGCTGCTGGGGGATTAAAGAGATAATGGCCCTGAAGGTCCCAGCTTAGGTTCCTGCATATCAAGCAATCCAAGTGGGTTGCTATCTTGTGATTACCCTTAAAAAAAAAAATGATAATGGTGAATAGCCAACCTCTTTGATGACTCTTGGGGCTTACCCAGCCAAACTCTCCTCATGTGGATAGACAGTTAAAGCTTTCCTAGTTAGTCAGGCTCCTCGTGTGGGATGTTTGAGGTAGAGGGTGGGGGTGGAGTGTAGCTCTCAATGTTAGTGTCTACTTAGCAAGCAAGCGTGATGCCCTAGGTTCCATCCCTAGCCACCAAACCATCAAACAAAAACTCTGAGGATGACAAACTACAATGCAAACCCGAGGACTGTAAGTATAACAGGTTGTGTGATCACAGCAGAAAGGGCACTCTGAGAGTGGGGATCAGAGTCAGTGGCATCTGAGCTGGGTATTGAAGAACATAGGGGGAGATGAGGGCAGGAAGGAAGGTCAGACCCCTCATGGCAGTGTCTCTTAGAAGCAACCAGGGAAGAGGAATTCTACAACACTACCAGGGCAACTCTATGTCAGCCTCAGTCTACCCAGTTGTAAAATGGGGCTTAGTAGAGACTGCTGCATGGGGTTCCTCTGAGGTTAATCGATTGTACGCGGGTAGAACTCAGCACAGGGCCACCAAAGGATCCCTTGGAAGAGTTAGACAGTAGTTGTTATCTGTTTCTCTTCTTCCTCGTTACTGATGAAAGATAGGGCTGAAGATGAGGCCGGTCTAGAAGCATCTAAAGCCAGAGATCACATTCCCGAATACTATGCTTCTCTGCTTATCACAGCTGGTCACACAGGCAGTGGCTGATTGACAAGTGAAGATGTTAGATGGGCATTTGAGACCTTGAAGGTCATACCAGGAGGTCTGTTTCTGCAGGTCTCACTGGTGGACTGCAGAGTTTCTCCTCAGAAGATACTGTAGCCTGAGATCTCCAGCAGCATGAAGTCTGGGCCACCCTCTGTGCCAAGGAGCCACAACCGAGTCCTCCATGTTCTAGGTACCATATTTCCCCCACAAGGATCCTGAGACCAGAAATAAAGGCTTGAGCAGCCACGTTGCCAAGGCTGTTTGCCATGGCAACACCAGGGAGGGACTCGTGGGCCGGCTGCTGCAACTGCTCAGGGCCTGGTTTCCAACGTCTCCTCTCTCCCTCTGGTAAATGACTA
This sequence comes from Mastomys coucha, assembly GCF_008632895.1. NCBI lineage: Eukaryota > Metazoa > Chordata > Mammalia > Rodentia > Muridae > Mastomys > Mastomys coucha. The sequence goes on from NW_022196895.1 coordinate 57,184,586, forward strand.
TGTTCTGCCAGGCAATCACAAGGAAAAAATATGGCTGCAGAGCTGTCAGGGAACATCCATCTCAGCCGGGCAGGGCTTACCCAGCTAAGTATCCAGATAGTAGGTCCCAGAAAGGGGAGTCCCTGCTATGTAGAGCCAGCTATGGCAAGGAGACAGCAGTTCAGGGTTCCAGCCTGCCCCTGCTGTATGAGCTGAGGGCATCTCATCTGTTCTTAAACTGTTTCTTTACTTTGAGGTTCAAAAAAAAAAAAAAATACTAAGCAAGGTGATCCCTAAGGTACTCTGAGCCTCTCAAAAGCTCAAGATGACATTTGTATAATGCACATTTCCATCCCCGCTGCTGCCACCGCTGATGTGACAATCATTTATCAAGCACTTGCTATGTGAGAGAGGCAAGCCTCTGTGCCCTCTGCAGCTGTGCCATGTTTCCCTAAGACCACACAGCAATCTCCTGATCCACATCTGAAGCAATGAGGCTGAGAGAGATCAAAACGTTTGCTTGAGGTCACAGAGCTAGAAAAGTGGGAAAGCCCTGATTTAAAATGTAGGCAGCTGAACCATAAAGCCTAGGTTCTTAGCCACTACCAGATACTCCTTCGTTCATCTCTCTTCAAGTGGCATCCAACTGGATTTGGTTTTCTAAAAGCCAGCATGGCAACAGTTGCTAAGGCGCAATGGGACACTTCTTTAGATTTAGTGCAGGAAAAGGAAAACAATTACTTTGACAGACGAACTTCAGGCTTAGGCAGGACAAAAGACCTAGAGTTCAGGAGGAAAAAAAGAATCCCAGGTTCTGTACTCTGTCGCTTCACACAGAAGGCTATATACCAAATATCCCTGCATACCTCATAGGCACTGTCTCGGGCCATTTGCACTAAGACCTTAGAGTACATGACAGTATGTTACTACTACACCCTTTTGGCAGATGAGAATGCAGAGACACAAGCAAATCCTTTACCATACCCTTTTAATCCTTTGCCAAGGCCATACATAGGGTCTACTGTCCCCAGAACCCAATCCCAGAACTCTAAGCCCTTCTTCTGGAACGATTAGGGCAAAGATTTATTGTCTTGGTTTAGACACTGCATCCATGGCAAGACTGTGGTGCTAACTAGTCCATGACTTTACTTCCCCATTTGTAAGTCTCTCTCTAGATCATGTGGCAACTCAGTACCCTCAGAAAGAGCTGAGTGGGGTCCCAGGAGCCCAGCTGCCACCCAAAGCCTGCAGACCAGACCTCAAGCCAGGACTCATCTCTGGAAGCTCTGCAAGCCAGGCTGTTGACCAGGACACCTCTTCATATCCTCTCTATCTCCTACACTAGAGGGTCTGAGTGTCTAGTGAGAAGATCCAGGTAGGTCAACTGCAAACAGTGCACATGTGTGGTCTTGGGGATTTAGGGATGTGAGAACAGAAAGAAAATCCTAGTCCAGAGTCCCACAGACACCCAGAGCCCAGCAGTAATATCTCTGAGAAGACTTCCTGCCCTGACCTCCCTCTGAACCAAGATATCCTCTCCCCTGATCAGGTCTGAGAGTTGGACAAGACCCAGCTTGAAGGGAAGAGACTGGACCTCTAGGCACCTCAGGCCCCCTCTTCTATGAAAGGCTGGCTGGATAGAATATTCTCTTAGGGCCCTCCCAAAGCATGGAGGAAAGGAAGCTGCTCAGAGTTCAAATTGTGCACCAGCCACTCAGCCAGCTGTGAGGTTTAACTGACCCGACCTCTCTGTGCCTTGGTTTCATAATTCATGAAACGGAGAATGCACAACCAACCTCCAACATCCCTGCAGGAAGCCCATCCTCATCAGGACCATATGTTCACGGATCCCGAGCCACTCAAATGAAAGACGCGGTGTGCAGCCTATATCATGACACCCTGACATGGCTGATAATGAAGCAAGAGTGTGCAGAGGGAACTGGTGAGTCCACTGAAGATAGGCATTGTCTCCACTAGTCATCATCACGGGCAACCTTCCTGGTGATCTGTGAGGAAAGCTCATCCAAACCTACCTGAGTAGAAGAGACTTAAGTGACTTCACAAAGAAGACAGGCTCTCAGGCAGGGGCTTAAAGCTCAGGTTGGCTAGGAAGAAAGATATTAGAATGACAGCAGGGGCCGTGGCCTTTCTCCAGAACTCTAAGACAAAGTGAAAACCAGTGGGTGCCCTGATCCCAAGAGAGCATATGCCACCATAGTTCAGAAGCTGTGCTTTGCTGTGCACTGGGGGTGCCTGTTCTCCAAGGAGAAAATGATAACTGAAACTGCATCTTCATAGTACTGACTATCCAGGAGAAATTTCCTAAAGAGTATTGCCTGTGGCCTGCATAAGTGATGAAGTGGCCCTGGCCCACCAGGCAAACAAGGTGCTATAAACCCATGCTATTGTTTGATTTGCAGCTACTCTTTATAAGAATGGAGGCTGTCGGATGAGGATGCTCTATGGAATGGCAATAGACAGGATTTCTCTGTGTAATCCTGGCTGTCCTGGAACTCAGTCTGTAGACCAGGCTGGCCTCGAACTCAGAAATCCGCCTGCCTCTGTCTCCCAAGTGCTGGGATTAAAAGCATATGCCACCACTGCCTGCCCCCCCTTTTTTTAAAGAGTTATCTTATTGCTATGCTCCTTGAACAGAATAATAGTAGTTTGTTTTCCCCACATGGTCTGTAAACTATCTAGACTCACACTCTTGGACACTTTGGCAATGTCCAGTAGGCACTCTATCTCACAGAAGGGGCCTTTGATTCAATCAAAACGGCCCTGGTTGCTCCCATAGCATTTTTGCCACTATCGCATCAGTTTGTTTCTCAGGCATGTTACTGTTGTAGGTTGTAGAGTTTGTAGCTGTGTGAGAGTGATGATTCCCTTTCCCCTCCAGTAGTGTGTGGAATACACTCCAGCACTGTGAAGGCCGGTCAGTAGTCCTGAAGCTTCAAGTCAGGCACCAGCTCGGCTTCTCTGTATTCAATGACACAGTGACTTAACACAGACACCCACAACTCGACCACGGGCAGAGTAGGAGAGACTTGGGAGCACTCAACCCTCCGTGGGATATCATCATCAAAGGATCCCCCTTCAAGGGATCCATGTGGAAGAGAAGATGAAGAGATTGGAAGAGCCAGAAGTGATAGATAACTCCAAGGGAACAGTGTCTTCCAGCAGGACAGGATGGATGCACATCTGAGCTCACAGAGACTGTAGCAGCACACACAAGACCTGCACAGGTTCAAGTCAGATGGGGTCCCAGTACTGAGAGGGAGAACTCAGGCTCCACCCCTAAGCAAGCAGCTATTTACTATTGATACCTGCTGACAAAGGCAAAATCAGTTCTCTCCAATGGAGCGTCACCCATACTCTAGGGTAGGACCCATGCCCTGGAGTAGCTGGTCAGCACAAAATAAATTTAATTTTGTTTTCTTCATACCTGGGTTTTTTGTTTCATTTTTGTTTTGCTTTGTTTTGGCTTTTTTTTTTTTTTTTTCTCCTATTGGTTTTTGTTTGGGTTTTTATGGGGTGTTGAGAGTGAGATAGAAAGAAAGACCAAAAGTGGGCAGGTAGGGAGGTGGAGGTGATCTGGGAAGAGTTAGGAAGAGAGAAAAACACAATCAAAATATATTGTATGGGAAAAAAGTAATAATTTTAAAAAAATGGAAGCAGGCTGGAGAGATGGTTCAGCAGTTGGGAGCGCTCTTCCAAAGATCCTGAGTTGAGTTCCCAGCAACCACGTGGTAGCTCACAACTGTCTGTGGTGGGATCCAATGCCCTCTTCTGGTGTGTCTGAAGACAGCTACAGTGTGATCATGTACATGAAATAAAATAAATCTAAAAAAAAAACAAAAACAAAAAACAAAAAACATGGAAGCTCGTGTGACTTCCAGTGGTTCGGGAGGTTTCCCAGCAGACAAACCTCAGATCAGGATTCAAACTCAGTGGAGATCATTCCAGAGTTGTGCAGGCCCAGCACACTATAAAGCAGGGCTGAAGCCATTAGGTCTAGAGACGGGAGAATCCATACACAGCGCAGGGGAGCCAGCTCTTGCAGGTAAACAGAAACAGTTGGACAGACATGAGGACATAGCAAAGGACAGCATGAACCCAGGTCCCTGGAGGAAGTCTCCCAGCACATTCCGGGATGAGCCACAGAAGAGTAAACTGTTATCCCCAGTTTCGTATATGAACCAACTGCGGTTGGGGACATTTGTTCAAGGTCATGGTGCTTATAAGTCCTGATTTAAAACTTGGGAAAAGTAAACACCTCAGGTTAAATCCTGGCGCCTAGGCTGGAAGGCCAACTTCAAGGGCCTGATGCCCTTGTATATCAAACTTCAAGTTTGGCTGTGAAGTTTAAAGTTGTAAGGGGCCGAGCCATCAAAATATGAAAAGGTATAAAGAAATCTTAAATCACGTTACTACCCATTCACACCTACATATTACACGATTGCAGTTACCTGTTACTCTGAAGAAGGCAAACCTGTGGACACGGTAAAAACACCAGTGGTTGGTGGGAGCAAGGGAAAGGAAAGGCAGAGTGCAGAGGGCCCTTAGGATGACGGACAGCCCTGCAGTGCTGGGTCGTCCTGTTACTACACACCTGTCCCAGTCCATGGAATGTGCAACTCTAAGAGTGAGCCCTGTGGTGAAGGGTCGGGGGAGCCCTGGGCAGTCGTGGTGTGTGGGTTGTCAGCTGTGAGAGTGGACTTCTGGGGAGGAACACAGATGACTGAGGAGGCTGTGCATACTGAGGGGGCGGGGGAGAGCAGGCTTCTACAGAAAAAGCTCTGAACCTTGCTCTCAGCCTTGTGACCAAGGCCAAGGGCAAACGAGAGAAGACACTGTCAATCGTGGCGAAGCCTGGTAGCTGTTATGGGAATCTGGATGTGGATGGGACAAAGACCTAGGACAGGAGGAGGATAGAGAACATAAAGGTCAGCCCGGTGCAAAGGACTGCACATCCTAGAGGTGTCCAGAAGATGACTATGAGCTGCTCCTCTGCCTTGGTGAGTCAGAGGGAAACTGGCCATGAGCATCCCCGTCACCTTCATACAGCTCACGCGACGTTTCTCTTCTAACATAAGCAATTATGCAGTCCAGGATTGGGGGCACTATAGTCCTGGCTACCCCAGCTGCTGAGGCAGGAGGATCACAGATTGAAGGCCAGCTTGAGCGACTTAATGAGACCCCATTTCAATATAAAAAGTAGAAAGGGGTTTGGGGGTGTATCCCAGTGGTAAAATGCCTGTCTGGCCTTTTCAAGGCCTTGTGTGCAACCCCCTCTCTCAGGATGACAAACCAAGCACCCAAAAGACTGCACGTACAGGACCGGCTCAAAACTTAAACCTCCTCCATAAAAGGGCTTCAGTGAGAAAATTCCAAGTTGTAGCAGATTGGCGCTCATTTTCCATCCATTATTTTTATTCCTGACAGGGTGTGTTAGCCCCCTTTCAGAGATTGAGAAACTGAGGCCTGGCGCAACAGCAGGACTTTAGATGCCGTCTCCTCTCGGTGTGGCATCATTGATTTAAGGTGCCGGAGAAACAACCTGGAGCACAAATAGAGTGCCTTCTGTCTTCGGGTAGCGTTAAGAGTTAGGTGGTGTGGGCACGTCATCACTATCCCCACCGCTTCAGTGAGTTCTTAGAGACCATGAAATCTTTAAAACTGTAAAACAGTACCTAGGTCGTATGGGTCTTTGTGAGGAAGAAATGTAATAGTGCCAGCAGACAGCTCGGCAAAGACCATGTGACTGGGAGGATGCTCTATAAATGCCGCTGCCTGGGAAGGGAAGGCAGCTGTTAACACTGCAATGTTCTTGTCATGACCTCACTTCCAAGCCCGAGGCCCCATCTGTGGGCCCGCTTCTGGCTCAAGCCAGTGCTCCATCTAAATGAGAGGGAAGGAAAAGGGTGACTCATAGCCTAGTGTAGTGGAGTTCCTGGCTGACCTGCACCAGTTGGAGAGATGAGGCCCCAAGGCCAGGGGGAAACACGAGCCCCAGGGGCCCAACGGCTAGGCTGGGTTTCTTAGCCATGTTCACCCTCTGTCAGCCAGAGGGGCCAGAGAAAGGGGGGCTCGGGCCTCTAGGGAGTCTACCCACAGATGTACTGAGACGAAGAAGTTACCCAGTCCCTGGTCTCATGCAGGCCAAAGGTGGGCAAAAACACCTGCTCCACACAGCTGCAGCTCTGACCTGGACGGCAGCTGGCCCTGGCTTCAATGGCAGTGGAGGTCGCCTTATCCCACACCTTTCAAGGATGGCTGGAACTTCAAGTCATTTCTCCAGTTCTCCCTGTGCTCAGGACCCCTCTGTGTGCTCAGGTCCTGGTTAACAGTGACGAGGAAACAAAGATCCATCTGCCAAGTAGGACAAGTTCCCAGCCATGGTGCTGTATGGAACCAGCAGTGAGTGATTCTCCATGGGAAGTGGTTGAGCAATGGGATGCAGAGGAAGCCCTGAGTGAATATAGGTTGTTGGCATGGGTACAACTCAGACCCATAGGAAAATGGCAAAGCACTGTGTCCCGTTCTGCTCCCCACCCCCCACACCTCCAATCAGAGCGAAGCTCTGAAGCCTGGCCAAGTCTTCCCTTGTGGGGGTCCGAGTGTGAATGTTGACAATGAGTGCAGAAAATGTCCACCCTCGTTCTCCTCCCTTAGATACTACAGTTTGGAGACTGATTCCCTTGGGAGATGGCTCCTACCAAAGGCAGCTAAATCTGGCCCCTTGATACAGCAGCAGGCCATGATAAATCCATACCTCCTCACTTATCTGTATGCATAATCCCGCCTCCTCAATTCGGCTGTATGCAATAAATGCCATCTCACTATACAACTGTATATAATACATTCTGAGCATCTGAGGGTTTCTCCATCAGACAGCCCAACCAATCCACTTGATCCCAGTTATTTCTGTGTCTCCATGTGTCCCTCTTCATTCCTTCATTCCCTTCTTCATTCCTTCATGCCCTAAGTCCCTGGAGCCATGCAAGGGGACAGCCAATGAACATTAAAACAAAAAACAAAAAAACAAACAAACAAACAAACAAAACTCACAAGAACAGCAAGAGTAACAAAGTATATTGTTGACTGAACTCAAACTCCTAGAATACAAATGGCATTAATAACTGGGGTATGGCCAGCCAGGCGTTTCCACACAATGCTGATGAGTGTGTAAATGAATACAATCTCTCTAAAAGACAATTTCCTTATGTGTTTACCAAATGCCTGTGTGGTTCCTTTGACAGAGCAATTCCACTTCTAGGAATTTAAATGAAGGAAAGAACACATGTACACAAATATATTTGTTTCAGCGTTGCTTACAATAGGATAAATGCAAGCAACCAAGTGACAGCCGGGGGTTGATTGATCCATGTTGGCTCAACGTCCCATGAAATACTATACAGCCATTAAGATATTAGGCACAATATTTATTGATGAGGAAAGATGTTCACAGCATATTGTGAGGAGGAGAAAAAAAAAGCAAGTTACAAAACAGTGTGCTTGCAAGTTGCAAATTAGTATAACAGAATAACTTCATTTATTATTTTCTCCCCCCACCCCTCAAAATAACTGGTCTATATGAATAGGAAAGAAAAACATCTAGAGATACATAAACTTTAAAGCAGCTATCTTTGGATAATATTATATATTTCTGGACCGGTGAGGGGGGGCTCAGTAGGAAAAGGCTGATGGCCCTGAGTTCAATCTCCACTGTCGCATTTTGTGAAAGAGAACACATTTCTGCACCTTGTCCTCTGACCTCCACACACACGTGCCAGAGCACACCCATGCAAACACACACATAAGATTAGCTAATTTAAACAAATAATTGTTAAAATTATTTTTAAATAAGGGTTGGACTAGCTGGTGTACAATGTCCTTGTCATCTCTGACACCCACAGTGACTGTTCCTCCAGGCTCTCAAATGATTTCAAATAATTCCTTTATTTCCTGGGCTTCCCGTGTGGCCTTTGGAGTCAAGGCTTTTGCTAGCAGCTGTAGCCCTCAACAATGTCCTCTCCCATGTTCACTGGCCAGCTGTCTTCCCCGTCAGCGCGAGGCTCAGCTGTACTCCAATTTGTAACCCGTGGACCTCGTCAAGAGCTGGCCACAGGGACCTTGCTCATGGTGACAGGTGCCATGTGGGCACACAAAGATAAAAGACTCAACTTGGAGCCTACTGGATAGACTCAAAACACATAAAAGTGCCTGGCTTTATAACAAATATGAGAGGCAAAAGAGAGAGCAGAGCAAGCTGGCAGGAAAGCCAAGCTGGCAGGAAGGCCTAGGAAGGGAGAAAGCCATGCAGGATGGTGGGCAAAGGTACACCAAGCAAGGGGTCCAGCTGGAACAAAAGGGAAGCCAGCACAGAGTTCTTTGGAATCTATTCTTCAAACGTTTCCAAGAAGCTTGCTTCCACAAGCCTGGTTCTGATGTCTACTTTGGCCCCAACGGATAAACGTTAAGTCCCTCAAACAGTTCTCTATCGTCTAAGCCCGGGTTAGTCACCAAAGACAAGAGGAACTCTTTTGGGGACCAAGACAATCCACTTTCCCCAACCCTCCCAAGGGGAGAGCTGGGGGGAGGGGAGGGTCTGGGAAGGGCTTTGGGGGAAGAAGCAGGACAGCCAGTCAGCTCACATGCAGATAAGGCTCACCCCACAAGCAGGCCTCTCTGGCTTCTCCGTCAGCACCACACCGGCCCCATTGGACAGATGGAGGAACCCGGCTGGAGAGTTAAAATGGCTTGCTCCAGGATCACCCAGCCAGAGAGCGGGGAAGGTGACTCCACTCAGGCCTTCTGACTCCAAGTCCAGTGCTATTTCGAGGTAACACACAGGACCTGGAGTCAGGAGCCCTGGGTGGCTCTGTCACCCCCTGGCTGAGTGGTCGTGGACAAGCAGTTCACCCCTCACAGCCTCTTCCCCAACTGTAAAATGAGGCGGCGGGCTGCCCCGCCCATTCCCGCTCAGCTCGGAGCCTTCTAGGGGCGGCTGCAAAGCTCCCGGTATCAATTACATTTCCCAAGTTGGCCCGGCAAAGATCACCGGGAGATCTTCGGCCTGTCACGTGATTAAGTCAAAAGGGGGTGGGGCGGGGGAGCAAACGTCCCAAATTAACTTTCCTTGCACTGCTTCTGCTGACAACTGATTAGCCAATTTTCCAGATTCCTTGGGTGAAGCAAGGAAACTACCTACCTGAGTAGGATAGGCTGGTGGTAAAAGGGCAAACAATTAATTAATAATCGGTGAGCCAAACACCAAAGGTAGAGTTAGAGACGAGGGTCCTTTGCAGAGCAGACAACCTTGGTACGGGTAAAGGAGTCTCATTGGCTATTTTGGGCCTGTTCTATTCGGTTCTTAAGTGCAGAGATATGGACACGACTCCAAGCAATCGAGATCTGGGGTGCAGGTCTTCTCCAGGACCCCCACATCCCAATCACCTCCAGTCCCGGTTCCACGCTGTCCACTCCTGGGGTGCTGAGGCTAAGGCCCGCCTTGGGCAGACACAAACACCGGGCGTGTGACCGTGCCCGGCGACGCTGCTGGGAGCTCCACTGCAGTTTCGTCAGAGGTAAAGGTACGCGCCCGGCGCGCGCGGCGTGTGCACACGCTCAGGGGACACACACACACACACACACACACACACACACACACACACGAGCCCAGTCCTCTCATTAACACCCCCCTCCCGACCTGAAGAAGCTCGATCGCTCCCCCACCATCCCCTTGGGCCTCTGCTGTGAACCCACCCGAGCGCGCCAGCCACACACCACGCGGCCCCCGCGGCCCCAGAACGCCGCGGCGTTTGCAGAGAGCTCTGGCCCGCCGTCTCCCGCGCGTGGCCGGCTTCCTCTCGGCGACACCCCGCCACGGACGCCTGTCCTAGTCGCCAGCCTCAAGTCGCCACCGGGAGGGAGGCTTCCCGGAGCAGAACGGCTCGGCCGCTGCGTCCCCCCCTCCAAGTCGCGTCTCGCCGCAAGGAGTCAGCTTGCAAGCCTCTCCCCGCCCACCCGGTCCCATGACAGCTGCTACCGCCCAAAGACTGGTAGATTCTAACCAGAAGCAAAGTTTCCCTCTCTCCTCCCACCTCCCGCCCCCCCTCCCCACTCCGCCTTCCCCTCCCTTCCAGTGTTATGCAAAACGGGCCGGCACAAACGCTTCCACACCAGGTATCCAGCGAGTCCCCGCGAGTCCCGCGGGTTTCCGCCTCGCAGCAGCCCCCCGTCCGTACCCAGGCGTGTCCCCTCATCCGGGGTCTCCTCCCAGGCTCTGTCGCATCCCCAGCCTCTCGGAGGGGTGGGGTTGGGGGGGACACACAACCAGGAGCCGGGAGCAAAAGCCCTAAGTCGGGAGCCAAACTTTAGGCTTGCAACAGGCATGGGCTGGGGGTAAAACTGGAGGGAGAGGTGGGAGCCCCCCACGCCGCATGCACACATTTCCCCGCAACTGCTTGTCCCAGCAGCAAACCCCATTTTAGTCGCCAAGCCCGCAGCTTCCTCGTCCTCTCTCCCCAACACCAGAGCACACACTCCTGTCATGCGCTGGTAGCCGGTGAGGCTCCTAGTCTTAGCCGGAGCCCGGGACGCCGCCTCACCTTCCCTTCCCCCTGCATCGTGGAGCGCGCGCCGGGGCCGCGCGCCGCAGGGGGACCCGGGCACCCCCTACATAGTCCTTCCGCCCGGATCCTGCCTTGCTCGCTCCTAAGCGGGTCTCCTCCTGATAGTGAGACGCAATCTCCGCCCGCATGTCCACGTGCCCCGCCGACCCCTATTCCTCTAGCCAGAAACTGACAGGAAACTCTGCGCCGCCGGAGCAGGTTAGGGGGCTACGGCATACCCGATGCTGGAGAACGAGGGGACTCCAGGGCTACCGATCGCCTCCCTTAGCCCCGCCACAAGTGCACGTGAAAGTACGGCAGCAAGTGCCGGGCGCCGAGGACGCGCCTACAACACCCAGAGCCAGCCTTTAGGCATCCCCCCCGACCCTGGCTGGATTCTACCTGCCGGAGGGATCATAGTACCCCTCAACTTTGCCGGTAGGGGACAGGAGACTCTAGGTGGCCCTGACTGTGCCCCCCAATGCTACAGCATGCGCTGGCGACCTGCAGCTCGCTACGCCTGTAACGGAGCGCAGCGCACGGCACGTGGAAAGGGGGGACTCTGCAGCCTGAACCCCCCCCCCCATCGCCCCGGTGCGCCCACCGCTGCGCTCCTTTTCCTCTGCAGCTGCGGCTGCAGCCCCCCGCGGCTCTGCACCCCTGTCCCTGGCCTGCGTCCCCAGCTGGCAGTACCTGCGTGTCAGAGAGATAGTTGAGGAAGAAGGACGAGAGCTCTTCATCCAGCAGCGCGCCGCAGTCGTTCCCCGCCATCTTCCAGCCGCGGCTGCAGCGTGCGGCGGAGTCAGCGGCGAGCCCGCCCGGGGGAGGGAACGAGCGAGCGAGCGAGAGAGCGGGCGAGGAGGAGGGAGGAGGCAGCCCGGCGGGCGGGTGGAGGGCGGAGCTCGGGCCCCCGGCTGCGGCAGGCGGGCTGGCTGCGGGGGCGGGGCCGCGCGAGCCTGGGGTCGCACCCCCCGGCTTTTCCTGCTCAGAGTCTGGCGCTGAGACCAGGTCTCGCAGCCCCCCGCAGGGAAAAAAAAGCGCCGGCAGCCAGGTGGCGGTGCCCGGGCCAGCAGCCTGGTGCCTGCGCAGCAATGCGGGCACCCCCTCCTTACTGCTAGAGCGAATCACGTTGCGTTAGCGCTGGGCGGGCCCTTGCCAGACAACCTGCTTCTACACAGCTGGGGAAACTGAGGCTCCATGAGGCTTAGAACGGCGTTTGAAGCCGCAGTGCTCTGCAACAGCAAAAAAGAAAACTGCGGAGACCTCAGTTCTCTTTCCACCCAGACAAGCAAGGCCAGAGAGGGAGGGAGACGTGCACAGGTCAAAGGCAGAGAAATCAGAGAAGGCTCCTCAGAGAGGGTGGCATTCGTATGTTTTCTTTGAAGCATCCCCCACCCCCATTTCCTGTTAAGCCTAGCCATCTCTCTCCCCTAGGCCTACTCAATAACCCCCGTTGAAAATTTTTTTCAATCATGTCTTTTACTATAGCCCAGTGTCTAGAATTGGCTAGCTTCTGTCAGTCTCCTGGACCCATTGGCCTTCTCCCCTTTCTTAGTATGAACCTTCTGGAAAGGAGCTGCTATGCCAGTCAGCCATTCACCCAAAGAATGGCATCTTTAGGGCATCCTTACCCACCATCCTTGTAAGTACCAACGCATGTGTTGCTCTCCTCCCTCAAATCTAAGCTACCCTTCCCTTAGAAGTGTCTCAGCCTCCCTTGTACCTTGGCTTCGATGAAGACTCGATCTGATTCACTCTGTCCTTGCTAGAGTCTAAGACCCATGAAACCAGGCTTAAATCTCGCTTTGGCTATTTCTCCAGTTTTACCAGAGGTAGTTAATAAATAGTGTGTTAAATGAAAAGGCTGGAAGGCTTCGCCTCCCCACCGCCACCATCACTCTACACAGATGAGAGTGAGCTGAAGGTCAGGAGTGCACACCAGGAGAGTCCTGAACCACAGCCAGGAAGCAAACCTTCTGACTTCAACCTTGAACTCTCTTCTCTGCTTGCCAGGCAGGCATCTAGGTGTGTGCACCGGGGTGGGGGGGTGTGTACTGGGGCTGGATAAAGGCTGGAAGGCAGTAAGACGCAGACCTATTTATTGGGCACACCTGCCTCCCGCCCTGCTCCCACAGGGTACTAACAAGGGCTGCCCCACCCTGCCGGCCTGGCAGGCAGGAGGACGAGCAGGCTCCTTCCAGCAAGAAGAGGAAACTGTCCCAGCACACCTGCTCAGACTTGAGCCACTCAGCAACAGCTTCCTTCTTCTCCAGTCTGAGGTTCCCAGAACCGCAGGGTGTGATTTCACTCTTTGGGCTTAAGGCCAGCACGCTTTTAAGGAACAATGCTGCCAACAGAGAGAACGTATAGCTAGCCTCAGAGGAGTCCTGGGTTCTGGTCCGGCCCATACTGTCTCTTGTTCCAGCACCAGGAAGCTCATTAATGAGACTGCCTGGTTTTGAACCCCAGCAAATTGCCTGGTCTCAGGCCTTCATTTTCTCATCTATACAAATGTCCATAGTAAAATCACTTACTCATAGTGAGGTTATGAAGATAAAGAGATAAAATATGTAAAGTGCTTGGCACAGGGCCTGACCTTAGGGGGATTGCTAAACTACTGGAGGAGAAAAAACCCTTGTAGGAGTAGAAAATACCATTATGCCTTACCTTCCCTCCAACACTTAAACAAACTTTGTGCTCCGCTCAGGTCTGAATCCTGGTGCCAACTTGACTGTGTGCTACTGTTACCTAAAAGTAAACGGAGAGTCTGGCATGATGACACATGCCTGTAATCCTAACACTTTGGACATGGAGGGAGGACAGTTAGGAGGTTAAGGTCATCCATGGCTATATAAGAAGCTATGGGCCGGGCACATGCCTTTAATCCCAGCACTTGGGAGGCAGAGGCAGGCAGATTTCTGAGTTCAAGACCAGCCTGGTCTACAGAGTTCCAGGACAGCCAGGGGCTATACAGAGAAACCCTGTCTCAAAACACCAAAAAAAAAAAAAAAAAAAAAAAAAAAAAAAAAAAAAAAAAAAAACGGAAAAGAAAAAAGAAGCTATAGGCCAGCCTGGACTACATGAGATGCTGTCAATAATAATAACAATCATAATACCAACAAGGTAAGAGCTGGGAACATAGTTCATGTAGTAGAGCAATGTGCCTGTCATGCATAAAATTCAGAGTTCCACAGAACTGAATAAAACTGGGAATTGTGGCACGCACTGAAGATGAGATGTACAGGGTCATCTTTGGCTGTCTAGCATGCTTGAGGCCAACGTAGGCTACATAAGTCCTTGTCTTACAAATTCAAAACAACAACAAAAGGTAAAAGTGTCACTTGATTAACCTCTCTGAGCCTCAAAATGGGGACAGCGGTGGTATCATTTCACATAGGGTCAAATGAAACAATGTGTTCAAAATAAATTGCTTGGCCCTGGTCCAGCAGACAGGAAGTAGCCATCGCCATTGTTGACATCCTCACTCCCACCAAGGATTTGAATGTTCTTAAGGCTGCTACTGCTGGATGGTCTAGGAGTCCTCTGAGATGGTTTCTAGAACTGTCCCCATTCAGCCTGGCCCCTTGGTGGTATTCCTTTTGTAGTCCAAGGGATGCTATGGATCCCTCCCCAGCCAGCCATCTCTGGCCACGGACCTGCCAGAGTGACTGCCTTGTACAGAGGGTCTGTTTGTTTTTAGAACTCTGGTGGTGGTGTTAGAAATACTACCCACTGCCCAGCCTCGAGGGCCTCATCACTGATCCTCTGATTAGGTTGTAGCTGGCAAGACATTTGAGGTGCTCTTTCTCCACCTGAGCTTAGCTTGCTCCTTTATCAGCGGCACTCACATCAGAGGCCTCCTTGAAGCAGTGTAGAGTTCTTCCTTGAGAAAACCCTCAAGTGCGCACATGCGTGCGCATGCGCAGGTGTGGTAATTCACACCTGGACCCCAGCACTCAAGAGGCTGAGGCAGGAGGGACAGCAAGGCAAGTTCGAGGCCACCTTAGGTTACCCAGGGAGACCCACTCTCAGAAAGGAAAAAACGTCCTCAAGAGACCCAAGGCAGCAGAGCCTCTCCTGCGGTTTGTTGGTCTTCTGACTGCTGCTGCCTGCCTAGCCAATGAAAAGGCCACTGGGTGAAGCTTGGAGGAGTCCCCTGACCCAAATGGACTGCCAGCTTCTATCAGACCAAACCTCCCGATTTCCCGTGCATTTGAAGGCTTGTCATCATTCATCCCTCAACAACCCCCAATCGGATGAATCACACTATTCATTATTATATCTCAGGGAAACAAAAGCTTGAGAGCAGGTTAAAGCTGGGGATCTAGCTCGGTGGTGGAACATTTGCCTAGCTACAGTCTAGGTCCTCCGCTAAGTCCTCAGGATTCACTGCAAGAGGGGTTAAAGTGACCTACTGCAGCCCAAGTCCTAAAGGTCCAGCTTAGGCCAAGCCTAGGTATGTACCAGGTCGGAGCCACAGCCCCTAGAAGGGAACAAGAAGCAGATGGCTACCCTGAGGAAGCCAGAACAGAGGCACATTTCTTACTTTATGACTTTCACGGGACAGGCAATAATGCTGCCAGAGTTGGACTCCATGCGGCTCCACCTCTCCCTCCCCTGCCTCCTTATTGGCCTTGCCTCCCTTGAACGTAGTGAAAGTGAGTGTGGTGTCTACCCAACCAAGCCCAAAGCCCAGAGCACCCCAGGCTCTTCAGATATGCGACCTTCATAATAGGACTTGGATACTTAACTCTCTACCCACAAAGCCTCAAAGGGAAAACATCAGCATGTCTCTGATAACAGGAAAATGATTTTTTCAGACACTGTGGCTGTGCTTTCCAGACCTTAAAAAAAATTTATTTATTTATTTTATGTATGTGAGTACACTGTTGCTCTCTTCAGACACACCAGAAGAGGGCATCCCATTTCACATAGTTGTGAACCACCATGTGGTTGCTGGGAATTGAACTCAGGACCTCTGGGAGAGCAGTCGGTGCTCTTAACCACTGAGCCATCTCTCCAGTGCCTTTTTTTTTTTTTTAAGATTTATTTATTTATTTTAGCTTTCCAGACTCTTGAGGACATGGTGGTCATCTGGGCTCTGTCATTTAAATCTGAAATAGGCTCAGGCTTTACGAGTTCTCCCAGGTGACACGGATGTCCATCATTCAACAAATGTTTAATGAGTAGCTATGTACCAGCTACTGTATTTGGTGTACACATAAATCAGTGTGTAGAACATCTGTCATGCCTGCCCATACACTGGCCACCACAACCGTACAGCAAAGCATTGTTCCATAAGGGAGGGAAAACGTGGGTAATGACAGGCAGTGAGGTCTCCTGCCAGCCACCACAACTCCATGAGCCTATGGCCAGAGCTAGGGTACCAGACACCGCTCTAATTTTCAGCTTTTGTACCCAAGGCAGGTTTGAACTCAGGCCAAGGTGAACTTTTTAAAAACAGCACCTTTGTACAGTTCATCCTGAAAGTCATTGTCTCAGGGTTTCTATTGCCGCAGTGAAACACCATGACCAAAAGCAAAATGGGGAGGAAAGGGTTCATTTGGCTTCCACTTCCATATTGCTGTTGGAGAAGGCCAGGACAGGATCTGAACCAGGGCAGGAACCTAGAGGCAGGAGTTGATACAGGCACTGTGAAGGGATGCTGCTTTCTACTTCCCTTTACCACTGCTGCTGTTCTTGGTAGTTGTCCCATTGGTATTGGCACCTCCAGAAAGCTGGGGTCTCCTACAACTGGGCTCACTTTCCCCAGTAATCTCTCTTGGGTTCCCTATGAAGAGAGCACCCATGGTTCTATCCTTCCCCAAGAGTCCTTCAATCCTGGGGCATCCATCACTACACCAGCTGTACAGTCACTGGTGGCCTCCCCCAGCCTCTAACTGTGTCATGTCAACTGTTCTGCATGACACTTTCATGCCTTCAAAGCCAGTACTATTGGCTTGGAAGACTCTTACACATTCCAAGTTTGACTTCCAACATGAGGTGCAAACCTGGCCACCTCTGAACACAGCTTGTGTGCTGACTCTGGGGACACGCTTTCCAGAAGATCTCAGCTCGACGATGCTGGTTTCTTCACTAGTTTGCAGCTCCAGCTGACCAGCATCAGTTGTCTCAGTAAAGCAAAGTTTTTATTTCAGTTAGTTCTATGGAACTCTGAACTTTACGCATGCCCAGGCACAATGCTCTACCACATGAACTATGTTCCCAGCCTTTGCCTTGCAAAATTCCAACAGAACAGCCCACTGAGCTCTCAACACTCACTGGCTCTTCTAGCCCAAAGTTCCAAAGTCCTTCCACAATCCTTCCAAAAATATGCTCAGATCTGTCACAGAAACACCCTACTCCTGATACCAATTTCTGTCCTAGGGTTTCTACTGCTGCCATGACCAAAAGCAAGTAGGGGAGGAGAGAGTTTATTTGGCTTACATGTCTACAGAATGGTCCATCCTTAAAGGAAGCCAGGACAGAACTGTCACTGCCTTCCCCTGAATGAGGAACTTCAGAACTGTAGAGGGCCACTGGCTTGTCTATGTAGGCAAAGGGTGTCACCTGGATCACAAAGCCCTTTTCAGCAGAGCCAGGGCTAGAGGTCAGGGGCTCCAGATCACCCAGATGACTTCATTTAAATGTCTTAGGGTTGGTGGTAGAAGTCTCTGCCTCTTACTTGGAGGCCCAAGATAAGTAAGGCACATTTTGTGTTCGAGGATGCCCTTGTCTTCCAACGGTGGTACTTTGTGGTTTCACTGATGCAGTTGAAAGAAACAGCAGTTCACGGTCAGTTTTCTTTCGTGTGCTAAAGATGTCTAAGGGGCCTCTGAATCAGCAAAACAAACAAACAAACAAACAAACAAACAAAACCCAAACAAAGGTGAGTTTAAAAGAAATGGGAACAGGTAGAAACATGCTTTTTTTCTCATGTGTTTCCAAGGCAAAGGTCTTCAACATCATTCTTCTTGTGCTTATTTAATAGGTGAAGAAACAGAGGCCTGAAAGATAAGGTGTCTTTTCTAGGCTGACACATGGCTCCCAGCACTCAGGAGGCAGAGGCAGGAAGATCTCTGTGAGTTCAAGGCCAGCCCGATCTACATAGCAAATTCCAGGACAACCAAGGTTACTTAGGGAGACCCAATCTCAAAACAAAACAAATATATGTATATATAAGAGAATGATATGTTATATAAATATATAACCAATATTTGTCTTTATTAGAGTTATGTATGTATCTATCAGAATAGCAGCATTCGAAGAGACAGTACTTGGCATTAAATGGCAACACAGTTTAGATTCAATTTAATATGTGTATATATTCATATATATGAAATGATAAAAATGATAGCTGAGGACTATCATTTGCTGGCCTTGGAGTTTGGGGAAAATCACTCCCTGAAGATTATCCTATGTCTCCAACTTGACCTAAAGCTTTGTATAGATCAAGTTCATGTTGTAGAAGACTTTGAACTCAATACTTAATTGCTCTAAGGAATTAACAGTGCTTCTTTAAGAAGAATTAAGTTTGACTCAAACTTCTGATGTCATGACTCAAACAGCATAATGTTTATATATATACTGATTCAACAAAACTTGTATATCCTGCTGGGTGCCTGGCACCTGCTGCAGGCCAACTAACAGTGGCCACTTTCAGTTTTTGCTGTCAGGTGTTTCAAGGTTCTGGGTACCATGATGTGCGAGGGGGGGAGGGGGCTGGGGGAGGGGGAGTGAGGAGGGTGAGGAGTCACCAGACAAGTCGGGAAAGGTAATGGGTCCTTTCCTGGAAGCTTGGAGGGCTAAGGACCAATCGCTTAAGACAAATTGTTCTTCTCCTTGGAGACTCGACTCTCACTCTGCACAGTGATGGTCTTGAACTGGACCAGTTTATCCCATCTGCCTGCCACAGGCACCTCTCCAGGGCTTCAGGTCTGACAGTGAGATGCTCTAATTCCTGTTTGTGGGAGAAGAAGCCATTTGGGCCACGCACACTTTGGCAGCAAAGGCAGCTGGAGTCAGGATACTGAGAGGAGAATCCAGGTCAGTAGGCCATCCCAGGAGTGTTTTATATGAGGAAGAATCTCTTTGGCTCTAGAGCAGCCAACAGGACTACAGGATCCAGAGGAAGAGCATGGCCTCCAGGTATGACAAACAGCATCACGAGGAGCTGTGGGTCCTCAGCGCAGCAGAGCATCAGGGATACTCTCCAGCTTCCTCAAGAGTTCCCACAGGCAAGGGGAGGGGGCAAGTTGAAAGGGAACAACCACATTCATTTCATTGGTTTGCTTTTAAGCTGTAAGCTATTTCAAATTACACCAAGTCCCTAGGACTCACGTGGTAGAAAGAGAGAACTCACTCCTGCAAGTCTAACAAGCTGTCTCCTGACCTACACTCATGTGCCGTGACGCTCACATACCCTATGCAAATGTGTCATCCACCTGCTCTGTAACCATGGATCCCTTGTGATACTGGACTTGTTTTCTCCAAATGGCTATTTAGTCCTAGCTAGATTGCTGAGGGATATGAAAATTTTGTGAAGAAAACAGTGAGGATGTGGAGTACCTTTACTTGCTAAACCATCAAAGGCCTGTGAGATGCTTATACTGAGCCCAGGTCTTCTAATATACAACAAAGTCATATCTGCACAGAGGAGCCTGGTAAGCATCATGTTATATTATTTGGAGTTCATTTATCATCCCTTTGTAAACAGCCTACTTTGTGCCTGGCACTCTGCTAAATTTAGGGGGAACAACATTAGCTGTAACTTCTTCAGTGGCAGTGAACAGAAACCCTTATGCAAATTGGCTTCTCCTGGCCTACATAGCAAACACTCCAAAGGGGGAATTGTCAGGATGCTTATTCCCCAGCTCTGGCTTCCTCTCTTTTTGCTACTGTGGATGTCAGGGTGCTCCATTCTAGGCCAAGGTCCAGTCCTCTTGGCAAATCTACCAAAGCCAGCAAAATCTCTGGGTTGTCCTTCCAAAAGTCTTGAGTTCACTGGTTGCTTCAGTCTGGGGCAAAAGCTCATTGCTTAGCCATTCCCTGCTTTCACTGGCCAGAATTGAGTTACATGCCTTTTGAATCTAGCAGTTGAGAGGGATCAATAAAACTCCCAAACCAGAGTTTGTGAACAAAGACTTCTAACTTAGATGGGGAAACAAAGTTGGGTGGATAGTCCTGGGGAAAAGCATTGGGGATTAGAGGGGGGATGATCAAAATATATTGTATGAAAAAAATTTAATTCAAACAGATTTAAAAAAAAAGAGATAATGGGGCTGGAGAGATGGCTCAGTGGTTAAGAACACTGACTGCTATTCCAGAGGTCCCGAGTTCAAATCCCAGCAACTACATGGTGGCTCACAACTATCTGTATAGCTACTGTGTACATGTATACATAAAATAAATAAATAAATCTTTAGCCAGGTGGTGGTGGCACACGCCTTTAATCCCAGCACTTGGGAGGCAGAGGCAGGCATATTTCTGAGTTCAAGGCCAGCCTGGTCTACAGACTGAGTTCCAGGACAGCCAGGGCTATACAGAGAAACCATGTCTCAAAAAACCAAACAAACAAAAAGAAAGAAAGAAAGAAAGAAAGAAAGAATAATGTCCCAACTAGTGATCTAGCTACGTTAAACATTAGAAGAAGAAGCTCAAATTAAAATAGCAGAGAGGGGTAGAGATATTGAAAATTGGGCAGACATTTGTAAAAATAGAATAGGAAAAAAAATCACAAAATTAATAATCAAAGGACCAATAAAATTTACAAAACTTTTAGATTGGATAGCAGTGTGACAGGGGGCATGAATACCAACTTAATTGAGATTTAGAAGGTTATAGCAATTAGAAAACCAATAAAATAGACAAATTCCTAAAAAAGCACAACCCACTGAAACTGACTCACAATGAAATGGAACCTTTTCATAGATCTGAAACAAGAGCTTCAAGTGGTAATTAAAAAGCTGCCCACACAGTGCTGGGCATGGTAATACATCCTAACTCTCAGGAGCAAAAGTCAGAAAGGTCACAAGTTAAAGGTCAGCTTGACCCACACAGCCAGACTTTGTCTCAAAATGAAGGGTAGCAATTCTCCCACACTCAAAACACAAGGACTGTGCTGTAGCCTATGGTGTAATACTTGCCTAGCATGCACACAGTCCTCTGAACTCCATTCAAAAAAAAAAAATCTGTTCAATGAAAAAGGGCCAGATCCACATAGCTTGACTGGTGAATTCTACCTCACAGGTAAAGTATTAACAGCAATTCTTCATGATCTCTTCCAGAGAAGCAAGAGGAGGGGGCACTTGCCACCTCCCTCTCTGAGGCCGGCTTTACTCTGACAACAAAAGCAGACAGAGACACGGCAAGGTAAGTCTAACCCAATGTCTCTTACAAGGACACATAAAAATCAGAACACCTGAAAAATTAACGGGACTTAAATATCATTAATTAAGAAAGATATGTATAATGATGTCTTTGGCTCCCAAAATATTCCAAATCATAAAAAGCAATAGAGGATAATGGAGAGACATCAAACTAAATTTAAGCACTGAAAGTGAGTGAGGCCATTTGGGGGAAATATACAAAGACAGTTCATAAGATTTTTTTGTTCACAACACAAGATTAATGCCTGCATTGGTCCTGATCCTTTCTGTAATTGAGGATTGTCTAAGATGAAGGATATGAGAGCATTTGGACAACCGCTTGTAGAATGCTTGTAGGACTCTTCACAGTCTGTAGAACACATCCTTACCCATGAGCACCATTCAGTTGCCGGCATTAAACTGTCTCCTGCCTTATAGCCTTTGCTCTCCATATTCCCTTGACCTGGAATACCCTTCCCTCATCATCACAGTCTCTCAGAGCCTGTTCATATCCATCATCCTCTGCTTACAGCTCACCTCCTCCAATACCTGCCCTGACCATCTGATATAAATTACATTTTTGAAATGATCTTGTTTGCTCACTCATACAACAGGAAGGCACTCGTAGTAGCACGAGTCACCTGCTGTCTTATGCATTAGCCTCCCTCAAGGCACAACACAGGGCCTGCAGTGGGAAAGATGGTGCCGAATGAAGAGTGAACCGCATGTCTGTGGTGTAAGTAGAAAGCTGTTGGTCCTGAGGAGGAAGCTAAGACTCCGTGAAGAGAAATGGATTGCTCAAGTGTCTCAGTTAGGGTTTCCATTGCTGTGAGGAGACAACATGACCAAGGCAACACTTATAAAGGACATTTCATTGGGGCTAGTTTACAGGTTCAGAGGTTTAGTCCATTATCATTAAGGCAAAAAGCAAGGTAGTGTCCAGGCAGTCATGGCGCTGGAAGAGCTGAGAGTTCTATATCTTGTTCTGAAGTCAAATAGAAAAGACTGGCTCCCACGTGGCTAGAAGGAGGGTCTAAAAGCCCACTCCCACAGTGACACACTTCCTCCAACAAGGCCACACCCACTCCAACAAGGCCACACCTCCCAATAGTGACACTCCCTGTGAGCCAAGCATATTCAAACCATCACGTCAAGGGTCAGGGAGGGTGATCATAGATTTGGAGTGTGCTCTAGAAAAATACTGAATTAGACAGGACATGGGAGAGTAGGCATAGGCAGACACAGCAAGGGAAGATAGGTCATATATCAGAGGGAACACTACACTGTGATCTTTTCATCTGTTCGAAGTCCTGGGAAATATGGTAGGCAGAAGATTGCCTTCTCCACATGTCCCTGATGCCTCCGACCCTCATGACTCTGCTAACTTTATTCTTACCCAGAAGTCCTGAGCAGGCTGGCCCCAGCACAGCCGAGGGCTCCCCTACTAAACCATGTGATACAATAACAGATCCTACCTCCTTTGCAAAGAGAAAGTAGAAATGTGGGGGGGGGGGGGAGACTTAAACATATACAGCGCTTAGAGGGATGTCATGCAGAAGCAACTTGTCTTCCTTAACATACAACCGTCTGCTTCTCTTTGAGCCCCCCTTCCTTCTCTTAGGAGTCTACCCTGAAAATGTGAGAGAGAAAAGGCTTTTCTAGGCAAAGCATTTCTAGCTTGAACGTGTGTGTGGAGCAATAGCGGCTCCCGTTCCACCCAGCCATGGGTCCGCTGTTCCTTCAGGCATCAAAAGTAGGGTCTGTTTGTTGCCTCTAATTCTGAGCAGCCTTTATGACTTGCTTTGGGTCAAGAGAATGCAACAGAAGATGTGTTGCGCTCATTCCTTGGCTATGTGTGATTTTGCTCTCTGGGAAGCCAGCCACCATAGAAAGAGCATGCAGAATATGCCCTGAGCCACATCAGTCTCCTTTGCAGAGACAAAGGCACCTGAATGCACCCACTCTGGGTCATCTAGCCATGGGCCTGCTATCCAGTCAGTGCTACACAGAATCATCAAGACCAGCTCCACAGCCCTGCTCAAACTGCAGCATGAACAAGTAGGTAGTTATAGTGGCTTTTAAAAATAATCTTTATTCATTTATTCATTCATTCATGCTGGGGGGGGGCATCAAACTCAAGACTCTCACAAATGCTAAGGAAGTACTTTGTCTCTAAGCTATATACCACCAGCTCTATGGCTTTTAAGCCATTTGATTTGGGAGCAAGTTGTATGTATATGTATACATGTATATGTGTGTTTTGTGCGTGTGATTGTGAGTGTGGACACATTTGTGCCAGAGTGGACAAGTGGAGGTCAGAGGCTCTCTAACTTTGCATGTCTACCTTATTTGAGACAGGGTCTCTGGGGTTCATCACTATGATCTCCAAGCCAGCCGGACTGCAGCTTCTAGCAGTTCTCCTGTCTCTAGCTCCCTCCTGTAAGAGCCTGGGATCACCACGTCCAGGTTTACATAGGATTAAGTTCCTGTGTGTTTATGGTAAGAGCTTTACCGGGGGTAAGGTTTTACATAAAGCAATAAACAACAGAAGCACGGACTATGCAGATGTTGGCAAGGTGTTGGGCTAAGCTGAGCCTCAGGGCTTCCTCTGTAAAATGAGGTAACTGTAGTGCTCTAAGGACCAGGGTGACTTCCAGTCCACGTAGTAAACCTTTAGTGCTTTTGTGGATTGTATAGAAGGTAATCTCTCAGGCTTGGTGGCACATACCTCTAGTCTCAGCACTCTGCATGCGGGGGCAAGCTGACTTATGTCAGTTCGAGGCCAGCCTGATCAACCAGAGCTACAGAGTGAGATTGCGATCTTATTTAAAACAAAACAAAACAAAAAACCTCCCACCCCAATGTACGCTTAACGTTGTCAAGTTCTTTTTTTTTTTTTTTTTGAGACAGAATTTCTCTGTATAGCCCTGGCTGTCCTGGAACTCACTCTGTAGACCAGGCTGGCCTTGAACTCAGAAATCTGCCTGCCTCTGTCTCCCAAATTCTGGGATTAAAGGCGTGCGCCACCACTGCCAGGCATGTTGTCAAGTTCTTAATAATAAATGATTTTCATGAAATTCCAAAATAAGGGTTGACTTTTGAATATAAAAAGGTGGAGAAATAGAAACAGTATATTTATTTATATTGGGATTAGGTTTCGGAAATAATGTTCTCTGCTAAAATTTCCTTTAATTTGATCTTTGTTATATATATATAAAAAAAATCTTCTATTTAGTGAAATTCCTAAATAGAAAAAGCAGTCCACTGGTAGACTCGACAGGGGACTAAGCATTTGTGTTCCCTCAGAATTCAATAAGCAGTACAGAGTGAGCTCAAGGGAAGACCTTTCTAGACCAGCTTTGGTGCCTGTAGCTTTACTGAGTTGTGGTACTGTTATTATCCCTCACTTCACAGATGGGGAAACTAAGACCTGGGAGATCAGGCTGCTTGCCATAGCCTTCCCTTGGAAGTGACAGAGCTGGTACTTGTGCCCTTGACACGTTGGCCCGAAGCAGTACACACTGCTCCCAAAGCTGTGAGCTCAATAAATAAACAGCGATTGATCAAACAATTGAAATGCACCCAGAGACCGGGCTCTCACAGACACATCAGGAAACCATGGCTGGGGCTCTGACTCACGCTGAGTCTTTCCCACCAAGCCCTGGGGTGGTTTCCTAGGTCAAACAGGGATTCAGTTGATTTCTAGAAAAATCTGAGTAATAATCCAAACCATAATCCCTTGGACCTTAATTTTAACTCATTAGGGTTAGTACTTTAATCCTAAAGTTGTGCTAAAAATATACCAGTGGTACTTAGACAACTCAGTGTAGTAGTTTAACTTGAAGACCCAAGATTTAGATTCAGACATTAAGTGCCTGTGGTCCAGTTCTTAGCTCCCTGGCTCTCAGACTCAATGGCAGTAATCCTGACCTCTCTCATGGATCATATAGCTTAAGTGAGGTACCCCTACGGGGGGAAAAACTGTATAAATACATATTTAATTTAAACATCACAATAAATTGTCCGTGTAAAATTATATACAACATTTACAAGCCTCGGAAACCTGATGCTTTTTAAGTAGGCGTCTTTTTAATCTTGGTAAGTCAATAAGTAGATTTAACAAAATCAAGTCCCCGTAAGGGAGGGGAGCAGGTGTGTGGCTCACTTTGTGGGGTCCTCTAGGCTGTGTGTATAGGCCATGGTGGTCCACCAGGAAGCACTGCCTGGCTCATGGAGGATGCTGAGTGAGCGAGCAGTCAATAAACAACTGGTCGAGTCTCTTGATGCCACTGGAAGTCCCCTGAGCACACTCCGGTTTCCAGTCCCCACCGTCACCGCAGGATAGGAGATACTGTCCCTCATTTCCCCCTTCATTGGGCTTACCTCCCAGGCCCAGCTGTACTCTTGACGTACCCATTCCCCCACCCTCAACCCTGTCCGAGAAGCGACGAAGCAGGAGAAGCGCCGGATCTTAGCATCAAGGCTTCTCAGATATGACAGGATATGGGACAGAGAAAGTGGTCTGTAAACACATTTGTAGACCGAAACAGAAGAATAGACCTTAGAGATTTCTTTTTCTTGTTTACTTTTATTTTTAACTCTATTTTTTAATTATTATTATGAGTGTATATGATGGGGGAAGTAGGTGCCACACTGCGCATGTGCAAACCGGGGTGGGGGGCGGGGGTGGTCCCCGTGCGAAGCAGTTTCTCTCCTTTCACGATTTTTCTAGTAATTGAACACAGGTCCTCAGGCTTGATCAGCAAGTACATTGACTTGCTGAGAACCATCCATCTTGTTGCCTGTTTGTTTATTTCTCAGGCAGTGTCTCATGTAGCCAGGCTGGCCTCTCTCTAAGTTCTGAGATTATAGGTAAGTGTGCATATGTGCCCAGATAGAATTCGGCAGTTTCATCCCTTTTTCCTCCCCCACCCGCTTTGTTTTGAGGCAGTGTCTCATATAGCCTAGGCTGGATTTAAACTTATTGTGAAGCCAAGGCTGGGTCCTGCCTCCAGCTCCCAAATGTTGGGATTATGCTGCAACTAGCTAAGTTTGGACATTTCTAACAGAAAAAGGAATTACTTTCTAACTATACTTAGGGCTGCGAGTATAGTCCAGTGGCAGAGCACTTGGCTGGCATGCATGAGTGAGACCCTGTTTTTAACTCCCTGACCTCCAAACACGCATGCACACATGTATACATAACTACAGCTCCTAGCTTCTATGCATGGCAGATAAGCACATGGGAAAATGCTCTATATCCGTACATTTGAAAAGCAGTCTGGCACTGTCCACGTGTCCTGTGGTGAATATAATCATAAACTAGCAATACCGATTGTTTGTGATATTGTGCCGCAACTTGAACTCTGGTGTGCCATTTGTAAGAATGAAACATGCTATAAACATTTTGGCAGTTCCTAATAAAGTTAAATACACATCTATATGGTACAGACATCCCACGCTAGATATTTATGGGAGCAAACTAAAACAATGTCTACACAAAGATGTGTGTGTGTGAGAGAGAGAGAGAGGGGTGGGGAGAGAGAGAATTCTCATAGCTTCCCTATTAATAATAATTAAAAACTGGAAACTAGTCCTTTAGCTAGTGAATGAGAAAACAAATTGTGCCAGGCAGTAGTGGTACACACCTTTAATCCCAGCACTTGGGAGGCAGAGGCAGGTGGATTTCTGAGTTCGAGGCCAGCCTGGTCTACAGAGTGAGTTCCAGGACAGCCAGGGCTACACAGACAAACCCTGTCTCGAAAAACCAAAAAAAAAAAAAAAAAAAAAAAAAAAAGAAAAGAAAACAAATTGTGGTATGGCCATTCAATTAAATACTATCCCACAATAATAGAACAACATACTATCAACACACAAGCAATAGCACTGATGAGTCTCAAATACATGACACTAAGTGTGACATGCCAGACTCAGAAGACTACACAGTGCATAATTCTATTTAAGTGAAACTTTAGAAAAGGCAACATTATGTTAACAAATAATAAAGGCCAAGTGTGGGGTGAGCAGATTGACTTCAAACAAGGAAACTCTCACATGAGGGAAATACACACACATTGTGTGACAGATATGACTGTTCAGTCTTGTCAAAGCTGACACAATAAAATAGGTGCATCTTACTGGAGACAAGTTGAACTTCAGTAACACCGATGACTAAGATATATACAGTACACGTTTGCTGTTTTGTTTTTCTATGCGAATTGGTTTTTTAATTTTGTATTACATGTATTTATTTTGCATATATATGTATATACACACATCACAGATGTGGGTTCGATGCAGACATGGAGGTCAAAAGACGACTTTCAGGAGTCGGTTCTATCCTTCTATACGTGGATCTCTGGGATGGAACTCGGGTTGTCAGTCTTGGTAGCAAGCCCTGTCACCTGATGAACCATTTCACCAGCCCTGAATTCTTTCAGGAGAATTCCAAAGACAGTCTGAATTGGTGTTTGCCAAGTATGTCATACAGGGGATTCCTCAGTTGAGTATGAGTGAGAATAGATGGACTTTAAAAATATTTAGGATTATGGAATTTAGGCTTAAAGTCAGAACTATGTGCAGCAGAAATAACAATGGTCCAGAAGTCAAGAACTGTTCATTCATGCGTGCATTCACTCACCAAATACCTGCCACATGTGACACTGTTCAACAGAGTTGAGCACTGGTTTGAGTTAGGTTCCTACACAACCACACCTAAAAGAATCCTAGTGAAGCTGGGCAGTGGTGGCACATGCCTTTAATCCCAGCACTTGGGAGGCAGAGAAAGGTGGATTTCTGAGTTCGAGGCCAGCCTAGTCTACAGAGTGAGTTCCAGGACAGCCAGGGCTACACAGAGAAACCCTGTCTCGAAAAACCGGGAAAAAAAAAAAAAAAGAATCCTACAGAATACAAGCCCAAGTTAGGCATTAGACAAGTGGCTTCTGAGTTGGTGGCAAAGGAAGAATTGAGTGTGATTCAAGGAAGTCATGAAGACTACTACTGATGACCTCCATGTCTGTTGCTATTGCCCCAGTCCGGGCCCACTGCCTCTCTCTTGCTTGAACAACAGGCTCCTCCATGTTCTCCTTGAGAGTGCACTAACTGCTTCTGGTTCCCTCTACCTGCAGCAGCTAGAGGATTACAGTTGCCACACGAAATCCGGATCCTGCTCCTATCCTACCTCAATGTTCTTTCATGGTGACTCATGGGCTTCTATTAAAGGATAGTTCAAGGGGCTGGCCCTATGGAACACAGCATATACTGAAAAATCAGCTAGAGATGTGTGTGTGTGTGTGTGTGTGTGTGTGTGTGTGTGTGTGTGTGTGTGTGTGGTCCATGGGCCTAAGAGGAGAGAGGAGGGGAAACAGAAAAGAAGGGAATGAAGAAATGCTTAAGAAACAAAAGCCGCCTGGATTCTGGCCCTGGCTGGCTAACATATGCTTCAGTTTCCTAAGTCATCCAGTACCAATGAGGTGATCTCTTAGGGCCCTTTCAGTTCCTCGATTGTTACTCGACACTACTTGCTTGCCCTCTCTGTCTCGGCCTCTCTAAGCCCTTATCACACAATAGACACCTTTACAAAAATTGTTATCTGCACCCGTGAGATTACACTGACTCAATCTGCAGGAGGCTTTGCAGCCCATTCTGCCGAGAAGATTCTCTGCCTAGAGCAGCCCCCAAGGTCGTGTTACCAACCTGGGGTGCAAAAGAATCCTGGTGAGCAAGTATCCTTTGAACCGGGAGAAGAGGGACAGGGTTCTCCCAGGTTGTCTTCTATAAGCAGAGAAAGGGAGTGGAGGAGAAGGCAGGGGGTTGGCAGCAAGGCCCAGTCTTTCAGATCTCCCCTGCTCTATATCAGAGGCACTCAACACACTGCCAGGGAGGTGTTTTCTCCTGGTCAAGTGGAAAGGTCACGGAACTGGCTGTAAATCAATGCACTGCTCAGGCTCGGCTTGACCTTGACAACGTCGCTTGACCTCCAGCTAAGTTTCTTTAGCCACTGGTTCGATCCAGTAAGCTCAGTTCAAACTCATCCAGCTTCTCCCATCATTTTTAATTTTACAAGCAGTAGAAGCCCATGAAGGAGAAGAATAACGCACGAATAATCAAAGTTGAACTCCCTTAACTCACCACCCAGAGGAGGGCAAGGGTTTTTCTGTTTTAACTCGCGTACGGTTGACATTACACAGACTCTTCTGTGTCCGATTATTTTACTTCCCAGGATATTGTGATCTCCTTTTCAGGTCATTACATTCCCTTCTACATTCTGGCACTCGGGTGAGACTGGATGCCCGTGGACTTTTTTCTAGTTGAGGTCAGTCTCCACGCTTCAAATCATCCTCCAAAAACATGTAGCTAATCTAGGCAGGCACTGGACGCTTTACTGGAGACTTTGTAGGTCACCATGCAATAAGTAAGGTATCCTAAACATTGCTTTTAATTTTTTGTTGTTTGTTTTATTGGTTTGTTTGGTTTTGGTTGGTTGTTTGTTTTAGAGACAGAGCCTCACAGAGTTGTCCCAGATAGACTGACATTAGCTATGTGGACCAGGTAGGTGCTGGCCTCAAAATTAATATATAGCTGAGAATTACCTTGGACTTACATTTTAGAGTGAACAAATAATCAAAGTTTACTTTTAACAGACAAGACAGCAAAAAAGCAAAGTGAGACCTCCAGAGGGGAGGGTAGACCAAAGGAAGAGGCCACAGCCAAACTTGAACTTCTGACCTTCCGGCCTCTGCTCCTGAGTGCTGGGATTACAGGCATGTTGAGACCATACCTGGCTTTGTATGATACTGGGACTCAAACACCGGACTTTGTGCATGCTAGTCAACCATCTGTCAATTGAGCTATGTCCTCTGGCCTGGCCATTTATTTTTGGGTTTTGTGACTTTTGGGGAGGGGGAGATGAGGGTCGCATGGTTTCCAGGCCCCCTTATCTCCCTAATAAACAACACTCAAGGTGAACACCTTTATGGCTTCTACTTGTGTACTGGCTGGTTTTGTGTGTCAACTTGACACAGGCTGGAGTTATCACAGAGAAGGGAGCTTCAGTTGGGGAAGTGCCTCCATGAGATCCAGCTGTGGGGCATTTTCTCAATTAGTGATTAGGGGTAGGGCCTCTTGTGGGTGGTGCCATCCCTGGGCTGGAAGTCTTGGGTTTTATAAGAAAGCAGGCTGAGCAAGCCAGGGGAATCAAGCCAGTAAGGAACATCCCTCCATGGCCTCTGCATCAGCTCCTGCTTTCTGACCTGCTTGAGTTCCAGTCCTGACTTCCTTTGATGAGAAACAGCAAAGTGGAAGTAAGCCAAATAAACCCTTTCCTCCCCAATTTGCTTCTTGGTCATGATGTTTGTGCAGGAATAGAAACCCTGACTAATACAACTTGCATTTCATAACTTTCAAAACCTTTCTCTTAACAGAGTTTGATTTTTTCTTTATAATACTGAGAGATCTTATCTTAAAAGGAAAGGCTAAGAAAAATTAAGCAGTTTTCTTACAGTTCCATGTTTGGCCATGTATATAGGGGCCTCCTTCCCAGAGGACAATGTGTATTTGCACCACCACTGGCACTGTGAGCTGTGCTCACAATGAACCATCCTCCTCTGCACGTGCCACTCACCAAACCCTCTCTGCCCCACACCCTCCTTCCACAGATGACCATGTAGATGGCAAAGGGACAGCAGGGCTCTGGGCAAAGTTGGTTTGACATCAAAGCCCTCACTCTGCAGAACTCCCCCATCTTGCCTAGTTAATCTGAGGGTTGGGTTCCAGTATAGAAGACCTGCTTGCAGTCTTGAAGACTGCGTAGAAGAAGTTTGCTACCACTCTAGATGATTGTAATTAGTCTAAATCATTTTGAAATCACTGTAATTAGTCTAAATTGTTTTTACCAGGCTATCTGTACTGTAACCTTCTATCCTTCTCCGTGACATTTTCACATTTGATTCTGACACCCCCTCCCTAAAAATAAAAAAGAAAGAAAAGAAAAGAAGAAAGAAGGAAAGAGAGAAAGAGGGGCTGAGAGAGAAAGAAAGAGCTTATCTTTTAAGACCTAGCCAAGCATTGGCTTGTCCACGAAGCCATTTCAAAGTACCTTCTGGAGTGCTCACTCTCAAAACTGTTCTGTCAGGCTCTGGTGTCAGTGTCTGATCCTGTAAAGAACAGGCTTCTCCCACCCCAGCCCTGACAGTGCCTAGCACCATGTATGGAGCACAACAGGTATTTCATAAATGCTTTCAAGTAAAGAAACACCTTTAGGCTGGGTGGTGGTGGCTCACACCTTTAATTCCAGCACTCAGGAGGGAAAAGTAGGTGGATCTCTGTGATCTACAGAGCTAGGACAGCCAGGGCTTCATAGAGAAGCCCTGACTTGAAAAACAATGAAAGAAAGAGGGGAGGAGAGGGAGAGAGACGGAGAGAGACAGAGAAATAGAGACAGAGAGAGACAGAGAAAGAAGGAAGGAATTGAGGAAGGAAAGGAGGTAGGGAGGGAAGGAGGGAGAAGAAACACCTTTAGTCACCCTGGGAAGTGGAGACTGGAAACAGTGATCTTACGGTCCAGTTCCTTCTGTAGTCCTTCATCACAAGACCTTTCTCGACACATTTGCTTTGAGCTCCAGCATTTTAGGTTGTTTGAGACCATTGATGTGGATGGGTAGATGGAGGGAAGACAGGGAAGGGAGGAAGGCAGTGGAGGAAGGGAAGTGCAGGGGAGGTAAATGGGTGGATGGGGATAAAGGAATCGTGAGTGGAGGAAAGGGAAGATAAATGACTGGATAGAAAGAAGGAAAGTCAGAAGGAAGAACTGAAGGGATGAGGTGAGGAAGGAGAAATGAAGGGATGGATGGAAGAACAGTGATATGTGGGAAAGAAGAAGAAAGGCAGGAAGAGAAAACCTGTTAATCCTAGTACTCGAGAGGCTGAAGCAGAAAAGATTGCCAACTCAAGGCTAACCTGGACTACACAGGGAAGCTCTGTCAAAGAGGGGTTAGGGGATGGGACAGACTGGCTTGATTGAATGGAAGAGTCAGGTTGGCTCATCCAGAGCCTCTCTAAAGAGCTAAGTGCCCTGAGAAGTTTAGGCACAGAGCTGTCAGAAACATGGAGAGTCTTATTACATAAAAAGGATTCGATTTGGAGGGCTGGGGAGATAGCTCAGTTGAAGTTGGCCTCTGTTGCTGTGATTCAAGCAGCATGACCAAAAGCGGCTTGGGGACAGAAGGGTTTGTTTCAGTTTATAGATCATAGTTCATCATTGAGGGACGGCAGGGCAGGAACTCAAAGCAGGAGCCTGGAATCAGGAATTGAAGCAGAGGCCATGAAGGACTCCTCCTTCCTGGGATGCATTCCTAGTTTGCTCAGCTTGATTTCTTAAACAACCCAGGACCGCTTTCCTAGGGGTGGTGCCGCCCACAGTGGGCCGGGCCCTCCCTCAGCAATCATTAATGGAGAAAACACTCCTCACGGGCACGCCCATGGGCCAGCCCAGTGCAGACAAATCCTTAGCTGAAGGAATTGCTTCCCAAGTGACTCTGGTTTGTGGCAAGTTGACAAATGTAACCAACACAGTCAGTAAAGGGCTGGCTTTATAAGCACAAGGACCTGAGACTTCAATCTGGGTGTCATGGCGCACACTCACCATTCCAGTGCCGTGGAGGTAGAGAGACATGTGTATCATTGGTGCTTGCTGGCTGGTCAGCTGCAAGTTCCAGGCCATTAAGAGATCCTGGTCCCCCAAAGTGGAGAGGCGCAGGCATTACCTAAGGAACAGCATTTAAGATTGGCCTCTGGCCCCCACATATATATGCACAGGCATGCATGTACAGGCACACATGTGTACCTGCACAGATATGAATGCACATATATGTGTACCCACACAGACACAGGATTAAACTTGAGACCTGGTCAGCCTCCAGAGCTAATTCTAAAATGACAGTGACATCGGCTTTCAAGGAAGCATTTGTTCGCTGCTTCACGGAAGAGCTAAAGTTGTACGAGGTGTAAAAATGAACAAGGAAACAGGAGGAGTCTTGAAGGATGCTGTGAACTAGCTAGACCTCAAAAACATTTATAGACCATACCAATTAACAAAAGTAGAACACAACACACTTTTAAAAAAAAATCTTTATTTTATGCATATTGGTGTTTGCCTGCATATATGTCTACTTGAGTGGCAGGTCTTTAAGATGTAAGCTGCCGTGTGGGTGTTGGGTTTTGAACCCATGTCCTCTGAAAGGCTAGTTAGTACCCTTAACCATTGAGCCATCTCTCCAGCCCCCAGGGTTCTTTGTTTGTCTGTTGTTTTTGCTTGCTTATGTGTTTGTTTGTTTGTTTTTTGAGATAGGGTTTCTCTGTGTAGCCTTAGCTGTCCTAGAACTGTAGACCTGTCTGGCCTTGAACTCACAGAGATTTGCCTGTCGCTGCTTCCCAATACATCTAGCAGAACACACATTCTCATCTGCAGCCCATGGAATATTTTGCTTAGCATAATCGTAATGATACACCGTGTGCTAGGCCCTAAAAGAAATTTCACTAAATTGAAAAAGTTCAAAGTATACAACGTATATTCTCTGATAACCATGAAGCGAAACTAGAAATGAATGGTAGAAGGAAACGTGGGGGGATCCACAAATCGGTAGAAATTAAGCATATACGCCCCTGGATTTGGAGCTTTCAAGTTGAACCTTAAACATCAGGGAGGATTTTTACCAAGTTATCAGAGTAGCAAAGCTGGGGCTTCCAGCCTATTCGGGCACCAGGAGCTACCCAGAGCACGTCGGGATGAGCTGGGAGGTGGGTCTGAGCAGGTAACCCGAGGCCTAAACGCCATGCTAAGAGCTCAGGCTTCCATCTGCAGGGTGGGAGCTGTGGAGACTGTTTGAACACAGAAAAAAGCTGAGCAGACAATGCTTGGTCTGTAGATCCCCACGTTCCTTAAGTTAATTTGCTAGATGATACGATCTTCTGAGGACAAAATGCAGACATCCAGACTCAGGCACAGAGACTTTTGAGTCAGGCATTCTGGGAAAGTACTGCCGGGAGGCTGGGTAATGACTGTGGAGGGGGAAACTC
This sequence comes from Mastomys coucha, assembly GCF_008632895.1. NCBI lineage: Eukaryota > Metazoa > Chordata > Mammalia > Rodentia > Muridae > Mastomys > Mastomys coucha. Next base: position 57,218,622 of record NW_022196895.1, read on the forward strand.
CTGGTTTTGATCGTTGATGTCTTTGATGTCACGGCTCACCAAGAATCCTCTCGCTCTGTTTACCCTGCACCAAATTCAACCCATGTCAGCGGTGCTGGGCACTAATAGCAGATAAACAGTGCATGGGGCATCGTCTGTGGTGGGATGTGTGGCAGGGCCAGTGGGGAGATGGCTTCTACCCCAGTGACCCCAATTTCAGTGAGTCCGTTCCTACACTCATGGGACTGGTCACTCCCTCTTGCCTTCCAGCTCACTCACAGGTAGTGGAGAGACGGAGCCTGGCCAACTGGTACGAACTTTGGCCTTCTGTTATCATTTTCCTCAGAAATTCAGAAGTGGCCAAGCAATTCAAAGGTCTTTTATGATGAAGAGGACAAAAGTCAGCTCCAGCCATTAACTATTGATTACTTCTTACCACACCTTGGGTGAGATCCTCCTTCCAGTCTTACAGAGTAAAACTGATGTCCCAGGGCCATTTCAGGAGGCCCCCAAAGATGCTGAGAGACCTTTATCTTAATAGGCTTGTCCTAAGAAGGAAGCTTCCTGAATTCATACTCACTGAAGCCATACGTAGCATTCAAGACTCAATGTCCTATCCCAGAGGACAGGGCAACAAGGAAAACCAGGATCCGCCACTCCCGGCTGGAACTTGGAAAGGATCCAGACCTTTTGTATCCAGTAATTCCACTCCTGGGAACCTCTTATAAAGAATAAATCTTCAGCAGACCAGGCTCCAGGCGAAGGGGTAGGGAACGTGATATTATTTGCACAGCCTGAAAAAGTGAACTCACCACAGCATCTAGGAATATTGACGTTTATTGCACTAGACTGTTGGCAAAGCAGTTTGCCTGTGCTATCACATTGACTCCACCCAGGAGCCCTATAGGGCAGATACTGGTAGTATTCCCATTTTGCAGATAAGCAAACACCTCAAAGAGATCCCCCAAGATTTAATAGCTACAGAATATCAGAGACTGGACTTAGAGCAACATTGCCTCCTGTTGTAAAACGAAGAATGGAAATTGCCAGGTGTGACAACCCCAGGACTCAGAAGGCTGAAGGAGGGAATTGTAAGTTTGAGGCAAGCCTGGGATGTCTCGTGAGACTTTATTTAAAAAAAAAAAAAAGAAAAGGAAAAGAAAGAAAAGGAAAGAAAAGAAAGCCACAGGCCTTTAATTCCAGAACTTGGGAGGCAGAGGCAGTTGGATCTCTGAATTTGAGGCCCTGGGCTACAGAGTGACTTCCAGGACAGCAAGAGCTGCACAGAGAAACCCTGTCTTAAGAAACATACATACATACACACATACATACACACATACATACATGCATACATACATACATACATACATACATACATAGGAGCTGTAGCTCAACTGGTAGAGACCTTGCCTAGAATACACAAAGCCCTGGGTTTGATCTCTATCCAGCACTGCATAAGCAGGTGACATAAGATCCCTGTAAGCCCAGCACTAGAGAGGTAGAAAGGCAAGGATCTGAAGTTTAAAGTCATCCTCAGCAACATAATGAGTCAGAGGCCAGTCCAGATACTTGAAACTCTGTCTCAAAAAATTCAATAGTCTAGGGAGACTGTTTAATGACTAAGACCTGTACTGCTATGCCAGAGGATCTAAGTTCCCATCCTAGTACCCACATTAAGTGCTTTTCACAGCCTCCAGGCAGTGGTGGTACACGCCTTTAATCCCAGCACTTGGGAGGCAGAGGTAGGCAGATTTCTGAGTTCGAGGCCAGCCTGGTCTACAGAGTGAGTTCCAGGACAGCCAGGGCTATACAGAGAAATCCTGTCTAGAAAAACAAAAAAAAAAAAAGAGAGAGAGAGAGAAGAAGAAAGAAAGAAAGAAAGAAAGAAAGAAAGAAAGAAAGAAAGAAAGGAAGAAAGGAAGAAAGAAAAAGGCTTTCAGTCAGGGCTGGAGAGACGGCTCACTGGTTTAAGAACACTGACTGCTCTTCCAAAAGTTCTGAGTTCAAATCCCAGCAACCACATGGTAGCTCACAACCACCCATAATGAGAAATGATGCTCTCTTCTGCCGTGTCTGAAGATAGCTACAGTGTACAGTGTAAATATAATAAATAAATAAATCTTTAAAAAGTGCTTCACAACCATCTGACTTGAAGCTATTCTGTGGCCTTTGAAGCCACATACACACATACACACACACATACACAGACACACATATACTCAAGTTTATAAAGTTGATACAAGGAATTATCAAAACTAGGTTAAAACAGTAATAAAAATTATTCTATTTTTTTAAGGCCTTCAGTGAAAGATTCCCAAATACATCAGGACTTCTTTTAAGGCCCTGGGTGTGTGGTGATTTTTTTGAAAATTATTTTTATGACCTGAGAAAGACTGTTTTTCTGTTTTGTTACTTTCTATGGGGTTTTATTTTGTGGTCCTGGCTGGCCTAGAATTCACTATATAGACCAGGGTGGCCTGGAACTCAGGGATCTATCTGCCTGCCACTGCCTCCTGAGTGGACTACCATATCTGGCAAGAACGTAACACTATACATGCTTTTAAACAGGAATGCAGAGCCAGTTGTACAAGATGATGGTCCTCAGAGAGAGAGGCCCTGCAGGTCAATGTGGATCTGGCTAGAGCTGTCTCCAGAAAGTTTGGGAAAGCTTTGAGTAGCCATTCTCACAGCACTCAGCATCACCTTTGCTGTATGCAAGGAGCACCGGTGTAGAGAAGCCAAAATGAGGAACGGCTCAGAAAATAAGCCCAAGAAACATAACATATCCCGCTGGCCCTAGATGTCAGGACAGTCCCCCCCCCCGGGGGGGGGGGAATGGCAGGGCAGGGGCGGCAGGGGGAGGTGACCAGTGACACAGAGAAGCTAAGAGACAGGTACACCTCATGGCAGCCACACAGCGAGCTCCCTCTGTCAACCCTTTAAAAGAAGGTTTTTTTTTTTTTTCAAAAACGTTATTTTTCTGCTCTATGTAATACAAGCCTGGTGTTGGTTGGATAAACAGAACTTGGACGCAGGCTGAGTACCCTAGGAAGGCCTCGAAGCTGTCCAAAGGACCAAACAACTCCGCAGGGCCC
>NW_022196895.1:57221719-57238089 GCF_008632895.1 Mastomys coucha
CCAGGCTCTGCTGGGTTGTGCAGAAGGGTAATGAGATCAGCCTTGCTTGTGCCAAGGAGGCTACAGAGATCAGGGCCAAAGGGGACTGGTGGAGGTCAAGGTCAGCCTGGCATTGCCCCGCCAGCCACCTAGATCTCAAGTCTGCTTGAGGCTCAGAAAATTACTCTTTCAGAGACAATAATAGCTAGCACTATAGAAAATGTAGCCTGGTGGGAAGGCTTTCCCTAATAGCTTAACTTTTTTTTTTCTTTTTAAAAATTTTTATATGTATATTTTATGTTTTTGTTAATCATATTTGAGTTGGCATATTGCATGTGATACCATGCAAAATACTTTTTTTCTGAACTTATTTTCTCTTTGAAAGTTAGCTGGGAAGCATGTTCTGTTTTTACTGCAAACATTCCTGGTTGTTTCCATGTGCTACAGTATGTTTGCTTGTTTCCGTGTGTTAAATAAGGTCTTACAAAAAGTTGGCAAATACAAAATGGGGCAGGGACAAGAAAAACATTTTTTACTTAAATAGCTTTGATCTTATGACTGAGAAACTTGTTTTATTACATAAAGCAGGTATTCTGGCGAAGAATGTATCCGTTTGAGTAAGTTCATCCTACCAGGTATATACACAGAGGCACCCACTACCACACAGGCACAGACAGGGCACGGTGCAGCCAGTGCCACACAGGCACAGAAGGGCATGGTGCAGCCGGTGCCACACAGGCACAGAAGGGCACGGTGCGGCCAGTGTCACACAGGCATAGACAGGGCACAGTGCAGCCACTACCACACAGGCATAGACAGGGCACGGTGCAGCCACTACCACACAGGCATAGACAGGGCACGGTGCAGCCAGTGCTACACAGGCATAGACAGGGCATGGTGCAGCCAGTGCCACACAAGCACAGACAGGGCACGGTGCTGCCAGTGCCACACAGGCATAGACAGGGCACGGTGCAGCCACTACCACACAGGCACAGACAGGGCATGGTGCTGCCACTATCACACAGGCACAGACACGGCACGGTGCAGCCAGTGCTAGCCCTGTCTCTATTTCCAGTTGCTAGCTCAGTAGAAAACCAGTTTTTTATTTGTTTTATTTTGCTTTTGCTTTTTGTAAAAAAGACAGTCTTACTGTGTAGCCCTGGCTGGCCTGTAACTCACTCTGTAGACCAGGCTGGCCTCAGATTCACAAAATCGGCCTGCCTGTGCCTCTTGAGTGCTGGGATTAAAGATAAGTGCTGGGGCTGGAGAGATGGCTCAGCGGGTAAGAGCACTGACTGCTCTTCTGAAGGTCGTGAGTTCAAATCCCAGCAACCACATGGTGGCTCACAGCCACCCATAATGAAATCTCATACCCTCTTCTGTGTACTCACTTATAATAATAAATCTTAAAAAATCCATATATTTACATATATAAAAAAAAGATAAGTGCTATCATGCCTGTGACAACTACTACTAGGTCCTTCTCTTCTCTTCCTCTTCTTCCTCCTTCCTCTCCCCTCCCCCTTTCGCCTCCTCCTCCTCCATTTAGTGTGCACGCGTGCACACACGTGCACACACACGCATTTGTGGAGATCAAAGACAAACCTATAGTAGTTGGTTCTTTCCTTCCATCATGTTAGCTCTGGGGGTTGAACTCGGAGTTGTCAGGCTTAGGGGCAAGTGCCTTTACCTACTGAGCTATCCCGGGAAAACCATTCTTGCTGGGTTTTATTCACTTTTGTAGAAAATCTTTGCATTCACAGGTGCATACACATTCGCTCCATAGCAATTATATGGGTACCGTGTGTCTCATTAATGGTGGCACTGAATTCAGCCACCGTGCACCCTGGGCATCTTTCCATAGGCCCTGTAGAGCAGTGTTGGTTAGTAACTACTTGCTGAGGGAGAGTCCTTCCTGTGCTTAACAGAAACCCTTCCAGGTCCCAGCCCGACATCATCAAGGCCTTCATCTCTCCGTGGATGGGGTGCGGGTGGATTTCTAAGGCTTGCTTTCTTCTTCCTTCTCTCCTCTTCTCTCCTTTCCTTCCTCTCTGGTTTTTGATTTTCTTTCTTCTTGTGTATGTAATGTATGCATGTGGTGGTGGGGGGGGTGGAAGGATATAAAAGAGCACTCACTCCTGTGTGTACATGTGAAGCCAAAGGCCAACAGCAGATGTCATTCTCTGTCACTCTTTTCCTTATATATTCTTATTTTCTTTAAAAATTTGTTAAATTAATTTTAAAATTTTCATATGTATATGTATATATATACATACATATATATATATATATATATATATATACACATATATATAATACTTACATCACTTCTCTCCCTTCCTCCACTCTTCCCTGTGGTCCCCCTCTCAAATTCATGGCCTTTTAAAAATATTTATGCATACTTATTATTATATTTATACATTTATTTATACATAAATTAGTAAGTATAAAAATACAACCTGCTGAGTTCATTTAATGTTGCTTGTATACACACATGCTTTTAGGGCTGATCTCTTTGGGTTGGGTAACAGAATAGAGGGCTCATCCCTGGGGAAGACTAATTCTCTCATGGCAGTCTTTGATGCCTGGAGCTTTTCATCTAGAGGTGGGGCTTTAGGAGATTTCCCTCACCAGCCCTGGCACGCCATCTGGTATTGCCCTTGCTTAGCTCTTATTTAGACAGTTACATTGTTGCGATTTCATCGAGCTTGCCCATGTTGCTCATCATGTTGCCATTCCAGCTTTCCTATCATGTAGAGAAAACACTGCCCCACAGGAGATGTTGTGGTCCTCGACTCTGACCATCTTCCTGCCCGTCTTCTGAGATGTTCCCTGAGCCTTGAGTGTAAGGGTTGGGTCATAGATGTATCAGCGGGGGCTGGGCTCCCCCGTGGTCAGAGGTTGTCTGTATTTTGACCTGCTGTGGTTTTCTGTAATGGTCTCTGTCTGCTGCCAAGGAAGCTTTCTCTCATGAGGGGTGAGGGCTACACTTAGCTGTGGGTATAAGGGTGAGCATTTAGAATGCAGTTGGGAATTATACTGGTTTGGAAGGCGGCAATGGTAGGTTCTCTTCTAGGTCCATGACCTCACCAGCCACGAATAGTTGGCTATGTTTACAGAACCAGGAGTGAATTCCCTCCTATCGAGGGGGTCTTGAGCCCAATTAGACAGTCCTTGGTTACCCCTAAGATATGTTGCATCTCTGGTGATGTTTTGGCACTCTGGTCATTGCTGTAGTTCAGAGTTGGGTAGGAGGACTGTTGATTCCTCCCTTGGACACACCTTCTGGCACTATCGAGCAGTTTCTGGGTCATCTCCTGTTGGATTCCTGTGTCTAAAGCATACGGTGTTTTCAGCGATAGGGTTTTACCTTTAAATTCTGGGAGGAAACAGAGGGCAACGGCCATAGCATAGACATGCAACATCTGTCTGTCTCCATCTGGGTTACCACACTCAGTATAATATTTTCTTGTTCTATCTGTTTACCTGAAAATTCCATGATTCCTATTTTTTGTTTGTTTGTTTGTTTTAGAAACAGGGTTTCTCTGTGTAGCCCTGGCTGCCCTGGAACTCACTCTGTAGACCAGGCTGGCCTCGAACTCAGAAATCCACCTGCCTCTGCCTCCCAAGTGCCGAGATAAAGGGTGTGTGCCACCACTGCCCAGCTTGATTCTTATTTTTTAACCATGTTCAGTCTTAAGGTTTCTTTTCTCTCTCTCTAGGATCACCTTAAATAATTAACAGAATATAAAAATGAATATTCATTCAGATAATGTTTTATCTGATGCGAAGTGGCCACCCATCCTATATTTCTAAGTGGGATTTCTCACCCGGAGTTCACTACTTTGATAGAGCAACTGACCAGCAAGCTCCCAGGATGCTCTTGTCGCCGCATCCTCAGCACTGGCACGACAGGGGTTCCTGCCAGGTGTTAATGCATGAGTGCTGGGAATCCAGCTAGGGTCCCCCTGCTCACACAGTGAGATCTTACCCACTGAGCCATCTCTCCAGCACGAAGCCCTGATTTTTTTCATTTTTATTTTATTTATTATTAATAACTGAGTGTGAACATTTCTTGAGGGGTCACAAGACAACTTTTGGGAGTGAGTTCTTTCCCTCTACTGTGGGTTCCGGAGATTGAACCTGGGGCATCAGGCTTAAGCAGCAAGCACCTTCCTCACTGTGCCAAGTTGCTGGCTTTTTGCGCTCACTTATAAAATAAAAATGATTTATGTCTCCTTACTTACTCTGATTATTAATGCAACCCGTGCTTACTGTAAACCATGCAGATTATAAAAAAAAAAAAAGGTTGAAATGTCGCAAGCCCTGAACATATCATCAGCTGACATTCCATTATCTGCCTGACAGTGACTTTCTCTAGACTTTTTTTTTCCTCCATTTTAACCACTTGAAAGAGTACAATTTGGCAAACTCAGCCTGTTCACATTACCACGCAGCCATCACCATTACCTAGTTCTAGACTCCAGTGTTTTTGTCAACCCCAGGAGGAAACTCTATTTTTAATGCAGTTCCCAGGTCCCCCGCCCCTGCCCCCACCCCTACCAGTCTGCTATCTGTCTCCATAGATTGCTATGCTAGGTATTTGACATGAATGATACCAGGCAGCATGTGGACTTCTACGTCCCTCTTCCTTCACTTAGCATAGTGGAATCCAGGCCAGTGTGTGCTGGAGCAGGAATCACGCCTTCTTTCCTTTTTCAGCGTCAAGTAATATTCCAGTGCATGGATGCAGCATGGTTTATGGCTCTGTTCACAGGCGGAGGTACATTTGAATCATTTTCACCTTTGAGCTCTTGAGGATAGTTTATACAAGCATGTGTGTATACATTTTTATTTTAATGCTATTTATTTTTAATTAATTAATTTATCTTTTGAGACAGGGTTTCTCTACATAGCTTTGGCTGTCCTGGAACTCTGTAGACCAGGCTAGCCTCAAACCTGGAGATACACCTGCCTCTCCATCCCTAGTGCTGGGATCAAAGGCGTGTGCCACCACCACTGGCTGTCATTTTCAAGTCTAGGGGTTTCTCGTTGAGGTGGGATTGCTGGGTTGAATGGTCGGCATATGCTTAGCTTACTGAGGAAGCCACAGATTGCTCACCACGGTGGCTTCATCTCTTTACGTTCCCCCAGCAATGCACAAGGCTCCCAGCCAGGCCTTGCCATTTGCCCTTTGCTGTGGGCATGCGGTGGTGCCTTACTTACTGTGGGTTTGAATTGTGCTTCCCTGATGACAGGGTCAGACAGTGTCTTTTCACACCCTTAATGACCATCTGTTTATCTTCCCTGTGGAAATATTTATTCAAGCCCTTTGGCTGTTCGCATTTTCTTGTTGAATCACAAAACTTCTTTCTATATTCCAGATCTTTCTACATTCAAACATACAATTTTCAAATATATTTTCTTCTACTCTGTGGGTTTCCTTGAAACAGGAGTGCTTTCTATTAAAAAAAAAAAAAAACTGCGGGGTCTTGGCGGCGCACGCCTTTAATTCCAGCACTTGGGAGGCAGAGGCAGGCGGATTTCTGAATTCGAGGTCAGCCTGGTCTACAGAGTGAGTTCCAGGACAGCCAGGGCTATACAGAGAAACCCTGTCTCGAAAAACAAAACAAAACAAAAAAAATTTAATTTCGATGGAGTCTGATTTATATTTTTAGGGTCTGGGGTGCTTTTGGTCTAAGAAATTATTCCCAACATCAAGATTTACTCTTCTGGGGCTAGTGAGATGGCTCAGGGGGTTAAGAGCACTGACTGCTCTTCCGAAGGTCCTGAGTTCAAATCCCAGCAACCACAGGGTGGCTCACAACCATCCAAAGTGAGATCTGATGCCCTCTTCAAAAGACAGCTACAGTATATTTACATATAATAATAAATAAATCTTCGGGCCAGAGAGAGCAGGGCCGGAGGGAGCAGAGCCAGGAGTGAGCAGAGGTCCTGAGTTCAATTCCCAGCAACCACATGGTGGCTCACAACCATCTGTACAGCCACCGTGTACTCATATACATAAAATAAATAAATAAATCTTTTTTAAATAAAGAGATTTAGTCTTCTGGTGTCTTCTAAGGGTGTGTGCGATGAGCTAGCCTCCATTTTGAGTTGGTTTTATGTACAGTGTGGGATAAGGTCCAGTTTCATTCTCTTGCTGATGCTCTTCAGTTAGCCTAGCACCATTGTTGATGAAACTCCTCTTCCTCTCTTCAGTGGCCTTGGAGGTACCTGCTTGAGGACCACAGCTATGTGCATTTCCTTCTGGCCTCTCAGTTGCTGGTTTGCTTCTGGCTGGTTCTAAGACAGGGTTTTATGTGTCCCAGGATGGCCTTGAACTCACTTGTAAAGGATGACTTAGAACTTGCATTCCCTCCTGTCTCCACCCTCTGTGCTGGGTTGGACGTTTTTCTCTACTCCAGGTTCCATATGTTTTAAACCAAGATTTTCTTACTTGGCTGATAATGGGCATCTTTCTATATTAACATAGAGGGGAAAGAATCATTTTATGTCATTTACTGGATGTACTACAATTAGCTTCGACAATCCCTGATTATTAACTGTCTTGATCACTTCAAATTTTTAACCACCAGAAATAAGGCTGCAATGAGTTTCCCTCTAATGCGCATCCCCGTGCACTTATCTAATTATTTCCTTTGGATAAATTCCCAGAAGTGAACTTATTAGGTCAAAGGAGAGGCATTCTTTCAAAGCTTTGATGAGTGTTTCCAAATTTTCCTCCAAAAATATCAGAGCAGCCCCCCTCTCTGCTCGGCCTTTGGAGGTGCCCGTGGCTTGAGCAAAACCCAGATAGCGTTCCCCAACATTACTCATGGGCAAAAGCACTGGGAACCCAGACCCAGTCCTTCCCAGAGCAGCGACAGTGCCCATCAGCAGGGGCAGCCTCCTCCCAGGCCTGCAAGGACCCTCAGCCAGTTCCACTTGGGATTCTTAGTGCTAAGACGGTGTCTGCGATTTTGGTGTCTGTCTATCGTTTGTCCGTTGTTCCTTCTAGACTGCAAGCAGCAAGGGGCCAGGAAATATCTGGTTTGTTCACTCTGTGGGTTTCATGTCTTATAACGTACGTACCCAGGATAGGGCATTTTTTCGTGAACTGTAAAAGCAAGCGTTAGGGTCGGAGACAAGATGGCTTACCAGTGAGGGATGAGGCTGAGAAGAGCCCTTTCCCTTTTGAGTATCTCCAGTGTCAGCACAGCCTTTGTCACATAGCAAAGGCTCTTTGTTTGTTAACTGAATAAATGAGACCATAACGCTGGAGTGTCAACGCTGGCAGCATGACTCTTCTTCCCTGCTCCATCTACTTGCTGACATTTATTCTAATGTCGCTCTCTGCATCTCGATGTTCATGGCCCTTCGGTTTCTGTGCTGCAGCCACAGCCATTTTTCTGCAGCCAAACGGAAGTGCACACCGCGTCCCTTTAAAACGCAGACACAATTGTCCAATGAGAAGGAGCAGTCAGGGGATGGTCCCTCAAGGGCTTAGCTTCCTTGGCTGGATGCTGTTCTCTGGGTTGGAGTCAGCAGGAGAGCTATTTTTGACCAAGTAGCTGCTATACCCACATAACCCTCAGCAATTCAGGCCAAGGTCAATGAACTTAGTGCACCAAAGATACTTGAGAGGCCAGTGGTCCCCTTCCCCACGGTCCTTTCAGCGAGAGAAAAGCCATGCAGCATTTCCTGGGGGGTAGGGGGTGTGAATGCCTCTCAGTTGTTGCTGTGGAACGTACACTATTGTATTAGCCACTTTTTAAATCCTATTTTTTAATGATTACTGCTGTGGATGGGAATGATGAAGAGTCTGATGTATGGTGGGCAGACAACTCTGCAGAGTCAGTTTGTCCTTCTGCCCTTATGTAGATTCTGGAGATCGTACACAGGTCTAGTCACTTGACCTAGTGAGCCATCTTGTTGGCCTCAAGCTCCTTTTCTTGCTGCTATGACCAACAAAACAGGAAACGAGATAAATAGGTGTCATGGTTTAAATATGCTTAGCCCAGAGAGTGGCACTATTAGGAGGTGTGGCATTGTTGGAGTAGGTATGTCCCTGTAGGTGTGGCCTAAAGACCCTCACTCTAGGCCGGGCGGTGGTGGCACATGCCTTTAATCCCAGCACTTGGGAGGCAGAGGCAGGTGGATTTCTGAGTTCGAGGCCAGCCTGGTCTATACAGTTAGTTCCAGGACAGCCAGGGCTATACAGAGAAACCCTGTCTCGAAAAAACAAAAACAAAAACAAAAACAAAAACAAAAAGACCCTCACTCTAGCTGCCTGGAAGTTGGTCTTCCACTAGCAGCCTTCAGATGAAGGTAGAACTTTCATTTCTGCCTGCACTATGCCTGCCTGGATGCTGCCATGTTTCCACCTTGAGGATACCAGACTGAACTTCTAAATCTGTAAGCTAGCCCCAGTTAAATGTTGTCCTTCATAAAACTGGCCTTGGTCAAAGTGTCTGTTCACAACAGTAAAACCCTAAGTAAGACATTAGGAAAGGTTTATTTGGACTCACATTTTTAACAGGCATTTAAAAGGGAGGACTGGAGATTTGGCTCACTGGCAGAGATCACCTATGGCACTTGCAGTGGACCTAAGTTTGGCTCCTAGCACACACATTGGGCAGCTCATGAACATCTGTGACTCTACCTTCAGGGAGATCTGAAGCCTCTAGCCTCTGAGGGCACTGCACGCCCGGTCACAACCCCACACAGATACACAGATCAATGCTAGATATAAAGAGGGATGCAGGGATTAGAGTGATGACCCAATGGTTAAAAGAGATTGCTGATTCGGAAGGTGACTCACATTTGGTCCCCATTGCTCAGCTCAGAAAGCTCATAACTACCTATAACTCCAGCTCCAGGGCATCTCATCGGATGCCTCTGGCCTCCATAAGTACCTGCTCTCAGGTCCATATGCACCTGTGCATACACACATGTACTCAAACACACACACACACAATTATTTATAATAAAAGGATGCAGCTCATCACGGCGGGAGGGTATGGAAGCAGGAATAAGGTAGGTAGCCACATTGTGTCCACATTTAGGAAGCAAAAAAATAAAAAGGAATTGGAGCTGTACTATAAAACCTCAGGCTCACCCTAGTGAACTACTTCATCTGCCAAAGCACTACCTTCTAAAGGTTCCACAACCTTCCAAGCCAATGCCATCATCTTCTAAACTGTGCTTACAAAAGGCCATTTTGTATTCGAACCACAATATTGCACTCCTGACTTGTGGCCATCTCACCATGCAGGATCCATTCTTTCCAACTTCAACAACCCCCACCTGGTCATCAGTAGTCCAAACGTGGTTCAAGAGCCCAATGTCTCTTCTGAGATTCAAGGCAATCTCTTAACTAGGAAACCCTGTAAAATCAAAATGCAAGTTAGAGACGTTCAATATACAACAGCGCAGGAGCATCATTCCACTCTAGGCATGCAGAACAAGAGGATAACAAGGAATGATCAGACCCATAGCCTCTTGTCCCTGCCTCTGTGAGATGCTTACTCTTTGGTCTCTCATGCCAACAGTGCCATGTAGACAAGGCTGCCAAGTCCCGCTGATGGAGATGTACTCTTGCTCCCTTAGGTTCCACGGTGGTGACCTTGAACACTAAATCATTCAGCTCCATGTCCAGCAGCCAGGACTTGTGATAAAATCATCTGAGCTCCAAAGGGCTCCCTAAGCCTTTCCCTCCAGCTCTGCCATCTGCAACACACACGGTCTCTCTCTGGGGCCAGCTACACTCCATACCTATAGATTTCCTTGGATGGTGTCCCATAGTCCAGGCATCCCTAGCATGTTGGAGTGGCAGCTTGAGCTTTACCTTCATAGCTTCATACAATGGAGCTCCACACAGAGATCCCAACCTACCACACATTGGCTGGTTTGACAGCCTCCTGTCTGGGCCTCTGTGAGATGCTTACTCTTTCGTCTCTCATGCCAACAATGCCATGTAGGCAAGGCTGCCAAGTTCCACTGATGGAGTTGTACTCTTGCTCCCTTAGGTTCCATGGTGGTAGCCTTCGTATGCCTTTGGCGAGAGAATCCAAATTCTTCCCTCAATGTTAGTTTTCGATCAAGGACCCCTTCAGCAACAATCCCAGGTCCAGTTCTCTCCTCTCAGACGAACCTGCATTTTCACTAGATGGAACCGGACAGGTGGAATCTTGCCCTCAAAGCACAGTTCTGTTGTCCCAGTGGAGAAGAAAAAGTTTATTGTTCATATTGCTAAACTCTTCAACAAGTATAATTGCTTCCAAATCTAAATCAATCACGTTTGCAACTTTAAACTTTCTTGCTTTCCTGCTAAACTGCACACTTTTTTGTAACTTTCTGGCCCATTTGCTGGTCTTGTATTTGTATATGTGTGTCTGTGTGTGTGTGTGTGTGTGTGTGTGTGTGTGTGGTAAGAACCGAACAACCTCAATGCTATAAAATTTTGAAATTTCTTCCACCAAACAAATTAATCCCTTATACCCAACACCCTGCATTCCCAAACTTATTTAAGGAAAAAAAAATAATAAAAGCAGTATTGTCAAATCTCTAGAACATGGTCAAATTTCTGGGATTCTTCCTTTGCAAACATAACATGTGATTTCCAAACACATGCTGGTATGCACCATTCCCATCATCCTAAGCAAGTGAAAAATCCCAATGTGTTCATCATCCAAGATTCCCCAGCATGTGTTCTGTCTTTGGCTCAGCGGTAATTGTCTGAACGGATCCTATGGATCCATCAAGCTTTTGTCTGTACCTCGCTGCATACGGCAACTGCAGATTCTGAGCAGCTTCATTAAGAAGTGCAGCTCCTGCACTAAACCAAGGATGTGTTTGTCTGCAGGGACAGGGAAGCCCTCTTTTGTTAGATTTGCTTTAGCAACAGCATCTTGTGTTAGATGTTTCCTCAACCGAGATGCAAATTGCCTTAAACATCACTAAATAACCATCCTGACCATGCATCTGAAGGAGGTTAGCCAGAGCTGTTACAGCAGCCTTAAATTCAGGATTATATATAGCCAAATTGATCAGTGTCTCTGTGCTTGTAGTTGTCAGTGGTTTTTGTGTTATCGGGTACTAAGTCCTTGTATCTTTCAGTACTATCTTCATATTCAGGTCTCACGGCTAAACTAAGCAGCCAATCAGTTTCTTCTTGCCAATCCTGAATCTTGAAGGATAATGAACATCGCTTAGATACTTTTCAAAGAACTTAGCCAGTCACTGCTATGGATGTTTTTCAAGTTACCTCTGTTTTCTGTCTTTAGTGTCTGATTTTCCGGTTTTCAAGCCAAACAATAAAGTTTCTAAATTCTGTTTTATCTTTGCAGCTGAAGCCCAAGGGGGTTGTGGTAGCTCATGGTTGCAAGTTTGCATCAGAACTTGATCCCTGCTGTTCACACTAGCCACCTGAGTGCTAGGACAGGAAAAGCCAATTCTCAGTAGACAGGTACAAGGTGGCCATATTCTTTGCCAGAATATAGCTGGAATAACTCTATCTCCATTCTTGTTATAAACTTTGTTCTTCTCTGAAATCTCCTGAGTCAGGCCTCCAGTGTCCATATTTCTCTCCACATTCTGGTCTTCCAAACATCCATCAGAATGACCTATTAAACCTTTCCAGAGTTTTTCTAGCCCACAGCTCCAAATTCTTCCATATTCCTCTGGCAAAGCAGTTCCAAGGGCCAAGTACCATACAGTCAGATTTATCATAGCAACACCCCACTCCTGGTACTAATTTTCTATATTATTGGTACTCTTCTTGTGACCAAATAGCTACTAATCAACAATGTTCAGGAAGAAGGACATGATAGGGTTTCAGTCATCGACTTGACACAATCTAGAATTACCAGGGAAGAGTCTCAATGAAAATTTTTCTAGATCAGGTGGGTCTGTGAATCTGTGAGATATCTATGAGAAATGTTCTTGATTATGTTAATTGATGTGGGATGGACCAGTCGATAACTGGTCAAGACCACTAGTCCCTGAGTTTGGGTCATGGATTGTATAAAAAAGATGAAAGCAAGTATAAGCACACATTAATTTACTCTATGCTTATAGGTGGAGACCTGACTTGCTACCTCAAGTCCCTGCTGCTGTGACTTTCCCACTATGATGGGCTTTCTTTCATAAATTGTTTTTGTTGGGGTGTTTTATCACAGCAACAGAGATTGGAACTGTATTGGTTGCTTTTTGTTGCTATGATAAACTGCCATGACCAAGAGCATCTTTAGAAGGGTGACCTTGGCTTAGGATTCCGAAGGGAGCCGAGCCTAACATGGCAGGGAGTCATAGCAGGAAGCTGCAGGCATGCTGGCAAGAGCAGGAAGCTCAGGGATCACATCTCAACTGCAAACACAGGAAGCAGAGAGACTGAATTAGAAGTAGGGCAAGACTATAAACTCTTAAAGCCCACTCCCACTGATGCACCTTCTCCAGCATTCCTGTGCTTTCTAAAAGATTCCATAACCTTCCCAAACGCTGACACCAACTGGGTCCAAATACCCACGCCTATAAGGAACGTTTCTCATTCAAACTACCATGAAACCCACACAAAAGGTTAGTTTTGACACATAATTTACAAAGAGATACAGACCATCATAGCGGAGAAGGCATGGCAGCAGGAGGAGCTGGCTGGTCATATTGTGTTTGCAGTCAGAAAGCAGAGAGCTGACAGGAGGTGGGATCAGGCTATAAAGCCGGGAAGCCCAAATTGCAGAGATGACCAGGCAGTTAAGAGAATTTGCTGCTTTTCCAGAGGACCTGAGTTCAGTTCCCAGCACTCACATCAGGCAACTCACAACTACCTGTAACTCTAAGTCTGGGCGGGGGAGGAGGGGAGGGCAGAGGATCTGATGCACTCTTATTATGGTCTCTGAAGGTAAGTACACACGTGTGGAATACAGAGAGAGAGAGAGAGAGAGAGAGAGAGAGAGAGAGAGAGAGAGAGAGAGAGAGAGAGGCAAGCAGACAGAGACAGACAGAGACAGAGAGAGATAGGGAGACAGAGAGAGTCAGACACAGACAGACAGAGACAGCGACAAACAGACAGACAGGCAGAGAAACAGACAGAGACACAGAGAGAGGTTTTTTTTTAAAAAAAAAAAAAAAAAAACTCTCATCACCTCTAGTGATCCACCTCCTCTATCCAGAAAGGTCGTATAGCCTTCCAATTCACCAAAGCTGAGGACCAAACATAGAAGAAGCCTCTAGGAGACAATGGACATTCAATCATAACAGTGAACCCAGGAAGCATGGTATTGAGACCCTGTCCTGGCTCCTCTTTAAACACACAGATGTGTGAGCTGTAGGTACTCAGGAGCTGTACACGATGAAGATGGTGCCCTCTTCTAAAAGAAACCCACATTTTAGTTGTGTTTTGTTTCGTTTTGTTTTAGGTTTTTCATTTTTATTATTTTGGCTTTTGAGATGGGCTTCACGCAGGCTGGTCTCAAACTCACTGTGTAGTCAAGGATCTCGAGCTTCTGACCCTCTGGCCTCCATCCCTCAAGCGCTGAAATTATAGGCATGTACCACCACACCCAGCAATAAACCCACATTTTAATCTCAACTTTATTGGAAAGCAGATAGACCAGAATTCAAGGCCCTCTGAACTCAAATCCCAAATGCTTTCTTATCCTAAGCAAGCCCTTCGTCTGACATATAGTAGAGGCTCACTAAATGATCAGTGAGTGGGATTTGCCACATGTTCTACTATGGGTATCAAGCACCTGCCAATTCCAGGTCCTCCTGGTGAGTGAGCCTCTCTCTCCCCTTTGCATGCACTGTCTCCCCTACTGGGTAATGTGCACATTCAAGGTTCTTGGCCCAATTAAAAATTCAGCATCCCGCAGGGCAGTGGTGTTGAATGCCTTTAATCCCAGCACTTGGGAGGCAGGGGCAGGTGGATTTCTGAGTTCGAGGCCAGCCTAGTTTACAGAGTGAGTTCCAGGACAGCCAGAGCTATACAGAGAAATCCTGTCTTGAAAAACAAAAACAAAACAAAACAAAATTCAGCATCCCAACACTATCTTGCTAGATCCCCTTAAATGGAGTATGTTATCCTTTGGTTTGTATTTTCCTCATTAAGTGCTCCCATTCTGCTTTGAGTTTTTTATAACATGGCTGCCTGTGGACTCCACCACCTCTCTGACACCCTAAGTCTCTAAAGGGAAGAGCCTAGCTTTACCACTCACTGTCTCTCCAATGCATAGTGCATTGCTAGGCCCCTGGAAACATCCACTTGTTGGTTAGATGGCTGTCTGGATGCCTGAAGACAGGTCCATACAGGACCCCATCTGCACTGTCTGGGGGGGGGGGGGATATTCCCAGGATAGACACATATAACATTCCAAGTATTTGGTCTCACAAATAATTGGTGTCTTTGTAGAGAAAACAATGTAGTCACACTTTCTTTTTTTATTTATCATTGGGGGAACATCTATAGAGGTCAGGGGGACAGCCTTCGAGAGTCCGCTCTCTCCCTCTACTGTGGATTCCAAGGATCAAACTCGGGTCACCAGCCTTGTACCACGAGACATTCACCCACTGAGCATCTCACTCACTGAGGAAAAACCACTTTCAATATTTTAGGACATCATTTCAGATGTGCCCATTAAGTGCCTCCCTCTGTGCTCCCCTCTTTACAGAAAAGGGAGCTCTCATAGCCCTTTGAAAAGAAGAGGCATGAGGTTCTCAACCCCTTCATCCTCCTAGGAGCTATCCTTTTCCTTCTAGGTTAACTTGGGATTCCCCCATATTAGGTCAGAGAGGCCCCCATTTCTGGTCCTTGGTTGACTGGTACAGGGGAGTGTCTTGACTCAAACTGGGCCAATCACAGCTCTTGACAATGCCACTCACAGTTCAGAGTTGGGAATTCGACCCGTGGTAGCCAGTGTATTTCTCAGGATTCATGGAGTTTGCATTACAGGCAGCTACTGGTAGATACTACACCGTGTCTCCAAGCCTTGCTGGACATTGTGGTCTGCCATAGAGAAGAAGGCTGACAATCACAAAAAGACAAAAGCATAGCTGATGAAGATGGTGTCCTGGGGAGCCCTGAATTTTAAGAGGTCTGGTTATACAAGGCTCCTTTTCCTGGGTTCTCCAGCTTGCTTTTGGATTCCGAGAGCCAGCGAACCCTCTCTCGTGAAGAAGAATACCTGACACTTGCTGCTAAGAATCCTAGCAGACATACAGCATTCTGTGGACCCAACCACAGCACACCTGCATTTCCTATGAGGAGAAGGGTACTATCTGGATTTCCTGTTGCTGGGAATCTCGACTGTGCTAAGCGGTGCTGACTAGACATCTTCCTGACTCCATCTTTGTTCATACCCATTGTTTTACTAGAATGGCTTCCTAGTTAGAAATTGTTCTGCAGAAGGTGTTCACATTGAAAGGCTTCTGGTGGCTTCCATGCCCTGGGACTGTCCCCTCTGGCACACTCATGCAGTAACATCACTTTAAACTGAGTCGCTGTTGTGCGTGACCCTTGTTGGTCCTTGGGGAGAAGGGTACAGGTTTGCTATCTGACTTGCCTGTAACTGTGCCCAAAATTCAGTTGAAAAGTAGGTGTGGGGTTAGCTGTGGTCATGAGTATTTTCAAGGGATTCTGTAAACATGAGGTGTGTCCCTAAACGCCCAGTGGACTCTGGTCTTGCTGGGTGTATGCTATGGACAGCTTCACAATCACTGGCTGGGACTCATGAGTTTAGGCCAGATGGAGAAGGAACATGGCTCAGAGGACACAGCTGACGTGACACCAGGGAACAGAGCTGTGAGCTCAGGGGACGAGTTGATCAACCCTCCATATGCCCAACGCTGGGGCAACAATGAGAGCGAAGGCACACATAGTCCCCTGTGCTTGCAGCCTATTGCCAAAGAACAGGTGACAACAAGGGTAAGGGTCATTTGAGGTCAGCTGGTGGCTCACCCTGGTCTATGAAACCTTCCCGAAAGCTGAGGACTGGAGGTACACACCAGGGATGAAGAAGCATCGCAAATGGGAGAAACCCAGTCCTGCTTGCAGCTAGAAGTAAGGAAGAACTAGGGCCACGAATGCACAGAAAGAGAGTTTAGAGTGGTTTAAACATAATCCACCAATGGCTGAAAGAAGCAGAGATGCCAAAGACTCTTCTTCCCAATGTGGCTTGGTGTCCCATGCTGAAAACCCCTGCCTCGGGGCCATGGGAGAGCCCTGGGAAAATAGAGCAGGGGAAGGAATCATTACGTTCTTCAGAGGAAGGCAAGAACTAGTAGAGTCAGTGTCCCTGGCGTCACTGTGGCCTGTCCCAGGTCCAAGGCTGTTTAAAATTTTCTCTGCCTGTTGCACTGATGCCTACCTGAGCCCCTCCTCCCACTCCCACCCC
>NW_022196895.1:57238108-57255290 GCF_008632895.1 Mastomys coucha
CACACACACACACACACACACACACACACACACACACACACTCCATCTCCAACCACGTTCTCCCCACACTCTGGTCTCCTGCCATATTGACTGTTAGTCAGCTCTTCTGTTGCTGTGGGGAAAAAAAATGCCCAAGAGGAATAATTTAAAGGAGGGAAGGTGTATTTTGGACTCTTCGTGAGAGACATTTATTCTCAAGGGGCAATCTGTCTCCGTTGCCTTGGGGCCTGTGGGAAGGGCATCATCACCGGGCAAAGCTGACCCTCCGTGGTGACCCAGAAGCAGAGAGTGAGGAGAGTCCGGCATAAGAAGCACCCTTGCAAGACACAGCCCTGCCACTCTGCTCCCTCACCTCCGGATCACCCACTTGCCTATGAGGTCCGTAAGTGAATCCACGGAGGAGTTCAGAACCCTCCTGTTCCAGTGGTCTCCCAGGAACTGTGTCAGCAGCTGGGGCCAAGCCTTCCATACCTGAGCCTTTAGGGAACTTCATATTCAAGCCCTTATATTGCCTTTACAAAAATTTTCCAAAATATCATCACACACACACACACAAAATATATGAGGACTAGGGATGTATACCAACTTTCAGAAATGAGAGTAATTATATAGAGAAACAGGTAAATGATAATAGACAGATAAAAACACTAGATCAATCCACGGATAGATAGATAGATAGATAGATAGACAGGCAGATAGATAGATTTGGGTAGATGACAGGTAGGTAGATAGATAGATAGATAGATAGATAGATAGATAGATAGATAGATAGACAGACAAACAGACAGATCGATCTACCTGGTAGCCAGATGATAGATAAATGATAGACTGATCCATCATAGCTCGGTAAGTAAGTAGGTAGGTAGGTAGACAAATGGATGATGAATAGCCAGAGGTACATATGCAACATTTCTGTAATAGCAAGGACAACAAAACTTTGCACTTCTGACAATCCTATTGTATAGTGTGTATCTACTGAAACAAATACGCTATTTCCATGCTTTCTAGCTTAAAGTTATCACTAACGCATCTGAAAGAAAAGGGATGTAAAAGAAAATGCTTGGGGTTTGACAACATTTTATAGAAAACCAACAGACAAATCACCCTGGACATAAAGACAGCCAATGGTGGAAAGTTTTCTAGTCGCTGTGTCAGAGGAGTCTGACTGGATTCAGATTCCTCTTCAAGTCTGAGTTATTGCAAGGAGCACAGATGATATTGCCAATAAGCACTGTCTGAAAGCCATGTTTCCTGCCCAGCCAGTCTTGGGAAACCTTTTGTATTCACACTTGCCCTACTTTAGTTTCTACAAAGTCTGTCCTGGGCAAAAAGGAGGAGTTAATTGTCTTCTGAATGCCTTCCTCTGATTAACTCTTTCCCTTGCTCTGCTGCCCAGCTCTTCAAGAAAAGAAATCTTGCTGGGCAGTGGTGGCACACACCTTTGATCCCAGCACTTGGGAGGCAGAAGCAGGCAGATTTCTAAGTTTGAGGTCAGCCTGGTCTACAGAGTGAGTTCCAGGACAGACAGGGCTACACAGAGAAACCCTGTTTTGAAAAAAACAAAAACAAAAACAAAAACAAAAAACAAAACAAAAACAAAAAACAAAAACAAAACAAAAACAAACAAAAGAAATCTTAAATTGTTATTATCTTAGTCTTATCTCAGATAGATAGATAGATAGATAGATAGATAGATAGATAGATAGATAATTGATAAATGGATGGATGGATAGGTAGGTAGATAGAAAGAAGACATGCACATGGTAGAGATTCAAAATGTTATACAGTTAGAAAATGAAAAATGGTCTCATTCTCTCCCTAATGTCCTACCACAATTCTACTGTGGAAAACAATTAGTACTGCAGATGCTCAAATTGCTTTCTCCAAGAACTTCATGTAGATACTATAGGTCTTATCTTTAAAATTGAACAAAGGCGCACATGAAGACAAGCATTTCTCTATGGAATGCAATTCCCATTCTTTCTATCCATTAATTTAGATTTAAGGCTATAGCTCCTTCAAAACACCAACCCCCAGCCATGAAGAACTTTACCTGCTCACTCACCCACCCATTCATATGTCCGCTGAGGTCTGTAAACAAGTCCTTATTGATCACTCTCCCCGTGCCAGGCACAAGGCTCGAGGCCAGAGATGAAGAGGTGAGAAAATAAGGTCCTTGATCTCACCCTGCTTACCTTCCAGTGATGGACGAAAAAAACAGGTAGAAAAGGAGTCACAGAAGGGATCTAGTCAACTCCAGACAGACAGATGCTACACCCAGAGAGATTCATGCTCTCTCATAAGGAGGGAAGGGAAAGAGGAAGACTAGAGGAGTGGGGAGCAGAGAGGAGAGAGAAAGAAACTATTTTGGAGGGACAGGCACAGAAGACCCCTCAATATAGTAGTATTTAAGAACTGCACATAAGAAGTAGTGAATGTCACTGGCCCTCATGGGTTCCCAAGGAGAGTTCCCACTTGTCCTACCACATCTTGATTCTAGAGGTCAGGAAGACAGGTTTGGGGCTCCATGGTCTGCTGGTAAAAGCCAGGTGGATATTGGGGAATGGATTTCAGTTCTCTGTGCCTTTGTCTCATCATCTGGAACATTTGAAGTTAGACAGAAATAGTGCCAAGTTACTAGGTAGGGGTGGTGCACAGCTTTAATCCCAAACACTAGGGAGGCAGAGGCAGGTGGATCTCTGAGTTCAAGGCCAACCTGGTCTACAGAGTGAGGAAACGCTCTGTCTCAAAAAACCGAACAATAAATAATAAGAAACAAAGAAACGAAGAAAGAAAGAGTACCATGTTCATCAAGTTCCTAGGACTCTGGTAACCATTAATTGGTTATATAATATAGACTGGCAAAAACAATGATGGTATCTGTTGAGCTGTTAAACGTGGCAGCAGAGCCATGGCAGAGAAAAACTGGACTACAGGAGCCTGATATAGCTGTCTCCTAAGAGGCTCTGCCAGGGCCCGACAAATACAGAAGTAGAGGCTCACAGCCATCCATTGGTCCCCAATGAAGGAGCTAGAGAAAGGACCCAAGGAGCTGAAGGGTTTGCAGCCCCTTAGGAGGAACAACAATATGAACTAACTAGTACCCCCACAGCTCCCAGGGACTAAACCACCCACCAAAGAGTACACATGGTGGGACTCATGGCTCCAGCTGCTTATGTAGCAGAGGATGACCTAGGTGGTCATCAGTGGGAGGAGAGGTCCTTGGTCCTATGAAGGTTCTATGCCCCAGTGTAGGAAAATGTCAGGGCCAGGAAGTGGGAGAGGGTAGGTTGGTAAGCAGGGAGAGGGAGGAGGGAATAGATGTTTTCTTCAGAGGGGAAACCAGGAAAGGGGATATCATTTGAAATGTAAATAAAGAAAATATCAAATAAATAAATAAATAAATAAATAAATAAATAGTCTTCGGTTAAAATTAGAACTCCTTGCTTGACAGTAGACACCAGTGGAACAGGGACAGTACGGGGTGGGATCCTGTAAATCGTCTCTCACAAAAGACTTATATGCAGACAGAGTAGTGGCTGCACCTTCAACCCCAGCATCTGGGAGGCAGACGTAGGAGATGGCCTGAGACTGAGATCAGCCTGGCCAGGATATGAGACCCCATCTCAAAACTAAATGAATGAATTCAAACTGGAAAGATTGCTATAGAGCATATAAAAGGAGTTTTGTTTTGTTTTGTTTTTTTCTTTTTTTCGAGACAGGGTTTCTCTGTGTAGCCCTAGCTGTCCTAGAACTCATTCTGTAGACCAGGCTGGCCTCGAACTCAGAAATCCACCTACCTCTGCCTCCTAAGTGCTGGGATCAAAGGCATGTGCCACCACTGCCCGGCCAAAAGGATTTTTTTTTTTTAATTCAATCGTAAGAAGATGATCAAAGAAAGGTTGAGAATGGTCAATAACACACTTCTAATGCTGACCCTTGGAAGCAGAGGTAAAAGATCAAAAGTTCAAAACCAGTCTGGTCTGCATAGCAAGTTCTAAGCCAGCAGGGTCCATTTTGAGACTCTAGGTCAAGCCAAACAGAATGGGGATAGGGGAGCAACCAAGTAGAAAAAAGACCAAGGTTTGATTTGACAGTTCATCGAAGAAAAACCACTGAGGAGGGCAAACCAAAAACACTTGGGAAGCTATCCTACAGAGCTGACAGTAGCTCAGTTGAAAAGGACCTGCCTGATGTGCTTGAAAGCCATGGGGTTCTGTCGCCACAGCAATATAAACAAAGATATTTAATTGTATTAGCTTATGGGGGGTTGTAAAACAAAGCCATGAGATAACATTCTACACCAGATCATCATTATCATCATCATCAAAACATCAATTTTCTTGAGACAGGTTCTCACTTTGAAGTAATAGCTGGCCTGAGAATTCTGGCTGGAACTCACTCTGTAGACCAGGCTGGCCTTGAACTCACAGAGATTTGCCTACCTCTGCCCACTTGGGACCTGGGATTAAAGGTGTGTGCCACCTGGCCCACAGCACCAGAACAACTTTTTTAAAACTGGAAAGAGACAAAATAAAGGGGTCTGGAGCTAAGGCTACAGTTCAGTTGGTAGAGTGTTCACGCAGCACGCAAGCATATGTTAAAGCATCCTGGGAGGCCAGCATCCAAGAGGCGAAAGCAAGAAGATCGGAAGTGAGCTCCAGGCTACCCTATGTTAAAAAAAAAAAAAAAAAGAGCCGGGCAGTGGTGGCGCACGCCTTTGATCCCAGCACTTGGGAGGCAGAGGCAGGTGGATTTCTGAGTTCAAGGCTAGCCTGGTCTACAAAGTGAGTTCCAGGACAGCCAGGGCTACACAGAGAAACCCTGTCTCAAAAAACCAAAAAAAAAAAAAGAAAAGACCCATGCCGGTGCAGCGTGGCAGGACATACAATCCCAGATGTAGGGAAGCTAAACGGAAGAGTACCGAGTTTGATGCCAGCCTAGACTACATAACAAGATCTTGCTTTAAACATAAACTCAAAACAACCCTCCCCAAACTCTGCCGATGCCAATTGCTAGTCAAATACAGGTGGACTGGGATGGCAGAGGGCCCCGTCGGTTTGGCAGTTGCTTCTAAGTTATGCTTGACAGGGTTCATCACCCCTCTTCAGGTAACCTCCCCAGAGAAATGAAAACTTACTTTCACACAGAAACTCTGCGCCCGTGTTTTTATAACAGCTGTCAATACTCACCACAAACCAGCAACAACTCCGTATCCTCTAGTAGGTGGGTAAGCCCTGGCACATCCTGCAGAGCAAGGTACACACGCTGAACTGCAACCACTGAATGAACACAAGAAGCCACTCTCAAAAGGGGACATTCCTGCTGGGCATGGGGCACGTATTTCTAATCCCAGTATGTGTGAGGCTGAGACAGGAGGATAATTAACTTGAGATCAGCTTGGGCTAGTAGCAAGACTGTTTCAAAACAGATTTGGAGCCTGGCGGTGGTGGCGCACGCCTTTAATCCCAGCACTTAGGAGGCAGAAGCAGGCCAGCCTGTGTTCTACAGCGTGAGTTCCAGGACAGTCAGGGCTACACAGAGAAACCTTGTCTCGAAAAACCAAACAAACAAACAAACAAAAACAAAAACAAAACAAACAAACAACAACAGAAAAAAAAATCAGACTTGGGCTGGGAATGTAGCCCAGCCTGTAGGGTGCTCACCAAGCATTTATGAAGCCCTGGGCTTGATTCCCCCAGTACTGCATAAATTCTGGCACAGGCCTGTAACCCTAGCATTCAGGAGGCAGAAACGGGAAGATGTGAAGTTCAACATCATCCCCAGGATATGAGATCCTGCCTCAAAATATAAATGATATTCTAACTGATTTCATGTACAGAATGATCTTGAAAGGCAGAGCTAGGTGAAGATCGCATAGGTGGTAGGACTTTTTTCAGCCCACAGAACCAATCTATAGTCCAATTGTGGTAGCGCTTACAAAAATCTACTATACCCTGTGTCAAAACTCATAGAATGGGGTACAAACGAAAAGTGCATGCTAATGAAAATTAGACAATTAAAAGTAGCCGGCGATACTGTCTTTGCAGCTCAGCCCCTCACTCCCAAGCTTCTCTTCTCCTACGATTATAAACTTCTTAAAGGGAAGACACTTCCACATCACGCATTTATGAAGTCGGCCAATAGAGAAATAGGAATGCATTTGATTGGAAGAGAGAGACGAAGGGGGAGGAGTCATTACAGAACTACCCAAAGTAGAAAGAAGATGACGGGAATCCCATCCTCCATCAGCACCATTTCTAAGGAACCCTATCAGTTGTTGCCTCGTCAGGTCCAGAAGTCACATCGTGACGTTTATTTTGATTGATTGTTCAGGGAAAACAGGAGGTGATGGGTAGAGCACCTAGGGAGTGTGAACATGATATCTATGGCATCAATGGTGGTCGCAGACTGCCTGGTCCTCTCCTGTCCGTGTCTGGGGGGGGCCTTGTCTCTCACAGCAGCCTCATTGGTACCCGTCACTCCTGTCAACCCAGGCGCTGCTTCCCACCAGCCAATCCAGTTAGGGCTCACTTGACATTTTGCTACTGCATCCCTTCATTCACAACATACTGAACACTTACGATGTGCTGGCTGGGCTGGCTAAATTACATGAGTACTCTGGTGAGTAACTACTTACTTCATAGCCAGAGTCACAGATACTAATCACAAAACAATTCTTGCATGCATTTCAATAGCACCGGTGCCAGACTCCACAAGATGGAAGTATGGTGTGCTAAGACTAAACCTGGCCAGGGCCAGGCTTCCCTGCAGACATCCCTGCTCAGCTGAGACCTACAAGGCGAACACAAGTCAGCCATTCAGAGGGAGGAGAAGGGTATTTGAAGCAGAGGGCACTGCATGGGCAAAGCTTCATAGATCAATGAGGCTCATATGCATCGTAGTGACCTTCAGGCAAACACGCTAGGATTTTGCCACTGACGTAGCATCCCTTTCCCCTTCCATTTGAATTGGAATGTTTCTAGTTGGGGCCCAGTGCACACACCTGGAGCAGAACGGATATAAACCAGTGGCCTGGCACCATTGCTCACACTGAGGGTCCAATCAGGCAGCTCAACCGTCCCGTGTCACTTCACCTGTAAACTGGACCGGGAATGCCTAATATGACCTTCTAGGACTGTGGGGATCCAGCAGGATCAGCCATGCGCAGTCTCGTAAAGTCATGAGCCCAGTGCCTCTCACTAGCAGAGCTCAGCACAGCAGAGTTAATGCTCCAGGAATATTTAGGAGCCCAGGCCCCTTGTCTTGGGGGTACAGTCTCTCTAAGGCTAAATACAGAGCTAATAATACAAAGCCAGGAAGGGTCTTTGGGCCGCTGGACTCTTGTAGGCAAAGCATAAGCAATGACTCAGTAGGAATAATATTCCCTGCATCCGTCATGAAAGTCTCAGGAGAGGGTTCATGTCTGTCAGCGACACAGGCAGGAGAGTAGAGGACAGCTAAGACCCAGGAAGGTTGCTTAGATGACAGATGTGTGCTACCAGTTGACATGGGCCCCCACCTCTTACCCGGCTGCCCATTCCTAAAGCTGGACTCTCTTCTGTAGGATTCCAGCCATGCTGTCTGTAATGGGAGCCCCCCACTATGTGTTCCCTAGGCTGGGGAGTCACGGGTTTTGCCTTCCCAGAAAAGTACCTTTGCTCCAGTGGGGAAAATGCCTTTGGGCTGATAAAGGCTTGCCGTGTCCAGTTATGGTAGGAATATTGCAAGGGGTGAAGCTATTTTTTACCACATGCTCTATCTCTCCAGCAGGCACGGTGACATTACTGGAGATCCAAACAGTCCCAGCCATAGAAGGTCACAGAGCTGAGGGCAAGTCTAGCTCTCCAAGAGCCACACTAAAGAAAGAATGATTCTCATTGCCAGTTTGGAGTGGAGGGGACAGAGGGGGAGGTCTGGGGACTGTGGGACTGCCTTCTCTTCCATCTTGTACCAAACCCATCTCACCGTCTACGAGACCTCTGTTGAACCAGTTCGCCCTTGTGCCCTAGTCTGGTGGCAAATGTTTATTTTTAGTCTAT
Source organism: Mastomys coucha (assembly GCF_008632895.1). Lineage (NCBI taxonomy): Eukaryota > Metazoa > Chordata > Mammalia > Rodentia > Muridae > Mastomys > Mastomys coucha. The sequence goes on from NW_022196895.1 coordinate 57,246,151, forward strand.
GATTCCTAAGAATGCGGGTGGGCCCTTGCGGAGCAGGGGGAGGGAGGAGGGAGGAGGAAGAGAAACTTGAGGGCCTGGAAGATCAGGGAGGACATAGGCCAGTTCAAGGGCAGTTTTAGCCCTGAGGTAGCCTGCCACAGAGACCAGGGCCAAGTCCTCTCCCTTTTCCGCCTACCCTGTGCTCCGGGGTGTAGCGGTGCTCACATCCCTTCCTGTGTTCCCCTTTTTCTCTGAGGGTTTTGAAGACTCATGAGTTTTCTGTTTCTCTTGTTATCTGGGGTTCTCCTATTCAGTTGCAGTAGGCCCAGAGCAGGACTCAAAAGACGTTCTTCCATCTGCGGAGAGATGTGCCTAGCTCCATGCCCTCAGACTGCCTGGCACCACAATGGGACATTAAGAAATATTCACAGCCAGAAGGGTAGGTTTCACTCCTTCCTATAGGTGCAAAGCTTGAGCAGTGGAAGAACCAGTATGGGGAAGCCATCTAGAATTAGAAACTCTTACAAAACTATGACCATTGTCTCCAGTTCCTGCTTCTTTTCTGAGAAGTTCTCTTGAGCCCCTGGGGCCTTGTCTTGGCCTGGGTGAGCCACACAGGGATGCCTGTCTTACTTTTCACCTTCTTATTCTCCTGACCTTCTCCCCAGCATACCCAGGCCCTGTTCTACTGCCTGCAGGAGATCCTGCCGTGCTGACTCAAATCTTGGCTCCACCGTACACCAGCCATGTGACTCCTGGCAAGATGCCCTGCCCCCAGCAAGAGATTGGGAAAGGTCTCTGGAGGGTGGTGCTGAGGACTCCCAGGAGGGTGTGTAAAGTGACTGGTGCATAGTAGCTGCTTAATAAATGGTTGACTTTTGTGTGTGGGGGGGGGTGTGTGTGTGGGTGTGTGTATTGTAACCCATTCAATATCATTTCCTCTTACTAGATATCTGATCATATTTCCTACTTTGCCTACTAGGTTGTTTTAATATTTTATAAATCCCTTGCCTGTCCATTAGCTCATCTCCGCATGATGTCTTGAGGAAGACTTGGTCGTTATATATGATCATTCCCATTACACAGATAAAGATGCACTTGATCCAGACGAGTATCTGCTCATCTTCACGCTGACACAGCCATAATAGGGCTAGCCCGGCTGACACTCACAATAACGTGGCCTATAAAATGTCATCCAATACAACCTGCTGCGGTCCGTCACTGGTAAAATGGGGACTTGTGCTGTGGGGCATCTAAGGGAAAGTGAGATTCTACAATTAAGCTGCTTCTGTTTTGTTTGGGGCTTTTCTTCGTTTGTCTATTTGTTTTGTTGTTGTTGTTTTGTTTTGTTTTGTTTTTTGAGACATGGTCTCACTATGTAACCCTGGATGGCCTCATATACATAGAAATCCACCTGTCTCTGCTTCCTGATCAAAGGAGATTAAAAGTGTGCACCACCAAGCCTAGCTTGTCTGTGTCTGTCTGTCTGTCTGTCTGTCTGTCTGCCTGCCTGACAGTCTGTCTGTCTGTCAGCAGCTTGCTCAAAGGATCCATTGCCTCTGCCTTCTGAGCACAGGAAGACTAGGTAGCCACCATGCCCACCTGGCATTTTTTTGGGTGTCAGGGATCTGAACTCAATCCTTGTGCTTGCCTTGGCAACAGCCATCTTGCCAGTCTTGTAGGCTTTTTGAAAAGGGTGTGTGCAAATGTGTACCCCTGGGGCCAGAAGAAGGTGATCCTCTACTTGAATCTGAAAGAACAGTCACCGTTCTTAACAGCTGAGGCATCTCTCCAACCACTGTTTATTTTGTTTTGTTGTTTTGTTTTGTTTTCATTTCTTGAGAAATGATTTTACTCTGAGCCCAGGATATCCTCAACTTCAGGACCCTCCAGTATCTAAAAGACAGGGATTATATATGAGCTGGACCACTCTCGGCCTCATCTATGCTTTCAATAAGTAAGAGGGGGTTCCTTTCTCTCAGAAAAGAGACCAAGGATCTCTGGCAGGGAGATGAATGGGATCTCATTCCCAGAAGACCTCCCAGGCCACCCCTTCATATCCTAACTCTCTGTGACATTGATTCCTCCAACCAGAAGCCGACTTTAGCCAGGGGGAAGTGTGTGTGTTCTCAGAACAGAAAGGAAGGTTGCTGCCAGTATGAACACCCTGTGGGAAAATTCTGCTGCATTTGGAGAGATAGAGTGGGGTGGGTACAAAGTTAAAGGAGGATTAAAATGGGCGCAATCCCTTTCTATCTAGGTCACAAGGTATTAACTTAGGGACATAAAATGTACTATGAATAAACTGAGTGTCTCGACGAATTATCACTGCCAGGATTTTGCATTTCCAAGTATAATCCTTCGGACAATAATTATAAATTTGGGATCCACTGTTAATTTGTTGGGGTTTTAAAAAGAAACAAACAGACACAGCGATGATGCTTTTAGGTGTCTCTTATGCTGGCCTGTCTGAGAGAGCAGAAATCAGCCACCCTTGACTGATTCAGTAAGGTCTCTGGTGTGAGGGGACTCAGGGTGAGGAAGTGGATACCACACATCTTCACACACATCTTCAGAGACATGGCTGCGACTGTGAAGGAAGAGGCCCAAGCTCACTGAAGACACTTGTCTTTTGGAAATTATCTCATTGTAGTAAGTATATATTTTATTGGATAGTAATAGCCGTTCATATTTTCCCTCCGTATAATTTACAGTACTTCTTTATTCTTAGAACAGGGCTTATCATCTCACAGAAAGGAAAGGAGATAAGTAAGTATTAAAGCTAATTTCTTATAACTAAGATCTCACGCTGGCCAGGCTGACCTCAAACATGTATAATTAAGGATGACCTTGAACTTCCAATTCCCCTATCCCTGCCTCCCAACCGCTTGGGTTACTAGTGTGTGAGGGCTTCATACACATGAAGTGAGACCTCTACTACTAACTGAGCCAGATGCTCATACCAAAAGCTGATTTTTGTTTCTTTGAGATTGGGCCTCACTGAGTAACCTAGGCTGGCCTCAAACTCATGATCTTCCCGTCTCAGCCTAGAGCTGATCTTTATTGAGTAATTACTATGTATAGAACACTAGTTTGTTTGTTTGTCTGTTGAGGCAGAGTCTCTCTATATTGCCCTGGCTGGCCTGGAACTTGCTACATAAGACCTGCTCATGCCCCCTGAGAGCTGTAAACTGACACACCCAGCAAACAGTCTGCAGAACTTTGTAAGTCTTCACTCAGGTCATCCTTGCAACAGTCTCATAGCAGAGGTACCATGACTATCCCTAGTTAGGTAGTTGAATCAACTTGCCTAATACCACATGGCTACCAAGTAGACAGCAAGATATGAACCCATTCCAAAAGCCTAGCCATGGGTCATTCCGGAGGAAAATGAGGTACCGGGCATCCCTAGCCATGTAGCAAGTTCCTCATGAGACCCAACCTGGGCAACCTATCTCCCTCCATGCTCAGGACTGATGGAAGTGTGGGGAGCCCTCTTAATCCCAGCCCTTCCACCAAGGGACCATTTAGATAGTTAATGGGCACATAGCCACTTTCCTTAAATATTGCTTTAGATTTTGATCTCAGGGCCATTTTAAACTCTTTGGGCTTTCAATTTGAAAGCATTCTTTCTTTAATCCCTTTTATGGATTATGAGGTCACAGGGGCAAGAAAAGGCCAATTTTCTCCCCATTCTACATCTTCAGTCCTGCACTAATGCATCTGTCTGGAGCCTCGTGAGGAAGCAGAGGAGTGGAATCCTGGCCCTGGCCTTTCCAGCAAATTCCTTCCTTCACCACAGACTTACCAAGCAGTGCTTGCTGCGGAAGGTAAGCAGACTCGCTGAGAGTGATGCTCTGTCCTCTGTTGTTCGTTTAAATGAGGAGTAAACAGAGACAGGCTAAACTAAGGTGACTGTCTAGTAGAAGGAAACCTTCTAATTACAGTCTGGCAATAGGGCCGCAGGCAGGGGCACGCGCGTGCACCCACACACACAGGCACGCGCACATGCATATGCAGGTACATGCACACACACACACACACACACACACACCACCAAGACTAAGATGGAAAGTTCCCAAGAGGAAGCCCCAGGCATGGGGACATGGAGTCCTTACATTTGCAACAGTGGCAATCCCCAACCCCAGAACTGCTTCCCCTCACTGACAGAGAGAGGCCAGGACTCTCCACTCAACTCAAGGGACTACACTGAGTTGACACTAGGGACGCCAGACCTTCCAAAATGTCCTGAGGTTCAATTTAAGACATTACTTGAAGAGAACAAAGCTGCCCTGGCAGTGGTTGGTCAGTTTCTTTGAATCATTTCATCTTCAAGGAATTCCTCTCTCCCTCCCTCCTCTCCCCTTCCCCACCTCCCTCCTCTCTCTCTCTCTTTCTCTCTCTCTCTCTCTCTCTTTCTCTCTCTCTCCTCACACACATAGCCCCCCATCTCAGCTGAAAATGACACTGGAAGCCTTGAGCATGCTAGCTAAGTGCTACGCTGAGCCATACTCTCAGGCTTCGTTTCTTTTAAAAAGCTCTTGGAATAAAATGGGCGCTAACCTCTCCCCGCATCATAACCTCCTACCTCATGTCTGACCTACCAGGAGGGTCAGCATGGAGCTACTTCCTCTTGTGCTTCTGAAACAGGATGATCCCAAGATCCACCCCTCACTGGCCTCCTCAGGATCTGGAAGCCCTTTCCCAGCCATGGGATACACCATGCCCTACAAGAACAAGTGATGATCTACCCGCACACCCCACAGGTCTCCAAACCCCATGTTCCCGGCTCTTCCAAAATAGCCTGAATCACCTGGCTCCCACCACTTAGTGTATTTTTAAGGTAGTCTATGATTAATCCTCTGCCTTGTTTAAAAGCAAATGTTGGTGTCTTTGCCCTAATTGGAAATCTGATTTCACTAAGTAGAAGACAGCCGTGAAAATAAATACAACCTGTTCTCCGCACCCAGCCAGGCTTTCTCCCTGAGGCCCCCAGGGCATGGGGAAGGCATACCTTCTTTCTCTGAGCAAAAAAGCTCAACTGTCTGTCGAGCTTACCTGCTGTCCTTGACTCCCGCCTTCCACGGGCCTTTTCTCACTCTCAGACAAAACCTAAACATCCTCAGCCCCCCCCCCCCCCCCCCCCCCCCCCCCCCGCCTGAGAGAGGAGGATTCCCTGCTGTAGCATCAGCCCTTGGTACACCCAGGCCACCTCAGCAGTCGAGGAGCCTAATTCCTGACTTCTGGTGTGTCCCTGCTCCCTCTCAGTCCCCTTCTAACTGCAGGCTCTGTCTCAGCCATGCATCAGAGATCCCTAGCACGGCAATAACTCCCCCGCTGGCCTCCCCCAGCTTCCCACATCTGTTCCATCAGTGTCTGTAAACACCCACCAGGTGCCTTTCATAGCCAGATCCTGAAGCTACACCTGCTCATAGGTGCCTGGGCCTGTTCCCCTGTTCCCAGGACCAAGCCTGTCTCCTGCCCTGCTTGCTCTGCTCATCCCCGATGAGCAGCCTCCCTGTGCAGAGCTCCACCTTCCCCTCCCCTTCTCCCAACCTCCTGGACTAGGAGCTTCCTGCTCCCTCATCTCTGTCACCCACACATCCACCTAATCCCTCAGCCCAAATGGCCCTCTCCTTTGGGAGCCCTCTGGTCATTCATGTTTGTTTGTCCACTGGGGTGTCTGTCAGAGGACCACCTCTCTGCGGAGTGCTCACACCCATGGACCACGTGGAGATCGTGGGTCCTCTGTGCCGGTCGATCCCCACGCCCACCCGCGGCATGCCTTGCCCTTCGCCTTATCCTTAACTTCTACCCGTCCAAGCTCTGAAACCCTGAGTCAGCTCCCATCTCCTTCCCAGGAACACCAGCTCACTCCAGCCCTGCATCCTTTAAAGCCGATCTACGCTGTTTGTTAAATGAGAGCATGGGAGAGTGCCCACCATGGGTAAGGCAGAGACAGAAAAATATCTTCTAAAACTCAGACTCGTGGTAATGGCTTCTGCCCCCCCAGAGGGAAAGCATAATCCTTGTGGGTGGGGAAAAGAATCCCCAGGGGCTTTCATAGGCTAGTGAGAGAGGAAGAGGCAGCTGGGACAAGGGACTGCAAGGGCTTAGAGCTTTGCCTCTGTGGTAAACGGTGAGAACCTAAGAAGGCTCCTCAAAAGAAGTTACTTGGCTCCTTAGAAATAAGTGTTGGTTGTGCCTGGCATGCAATTTTAAATCTCTTTGCTGTCCACACTCCAAAGAATCCAAAGATGCAAGGGTTAGGAGGAGTGGGGATGGAGGATTCAGAAAGACACAAAAGAGCCATGGGGGTGGCTCAGATAGAAGGCTCTGGGGATGGTCCATCAGGCACTCACACACTGATGGAGGTCTCTGAAAGGAGGTGGCCCCGGGAAGCTGGTCTGGCAGCTTGAAGCCTCAGCAGAGGCCTGCTAGGGTCTAAGCCACAGTTGTTTGCCTTGACAACCATACTGAGCCGCACTGAATTCCACAGAGGGCAACAGGAGAAGCAAGGTCCCCTGACCCTAGAGTCAAACAGCTTCAGGGAGTACTAAGCCCCACCCCCACTCCCCCACCTCCACCCCTCTCACCCCTGCCTGAGAACCAGGGATAGGACTGACTTGCCTTTGAACCTGTACAAACCTTTAGAAGGCATTGAGCTTCCTGCTGGGGCGGGGTTCCCGCCAGCCAGCCAGTTCTTAATCTTCAAGGACACAGAGCATCAGCTCAAGTCACAGGAACCTGCGCTGCTCCCCTCTCTTTCTTCTTGGTTTATTGACTCTGTGTTCCTGGCTACACTGTAGGTTCTCTGAGGCAGAGGACTGCATCTGGTTTCTTCTTGCTCAGTTACCAATGACAGTGAGCTCAAAACTGAATTGCTTTTTAAAAAAGATTTCGTACCTGTTTACTTGCTTGCAGTGTGCATGCGTGTGTGTGTGTGTGTGTGTGTGTGTGTGTGTGCGCGTGTGTGTGTGTGCGCGCGCGCACGTGCACATCTGTGTCACAACACACATGTGAGGTCAGAAGACAACTTTTGGGAAGTCAGTTCTCCCTTCCGCCTCATTTCAGAGTCAAACCTGTCTCCTTTCTGCCACTGTCCTGTATAGGCAAGCTTCAGCCAGTTCTCCCGCCTCTGCCTCCTAATCTCTCCATAGGAGTGCTAGGATTATAGACACCAGACTTGACACTGACTTTCTTACAGTTCCAGGGGTGGGCTCCGGTTGTCAGGCTAGCATGGCTAGCACTTTTATGTTCTGAGATATCTATCTAGTTAGGGTTTTTGTTTGTTTGTTTGTTTGTTTTTGTTTTTGTTTTGCTATGAGGAAACACTGTGGCCAAGACAACTTGGGGAGGAAAGGATTTTATTTCCTCTTAACACTTCCACATCACAGTCCATCATCCAATGACGTCAAGGCAGGAACCTGGAGGCAGGCGCTGATGCAGAGGCTATGGAGGGGCGCTGCTTACTGGCTTGCTCCCCATGGCTTGCTCAGCCTACTTTCTTATAGAACCCAGGATCTACCTGTCCAGAGATGGACCACCCACAATGGGCTGTGTCCTCCCATATTAATGACTAAATAAGTAAGTGACCTATAGGCCTGCCTACAGCTGAGTCTTATGGAGATGAAGTCTTTTCTCAATTAAGATTCTCTCTTCCGAGGCTGGAGAGATGGGTCAGTGGGTAAGAGCACTTACTGCTATTCCTAAATAGTCCAGAGTTCAAATCCCAGCAACCACATGGTGGCTCACAACCATCCGTAATGAGATCTGACGTCCTCTTCTGGTGTATGTGAAGACAGCTACAATGTACTTACGTATGATAAATAAATAAATCTTTAAAAAAAATAAAAGATTCTCTCTTCCTATATATATCTACGTTTATGTTGATTGGACAAAAAATAATCAGCCCTAAATCTCCTTTTTAACTTGTCTTATTTGCATAGAGCAGAATTTAACATCATACCTATTTGGAGTGTTCAGCGGTATCAAATGCGTGTATGCTGACCGGACTATCTATCTCCTTGATCCTATTCCTGTGAGACTATGATTCTATGCCCATAAAATAACTCCATTTCCTTCCCCAAAGGCCCCTAGCAACCTGTCTGTCTTTTCTGTGACTGGTTTGTTATGCTTACATAATGCCCTTCAGGGTCAGAGCTACCTTCCTTTTAAAGGCTGAATAACATTCCATCTCATGTTATAAACCACACTTTGCCTATGCATTCGCCCACCAGTGGACCCTTAGCTTCTCCATTTTAGCTATTGTGGGAAATGCTGCTGGCAGGGGAGTGTATAAATATTCCTTAGACTGCTTCACAGTCTTTCCAGTGTCTCTCCAGAGGGTAGACATGCTGGAAGCTATGATAATTCTATTTGTAATGTTCTGAGGACATTCTGTCAGTTTTCCACAGTGGCTAGGCCGGTTCCTATCTCTCCCCGTTTCTCCACATCCTCACCAACACCGGGGTTTTGTTTGTGGTTTTGTTTTCTTTCCTTTTTTGCTTTCAGTAGCCAGCCTGGTGTGTGAGGTGGCACTCCACGGTAGGTTGGTTTTTAAGGTGGGATAGCCGTACCAAGATAGGGTCTCATTGTGGAGCTCAAACTGGCCTCTGCCTTGAGTCACGGGCTGCGTCACCACCGCCTCTGCCTTGATTGCTGGCGTCACGGGCTATGCCACCACCGTCAGCTTTGTGGTTCCGACTTTCATTTCTCAAGTGATTAATGACGGTGAGCATCTTTTCGTGCGTTCATTGCTCATTTGCATATACTATTTGGCCAAATCTCAAACACTGGGCTCATTTTAAAATTAGCTCGTTTTGTCGCTTTAAGTTCTCTCTACATTCTGGATGTCTGTGCCTCACCAGATACATGGTTTGTGACTATTCTCTCCCTGTCTGTGGGTTGTGCTTTTATCCCCTCTTTCTTTCCTTGTTTTCAGTTGAGTTTCACTAAGTTGTTGCTGGCCGCAATTTACTGTGTAGATAGACTAAGCTGGCCTCAAGTTTGCAGCAGTCCTCCTGCCTCAGCTTCGTAGGTACTGGAATTACAGCTTAATTAGGCCACCATGCTTGACTTGTTACTTCATTGATATTGATAGTCTTTGGTTTGGTTTGGTTGTTGTTTTTGTTTGGTTTTGTTGTTTTGTTTGAGGTTTT
>NW_022196895.1:57255490-57257120 GCF_008632895.1 Mastomys coucha
GGCTGGCCTCCAACTCAGAAATCCGCCTGCCTCTGCCTCCCAAGTGCTGGGATTAAAGACGTGCGCCATTACTGCCCAGCAAAAGATTTCTTTTTTAAAAACAAAGATATATTTGATTGTTTTATGCATATGGGTATAATGTCACTGCCTTAAGACTTCAGACACACCAAAAAAAAAAAAAAAAAAAGGCATCAGATCCCATTACAGATGGTTGTGAGCCACCATGTGATTGCTGGGACTTGAACTCAGGATCTCTCGAAGAGTAGTCAGTGCTCTTAACTAATGAGCCAGTTCTCCAGCCCTTAAAAGATTTTAATATAGAATTAATCACAGGTGTTGAGAAAAGGAGTCTTTTGATACACAAAATTTTAAAGTTTCATTAAGTGCAACTTGCTGTTTTCGTCTTTGCTGCCCATCCCTATAACGTCATAGCCAAGAAACCCCCGCCAAATCTAACTCAATGCTTAGCATCAAGTTTCTTTTTGTTTGCTAAGAGAAGAAGAATGGGGTTAAACTGCTCATATGTGCCCCCTCTACCCAGCCCTCAGACACAGACACATATGGAGACACAAATACACACATATATGCAGGCACACACAGAACTCATGCACAGAGACTTCTGGTCAACCTTGGGCCCAAGCCCAGGACTGAGTCATCTCTTCTCCCCTCTGCACCCTCCAATCAACAGCTCAAGGGGCCACAAAGCAATCTTTATGGCTGTCATACTGGCTGAATTGCCACAGTACAAATAAGACAGTTTCTAAATGATTCCCAAACCGCTCAGATATGAAGGTTGTAATGGCCAAGACTGGCATCGACTGGGGAGCCCAGCAAGGCGAGATTGCCAGAGGCCTTTGTAACTGCCTCTGTGGCTCTACTGGTTTGGAACCAGCTCCAAGTCAAATACGTGTACAAAGAGGACACTCGCACTCCCTTGGTGGACCCGCCTTGCAGCCTCCACTGGGCAGATAAGGAAGAAAGACACGGAAAGGCTAGGAGTCTCATGGGAACACCAACAGGAGTCAAGGATTAACCCCGCCAGGCCAATCCCTAACTCCTGACTCCTTACAGGCTCCAAAGTACTGAACGTCTGCCAAACAGGTTTTTTATGAGCTTCCAGAGAAAAAGATTCTGTAGGGTACACTTCCATTCTAATCGGGGTGTGGGGCTCTGTGGGTATACCAGCCATACATCAGCTTCCTGTATTAGGTTCATGGTTGGGTCAGTTAGATTTTTTAAAAATGACATTGATTTATTTGTGTGTGTGTATGTGTGTGTGTGTGTGTGTGTGTGTGTGTGTGAGAGAGAGAGAGAGAGAGAGAGAGAGAGAGAGAGAGAGAGAGCACCATAGACAAATTGAACTTTTGGGAGTTGGTGCTCTCTCTTACGCTGGGAGATCTTCAGGCTTGGGGACAAGTGCCCTACCCACTGAGCCATCTCGCCAGTGCCAGCATTGTCTTTCTGTTATTGTTACTTGTTATGTGCCTTGACAGTCTCAGGAAGTATTATGAAATATTAACTCTGGGCTGCAGCTATAGTTTAGTGACAGTGTTTCAGCAACACACACACATATACCACATACACAACAGACATACATACACACTACACATACACACCACACACACATATA
>NW_022196895.1:57257151-57262151 GCF_008632895.1 Mastomys coucha
ACACACTACACATACACACCACACACACATATACAATCCCACACACCACACACATATACCACATACACCATACACACATACACACATACACAATATACACACACATATACACACACATATACCACATACACCACACATACACACACATACACACACACACACACACACACACACACACATACACACACTGAGGAGTTGGCTTTTTATAAAAGATATTTCCTTGAAATTTTAGCTAACTTGTGTTATAATGGGAAAAGAGAAGTGTAAATTTGTGTTTCTTCTTAAGTCAAATAATATGACTCAGATGGTAAAAGTGACAGAGCCCATTCAATTCCTATACAGCAGGAATAGAAAGCAATTTGTAAAATCATTTCAAGTAACCACGAAAGATAGATAACATTAACAAACCCACCTTTTTGATGTGGAATAGCATTGACATGGTAGCAGCCTGAGGATGTGAGGTGGGTAGGGTTGGGCAATTTGTAACAGTGAGGCAATTGCCACACACACACACACCACACATATACACACACATACCACACATTCATACACACACACACACCTCATACACACACACCACACACACACCTCATACACACATAGACATACATACATTTGCACATATATACATACACTTATATCACATACACACCACTAACTACAGACTACAAAGGCCTCCTGCTGGAGAAGATCAGAAGTCCCTGGAAGTCTAATTATTCCCACACACACTTGCCAAGCTTTTGCTCTTATCCTCTACCACCCTTCCCTCTTGGGATGTACAGCAGTGAGCCATCTAGTGGTCATATGACCATCCAGAGACTGCCCCACCTGGGGATCCATCCCATATACAATCACCAAACCCAGACACTATTGTGGATGCCAACAAGTGCTTGCTGACAGAAGCCTGATATAGCTGTCTCCTGAGAGGCTCTACCAGTGTCCGACAAATACAGAGGTGGAGGCTCACAGCCAACCATTAGACTGAGCACAGGGTCCCCAATGGAGGAGCTAGAGAAAGGACCCAAGGAGCTGAAGGAGTTTACAGTCCCATTGGAGGAACAACAATATAAACTAACCAGTACCCCCAGAGCTCCCAGGGACTAAACCACCCACCAAAGAGTACATATGGTGGGACTCATGGCTCCAGCCGTGTATGTAGCAGAGGATGGCCTAGTTGGTCATCAATGGATGACCAGGAGAGGCCCTTGGTCCTGTGAAGGTTCTATGCCCCAGTATAGTAGAATACCAGGGCCAGGGAGTGGGAGAGGGTAAGTTGGTAAGCAGGGGGAAGGGGGAGGGAATAGGGTTTGGTTTTTTGTTTTTTTTTTTTCGGAGGGGAAACCAGGAATGGGGTTATAATTTGAAATGTAAATAAAGAAAATACCTGATAAAACAAACAAACAAACAATTCTTTTTTAAAAAAAATTACTGTAAGTAACTGCACTTACACCTGCTTCGGGCTTTTTGGTTTTCATACCTTTCTTTTCCTTTTCTTTTCTGAGACAGCATCTCACTTCGCAGACATTGCTGGTCTCAAACTCACTGAGATCTGCCTGCATCTGCCTTCACAGCGCTGGTATGAAAGGCATAAGCTACTATGCTCAGCATATACTGGGGCTGCTTTGGTTGGTTTCTTTCAGTGTTCATTTTCTCATTTGTTCATTCAGTGAATTGTTACAATGTTTCTGCTTCGAAGGATAGGAGAGAACAATACTGATGTCGACCTCCCTTCAGGAACCTCACGGTCTAATGGTAAAAACCAAATGTATCGGGGCTGGCGAGATGGCTCAGCAGGTAAGAGCACTGACTGCTCTTCCGAAGGTCCTGAGTTCGGATCTCAGCAACCACATGGTGGCTCACAACCACCCACAATGAGATCGGACGCCCTCTTCTGGTGCATCTGATGACAGCTGCAGAAAATTACGCCAGAACCAGCGGGGCTGAAGCGAGCCTGAGCAGAGGTCCTGAGATCAACAGCAGCCACACACATGATCAAACACAGTCATCTGTACAGCTACAGTGTACTCATACACATAAAAATGAAATAAAATAATTCTTTAAAAAAAAAAACAACAAAAAAAAACACAAATGTATCAAATACGTGAGTGGTAGGATTGAAACACGTTAAGAAAAGCAAGTGAACACCATGAGGATGTGTATGCGCATGTGCAGAGGCCATCAAGCAAAGGAGGAGAAGGGAAGACACAGTATCCAGGTAGAGTCTAGCAGTCTGGTACTGAGAAAGTACAGTCAGGCATGGTGACACATGCCTGCAATTCCAGCTTGCTGACGTTCAAATGGGATTGTTGCTATAGGTTGCCATAAAATTGAAGCCATCCTGGGAACCTGCAAGTTCAAGTTCAGCCAGGGCTCCATAGTGAAACCCTGTCTCAAGGGGGGAAAAAGAGCTCTAAGGGATGGCAAGGTGATTCAGTCTTTAAGACACTGTCACCAAACCCAAAATTATCCTCTGACCTCCCCCCTCTTTCTCTCTTCTCTCTTTTCTGTCTCTCTCAAAATAAATGCAATTTTAGAAAGGCGCTTTAGAAACCAGACAGTGGTGGTGCACACCTTTAATCCCAGCACTTGGGAGGCAGAGGCAGGAGGATCTCTGAGTTTGAAGCCAGCCTGGTCTTACAGATCCAGTTTCAGGACAGCCAGGATTACACAGAGAAACCCCTGTCTCAAGTAAAACAAAAGGGAGGGGGGCTTTTGTTTTCATCGTTAGTGCTGTGAGAGCCACTTCTTCTCAAGGGACAAATGAATAATTTTCGTAAGTGTTTCCCTTAGGGAAACCATGACCCATCTAGTCTCAGGTTATTGGTCAGTTTGGGTTCCATCTCATGGACTGGGCCTGAGGTCCAGTCAAAACATGGTTGGTTATTCTATAATCTGTGTCACTGTTGCACTAGTGATCATAGCATGCAGACGGAATGCTATTATAGCACACAGCATTCATAGCTGGGTGAGTTTACTCCTCTAAGGGGTGTGCATGACACCAGCCAGCACTGTGAATATGAGTAAGTAGGGGTGAAGCTTCCAGTTAGGTACTAGCTGGATTTCTCATGTTCCACACATAAGTATGTGGAACTTTCAGCCTGTGGGACCTTATCATCATTTTATGGAGAGTACCCAATATCTTTGGCCCCTCATGTTTGGTGGGGGGGAGGTCTCTATGATATGACTTTGTCTAATAACTCAAAAATAAGCTTTTCCCACCTCTGCCCATGTTCACAAAATAATGACTCTGAGACTTCTTCTATATGAATAAATGCCTAGGCCAAATGCTTTGGATCATTCCCTGAATAGCTTATACCTTTATCATCTTATTATTCTATTCTAAATTCTGCCAAATAGCCAGTTACCTGGTCCTCAGTTACATGGGACAGTCTTCCTCTGCCTGTGGGACCAAATCTCCTCTTCTCGCCTGTCTCTGTCCCAGAATCCCCTCCCGGTCCCAGAACTTCCAATCACTATTTCCTGCCTAAGCTAATAGGCCAACAGCATTTTTATTGACAGGCGATGCTTCCAAACAGACCAAGAGATTCTCTTTACATCATTTGATATCTAGTTGAAGTACTTTCCCTCTGCCCCCCCCCATTATATCATGCCTTCATTTAAACTATATGTATATATATATATAAATATATATATATATATATGGAAGCTTCTACAATAGCGGGTTTCCACATGGCTTTGTGAAAGGTCTTTAGAGTTAGCTGTCCCTCTTTTACCCTACCTTTCCATCTCCCCTCCACTTAACTCTTGTTTCTAATTTCTTTATTGCTTTATACACTGGATTCTAGTTTCCTTCCTTGGACAATCTCTTCCTCCTACCTACTTCCCTCCCACTTAACGTCTTTGAGTATTATTCCATTGTGCAAATGTACCACATTTTCATTGTCTATTCACCATTTGATGGACACCTGGGCTTTTTCCAACTTCTGGCTTTTTATGAATACAGAAGCCGTGAACAGGGTGGAGCAGGTACCTCTGTAGAAAGATGTAGGGTCCATGGGGTATATGCCCAAGAGTGGTAGAGCAGGATCTTGTAGTAAATTGATTTCCAGGGTTTTTTTTTTTTTTTTTTTTGAGGAAATTCCACACAATGAGGTCAAGAATATGAGACTAGGTCATGAGCCCAGGGAAAAATCTGCTACTATTGTTCTAGGACATGAACATAGCAGCAAAATAAGTCCTGGTGACAGACTGCTATCCTCATAGATCAGAGCCTTGCCCATCCCCCCATCAGGGAAGCTTCTTCCTACTGTCAATGGGAATTAACAGAGAGACCCACAACTGGACAATGGACAAAGAGTGAGACACTTTGGAACACTCAGCCCAAAATGGGCTGTTTATATCACACCCCTTCCCTCAAGGCTCAGGGAACATATGTGGAAGAGAAGGCAGAAAGATTTTAAGAGCTGGAGAGGGAGGTGCTCACATGAACTCACAGAGACTGTGATGGGATCCGTAAGACCTGCATAAACTCAAGCCAAACAAAACCCCAGCACATAGAAGCAGAAATGGGCACAAAGTCCCATCCCTGGCCAAGACGCTCTTTGCCGTTTGTACATGCTGGGCAAGGGGAAAGCAGTTCTCTTCAATATAGTGATGCTAGGTAAAACAACCTCTCCAGGGCAGGTTGCATGCTCAGGAGTAGCAGATAAACAACACAAAATAAACCCAATTTGGGGCTGGGGACAGTGCATGCACGCACGCTTTGGGGTTTTTTTGTTGTTGTTGTTGTTTGTTTTGTAAAAGAACAATAGGACGTGGAATTGGATGGATGGGATGATCTGGGAGGAATTAGGACAGAGGAAAGAGTATGATCAAAATATATCGTATAAGATTCCAAAAAAATAAAAATAAAAATTTAAAGAGAGAGAAAATGAAGAAGCCTTATAGAATCTGAATTTATCTCAGACCTTGGCTTACCTCTTTGAATTCGCAAGCTACTCTTGAAGAGTAAAACAAAGTTTTGGGGGTTGGTTGGTTGG
>NW_022196895.1:57264651-57268196 GCF_008632895.1 Mastomys coucha
CTCCCTAATGGGATGAAAAGTGTGTGCCACCACTGCCTTTCTCTTAACACTCATTCTTTGTTCCTTCCCATTCACTCCATAACTATGAAAGGCCATAGTGGGCTATGCTTTGTACTAGTGTCTACATTGTGCCCCAGCAGAGCCTACAATCTGGCTGAACACAGACCTCTAAAACTGCAATGGTGACTGTATGGATGCCGCCTCCTCCTCCTCCTCCTTCTCCTCCACCTCCTCTTCCTCCTTCTTCCTGTTCCTCCTCCTCTTCTTCCTCTTCCTCTTCCTTTCCCCTTTCCCTCTTCTTCCTCCTCCCCCTTCTTTTAAAATATGGAACAATTTACAAATTTGGGACATCCTTGTGCAGGAGTCATACTAATTTCCATATCATTACAATTTTATTTGTTTTGGTTTTTGTTTGTTTGTTTGTTTTTTTGTTTTTCAAAGACAGGGTCTCTCTGTGTAGCTCCGGCTGTCCTGGAACTCACTCTGTAGACCAGGCTGACCTTGAACTCAGAAATCCGCCTGCCTCTGCCTCCCAAGTGCTGGGATTAAAGGCGTGCGCCACCACCGCCCGACTACAATTTTATTTATACATGCTACCGAAGCCAGCACCATGCTTGTTTGTTTTAATGAATGTGTTTTTGTAGTTATGGTGGTGGGATTTTTTTTCTTCTTATCTTGTTTTGTGTTTTAAGACAGGTTCTCTTGTAGCCCAGGGTCTAGAGTTCACGTGCCTTTTGTCTCCACCTTCCCAATGCTGGAATGACAGGCATGTCTCTCCATACCAGGCTTTGATACATCTTTATTTTTAATGGCAGACACTACGCATAAACGATTCTCCTTATAAGACAGCAACCATATATGGGACTCTCAAATGGTTCAGCCAGCAGAGGAACCTACCACAAAGGCAGATGATCCAGGTTAAACCCTGAAGACCCACATGGTGGAAGGAGAGAACTGACCCCTACAATGTTTCCACATATATACATAAATAAATGTTAATTTAAAAAAAATGTCAGCAACACACATACACACACACACACACACACACACACACTCAATTGAAACCACTTGATTTTCTCCTTCTCAGTCCTCTATTCAGATTTTCTCCTTCTAGCCCCTCCCCCAAAGGAGCCTCAGTTGGTGGCCCATGCCTTTAATCCCAGCACTTGAATGGCAGAAGGATCTCTGTGAGTTCAAGGCTATCCTGGTCTACCTAGTGAGTTCCAGGACAGCCAGAGCTACAACATAAGATCCTGTCTCAAAAGAAACAAAAACATACAAATCAATATGAATACATACGTGTCCTAATATGCAGCATACAGAGAGACATAGCTGGGTTGACGTTTTTGTTGCTGCTGGGTTTTGAGACAGAGTATCATGGACCCCAAGATGTCTTTAAGTGCACCACCTATCAAACACAGCCTCGAACTGCTGAGCATCCTGCTTCCAGCTCTGAACTCTCGGGATTACTATGTTACCTCCATTTTCATTTTCCATTAACTTCTTCTAATTGATCCAAAGGGTGTAGAGTGAGCTGGGCTCTCTTCAGCCTTTGCCTCCGGGAACCCAATCCCCTCCCAGATCAGTCCACTACACATCAGGCTTCAGTGTTTCTTTTCTTAGTTACTAGGCCAGTAGCCAGCAAACCTTGCCTATTAATGGGTCAGGTTGTGAATAGTTTAGGCTTTAAAGGTTCATGATCTTTGTGGCAACTAATCAAGTCTATCGTTAAGAAAGCAGCCATTGCCTTTGGATTCCCTTATAACTGGGCTGTCCTGTCTAGCTTCAATAGAAGATGATGTGCATAGAAGATGCACCTAATCTTACTGCAACTTGATATGCCAAGGCTGGTTGATATCCATGGGAAGCCTCTCCTTTTCTTCAGAGAAGGGGAGAAGGGGTGGATGGGAGAGAGGGGAGGGGAGGAGGAACTGGAAGGAGAGGAGGGAGGTTAAGCTGAGATCTGGATATAAAGTGAATTTAAAAACTTCATAATAAAAAGGAAAGAAAGAAAGAGAGAGAGAGAAAGAGAGATGGGCAGACAGACAGACAGAAAGAAAGCCATTGACAGCATATACTGAATAAGTATGGCTATGTGCCAATTAAATTTTATTTGTGGACACCAATTTTAATTTTATGTGTCATGATGCTTTTTCTTCAGTGCTAGGGACTGAGCCTAGGGCCATGTGCGTGTTAGGCAAACATTCTACTACCAAGCTGTATCTCCAAGCTGGGCACTCTTCTCAGTATCATTCTTATCAACGGCCATACCATGGCAGGTACCAGGCTGGACTTGATGTGGAAACTACTTTGTTAACATCTAGTCTACGCACAAAACACAAACAAGCAAATAAGATGCACAGGCACTCTTGGCACTCCGTGTTTTCAGTGTATGGCATGAGGAGACTGTGCGATATGATGTGAAGACCACATAATACCCACTCATACAGATATCCCCATTTGCTCTCCGGTAGTCTATTTTACCATAATTTCCTTAGCTTACCACTGATTGGTGAACACTTGGTCTATTGTCTTTTGCCATGGTAAAACGTGTCATTGTAAAACTCTGGATAGAGTTGAGTGTTTTCTGAGATGGAGACAGCACATGATATCACTTACCTGCTTTAGGTATGTAACTCAAGGTCAGGGTATTTACAGACTTGCACAGTACCTGCCAAACCCCATGCCTTTCAACCATGGCATCCACCCCACATCCGTATCCTCCTACATGGAGTAGGATATGACTCCACGAAATCTTAGCTCAAACCAAACAAAACAAAAATAATCACCATATATCCTATTAATTCCACCCCAAGATATATAGTGAGCATAAGTAAGAATACAAACTCATACATGAATATTCATAGCAACACTATTATAATAACCCAATGTGTGAAACAACCTGGATAGCCACAAATTGATGAGTAGACAATTAAAATAATTGCAGAGCCACACAGTGGAGACTCTAGTCCACCAGTGTTCTGGTTTGACTGGAGATGTGCTTGTTTGGGGCATTCATATAGATGGTTGTGCATCGTATTTCATGAACGGCTTCTTTTCATTTAAGAGGGTTTCAAGGTTTTTCTGTGTATCATATGTCGGTTTTTCATTTCTTTTCATCCCCAATGAATAAGACTCCACTGTGTGTCTATGCAGTTATTTAGGTTGTTTCGTACTTTGGGTTATTGTAATAGTGTTGCTGTGAATATTCATATATGAGTTTGTACTCTTATTTGTGCTTGCTTTACATCTTGGAGTGAAATTCATAGGATATATGGTGACTGGTTTTGTTTTGTTTTGTTTTGTTTTGTTTTGTTTGAAATAAGATCTCATGTAGCCTGCTGGGTGGTGGTGGTGGTAGAGGCATCAGAGGTGGCAGCACTGGAGGTACATGCCTTTAATCCCAGCACTTGGGAGGCAGGGGCAGACAGATCTCTGTTTTCAAGGACAGCCTGATCTACAGAGTGAATTTCAGGACACCCAGAGCTATGTGGTAAGACTGTATTGAAGGAGGAGGAGGAGCAGGAGGAGGAGGAGGAGGAGGA
>NW_022196895.1:57268402-57305125 GCF_008632895.1 Mastomys coucha
GGAGGAGAAGAGGAGGAGGAGGAGGAGGAGGAGGAGAAGAAGAGGAGGAGGAGAAAGATCTCATGTAGCCATGTAGCCTAAGGTAGCCGAGGATGACCCATGACTCTCCTGTCTCCATCTTCTCAGTATTGGGATTTCACCAATAAGATGCCACATGTACAGTAATTCTGTGTTTAGCTGCTTGAAGGACTTCCAGTGGCTGCACTATTCCATGTTCTCCGATTTCTGTATCCCACCAGCACCACCCTCATCTGCCTTTCCTTTCTCTAGATACATCACGGTGGATATGCAGTCTCTCACTGTGGGTTGTGTGTGATAACCAAATACATTCTGGGATCCGCTCTTCTCACCGGTAGCCCTTGGGAAGTGTTCCATACATACATACATACATACATACATACATACATACATACATATTGTCTTAGGGAGGAAAGGGTTTATTCAGCTTACACTTCCACATTGCTGTTCATCACCAAAGGAAGTCAGGACAGGAACTCACACAAGGCAGGAACTTAGAGGCAGGAACTTGGAGGCAGGAGCCATGGAGGAATGCTGCTTACTTGCTTGCTTTCCCTGCCTTGCTCAGCTTGCTTTCTTATAGAACCCAGGACCACCAGCCCAGGGATGGCACCACCCACAATGGGCCCTCCCACCTTGATCACTAATTGAGAAAATGCCTTCCAGCTGGATCTCATGGAGGCATTTCCTCAAGGGAGGCTCCGTTCTCTGTGATAACTCCAGCTTGTATCAAGTTGTTGACACACAAAACCAGCATATATACATACATATATATATATATATGTGTGTGTGTGTGTGTGTGTATATATATATATAATTTTATGCATATAAGTGATTTGCCTGCATGTATGTGTTGTATCACATGCATGTAAAGATCTAATTTTAACCCAGATGGCCTTGGATTGAAATCCCAGCCCAGCTAGCTAGGACTGCTTTATCAGTCGACCTTGGGTATTTTTCCTCTTGGAATTTTCTCTTCCCTACCTTCCTGGTTCTGCCTCCACTCAGTCATCTCCCTAGTTTCATGCTTGTTTACCATGCTCTCCCTACTCAGTTATAGTTCTTTTTCATATATTACCAACCTCACAATTTGTACCTCTTCTAAAATTTATCTAACACATATTTATATTTCTGTTTATTACACCCTTCACAGGGTTATATCTTATTTAAATGAGATAAATACAAAAAACAACTTTGGAATCATGTCCATTTCCTTGTCTTGGGTGAACCAACAGTAAGGGTGTGCAGATTAATTTGTTACAAGAAGGAAATTCCAGGTTCAAAATCCACAGTCGCTGGATTACCACCGCCCCAGCTTCACACTTCATTTGATTTGCTGTGGGTTGTACCTCACATGTCTGTCTTCCCAGGCTGTTCTTGGCAGAGAGCCTACTCACATTCTTGTTCCTCAGCTCCAGGCAAGTCAGGAATTGTGGAGGACAAGACTTCCTTCCAGTGAAGTTATTTGGGGAAATTTAGATTATTTAGGGGTGTGTGTGTATGTGTGTGTGTGTGTGTGTGTGTGTGTGTGAATGCCACATGTGTGTAAGAGACCATAGAGTCCAGAAAAAAGGGGCATTGAATTTCCTGGTGATTGAATTACAGGCAGTTGTGAACCACCCAACAAGGGTACCCGGAACCAAACTGGGATCCTCCAGAAGAGCAACAAGCATGCTTAACAACTGAGCCATTGCTGCCAGAACTGGAGACATTTTCTAAATGGAACTATTTCCTCCTTATCCTGAAAGACTTGATTGGAAGCTTTGTGTGGTAGTGCACACCTGTAAAGTTGGTGTTCAAGAGGCTGAGGCAGAAAAATCACAAGTTCCAGGCCAGTGTGGGCTATGCAGCAAGAGCTTATCTAAATATTCAGCAGGGTCCTGGCACCAGGATTACTCCCCAGTGAGCAACTGTGGTATGGGTAACACCCCTGTGTTCCTGCAGAACTTCTCAGCTTCTTTGTGAATTTGAACTCTCACTGGGTTGGGCCTATGCTCTTTGCATTTCTCAGCAACACCATTCAATGACGATGCTCACCTGGGGACATACTTGTAGCACTACTGCTGGTAGTAGTAGGGGACTTCTACCAGGGGACTTCTGCAGGGTTTTTTTTTCTTTTCCCATCATGGTCTCCACCTCTGATGACAGACCCCTTGTACCCCTAAAGAACCACTCCTACTCTTTGGTTGGTGGTTTAGTCCCTGAGAGCTCTGAGAGTACTAGTTAGTTCATATTGTTGTTCCTCCTAAGGGGCTGCAAACCCTTCAGCTCCTTGGGTCCTTTCTCTAGCTCCCTCATTGGGGACCCTGTGCTCAGTCCAATGGATGGCTGTGAGCCTCTACTTATATATTAGTCAGGCACTGGCAGAGGCTCTCGAGAGACAGCTATATCGGGCTCCTATCAGCAAGCACTTGCTGGCATCCACAATAGTTTCTGGGTTTGATGATTGAATATGGGAAGGATTCCCAGGTGGGGCAGTCTCTGGATGGCTTTTCCTTCAGTCTCTGCTCCACACTTTGTCTCTGCAATTCCTCCCATGGGTATTTTGTTCCCTCTTTTAAGAAGGAAAGAAGTATCCACACTTTGGTCTTCCTTCTTCTTGAGTTTCTTAATGGTTTGTGGATTGTATTTTGGGTATTCTGAGCTTCTAGGCTAATATCCACTTATCAGTGAGTGCATACCGTGTTTGTTCTTTTGTGATTGGGTTACCTCACTCAGGTTGATATTCACCAGACCCATCCATTTCCCTAAGAATTTCATAAATTCATTGTTTTTAATAGCTGAATAGAGTACATATGGTGGCAGTCATGGCTCCAGCAGCATATGTAGCAGAGGATGGCATAGCCGGTCATCAATGGGAGGAGAGACCCTTGGTCCTGTGAAGGTTCTATGCCCCAGTGTAGGGCAATGCTAGGGCCAGGAAGCGGGTGAAGGTGGGTTGGTGAGCAGGGGGAGGGAAGAGGGAACAGGGTTTTGTTTTTTGTTTTTTGTTTTTTGGAGGGGAAACTGGGAAAGGAGATATCATTTGAAATGTAAATAAAGAAAATATCTAATAAATAAAAACAAAAAAAAATGAAAAAAAAAAAAAGAATCACTCCTAGCCATCAGCTTTGAAACTCCCATGTATTCCAGCTCCACATATAGAAGACGGCTTACCATCATTATCCACCCACTGCTCTGAGCACATGAGGTCTGCTATAGGAAGAACATGACCAAGGATGAAGCAAAAAGAGAGCTGAGCCCTCCTGCCTCTCTCTCCCTCCCTTCCTCTCTCTTTCTCTCTCTCTTTCCCTCTCTCTCTTTCCTGAGACAAGGTTTCTCTGTGTAGCCCTGACTGTCCTGGAACTCACTCTGTAGACCAGGCTGGCCTCGAACTCAGAAATCCGCCTGCCTCTGCCTCCCAAGTGCTGGGATTAAAGGCATGCGTCATCACTGCCCGGCTCTTCTGGCTCCCTTATTCCCTGCATCCAGCCATTTGGAATCCAAAACTTCTCGGTGCCATGTGCAGTCAACAGAGAGCTGACCACATGGGATCTTATTGTGCCTCCTGGGCCCTGGAACTCGACTCCAGCTCATTCCCCGGATGCAGCTTTCAACAGGCCCAGGGTTGAGCAGCAGCTCTCTAGAGGTCACTTTGACCCTTTCCTTCCTTGTGTGAGTGGGAGATTGGGGACCCTGGGACCAAGGACTTGGCCTAAGTCACACATACAGCAAAGTCAACCGAGGTATCAGACCTCGGTTGTGTCAATAACTACACCCGAACTAGTGGCTGATAATGGGCAGCAGGCAGCGCCACAGGGCCAGCCAAGGCGTCTCAAGGACACTGCACAGAACACTTGGCCCTCATTGCCTTTCTCTCACTGTCTCAGGTTCTCTGGCTGCAGTGTAAGCAACACATATGTGAACACTGACCGATGTCTGTAACTGTAACGGAAGCTGTGGCAAAGACCAACAAAGTGGGCACCACAAGGTCCCTCCAGGAACCTCAGCAAACTCAGCTGTCACTGCCAACATTTAGGAAGCATAGTACCTCAGGCTTCGGGTGTTGTTTTGTTTTGTTCCTTGTCTATGAAAATTTATGTAGGGCAAAGGAGGTGTTTCCTCTGGGATATCCAAACTGACCTCCTGGAGAAAACACAGAAGCAAATCTTGGGTGGAAGAGAAGGTCAAGGCCTTCTTCCATGGAAGACTGGGTCACACAGAGTTCTTGGTGCAAGTTCTAAAAACTAAGGAATAGTGGAAGGCCAGGGGAAGCTTTCATTATAGGTGAAAGACTTCCATTACTGGTGACCAAGAACAGGCTTGGTCAGCATAATTAAGGACACATTAAAGGGCTAAGAAGCAGGAAAAGCAGCCATTGCCTGCAGCCAAGACTTAAGTCAGGATGCTCTGTACAGCTTACCACAAGGGCTGTTACCACAAAGCCACTGACTGGAAACCATTCCTTTTTCACTGCCAGACTTCAAAGTTCTGGAAAAGAGCATTTAAGATTATATGTCACCAAGTGACTCCCAAGAAGTGAGAGACAAAGGGTCAGACCCTCGTGACAGCAACTGAAGGGAGTCCTCTAGGCGATACAGGAACCAGGATTACCCTGTTCCAGTGCAGTGGGGGAGCAGCCACATCCCTCCATAGAATGGGATATATCTTTAGAAGGAGGGATGGAGGCTGGAAGACCTCAAATCAAGAGCTCTGACTCAGGTTCACTGAGCATGGAGCTAGTCCTGACCTTGCTACTTTTGCTGGGCACTGGTAAATCTGGGGAGGTGCAGAGTTGTTTTTGAGCATGAATATGTAAGAATTGTAACACTAGGTCTGTGTGGCTTGAGAGAGGATAACTATATGGGAGAGTTACATTCTTTTTCACTGAGAAACAAATGCAAGACAGCCACATACACTATGTGACCAATAAAACATTAGGCTTCATCCCCAGCATCACACACACACACACACACACACACATACACGCACACACACTTTCCTTAGGGTACCGGGACTTCATTTAGGCTGAGCCCACAGATGTTGGTGACTCTTTCCAGGCTCCTGTCACCAGGCAACCAAGCCGTGCCTTTCCAACAGGACCCTCATGTAACAGAACCCAAAGGTACAGCCCTTAAAGACCGGGCTCCCTTGGTTTATTTCCCTCTGGATATGGAGATTAAACTAAGCAATCTCTCCAGAGTTGGCCTGGGAGAAGGGATCCCAAGTTGGGAAAAGAATTCTCAGAAGTGGTGGGTGGGGCATCCAATGTAAGTGTTAAAGATTTGTGTGACACAGCATCCTTGGTGTTAAGAGACCCACCAGCATCCATCCCTTGGGTACCAATCTTCTGCCGTCTACAGTCTACCCGGATGCCCTGGGATCCATCACTCCCTGTTGTGCTTGGCCACAAGGACATACACTGCTTGATTGCCGCCTTGCTCACGCCAATATAATACGCCTCTGTTGGTGCTTGACCAAGCACTTCAGGGTCTCATTGACTGACGGGAGACGAGGAAGTGAGCACTTCCGTGTGTTTCCCTCAGACTCCTCCTTGGGGAGGATGGAAGCTGTGCAGGCCCAAATCAAGAGCTTTCCCACTTGTGTGAAGCTTGTTGACCCTCAGCACAGAGGTAAGTGTAGAAACTACTCGGGATCAAACTTACTTAGTAACTTGGAGAAGAACGTGTAATATACATGTGCCTTTGTCACTGCCGTATCCCCTGGGGGCATATCTTGCTCTGGGATTTAGGAGTCTTTGTGAGGTTTTTGTTTTGTTTTGTTTTGTTTTAAAATTTACATGTATTTACTCATTCATTCATTCACTTGTGTACGTGAGAGGGAAGAAGGTGGAATTTGCATGGGCTGAAAGACAACTTTCTGGAGCCGTGCAGTAGTTTTCATTTTGATCCCACGTGGGTTCCAGGACGGAATTCCAGTTGTCAGGCTTGGTAGCCAGTGCCTTTATGTGATGGGCCATCTCACCAGCCACACCCCTTTTGTCCTGTTTGCTTTTTGAGATTTTTTTTTTTTTTCAGGTGGAAACCAGGGCCTTCTATGTGCCAGGCAATTTCTCTGCTACTGGACTACACAGTCCTAGCCCCCTGGGTTGGGAACGGCCATCTTTGCTCCAGCTCAGCTATTAACTTGGTGCTACTGGAGCAAGATTCTGGAACTCGCTGAGCCCCCACATCCCTCCTCAGGTAAGTGATCTCTGTATTGTTCACCTGAGGACCTTGCTTAATGGTTTGAATGAAATTAAGAGTAAAGGGGCCTATAAAGATGAATACCAATCCGACAAGCAGGAAGGTTTCTGGCTTTTCTGCCTCCACAGAGTTAGGGATCAAGGTAACAGGGTTCTGGTTCAGAAGAACAATTCATCTCTAAGACAGTGCCTTCCTGTGTAGCTCAAGCGGGTGACTTGTGACTCGTGACTACCCTGTCATCCTTCTAAGTGCTGAGATTATAGGCAGGAGCCACCATGCCCAGCAAGAAACAGCTTTTACCTGAGCGTGCCTGAGTGTGTCTGCCATTCCCACCTCCATATGCCTCTGGATCTGTCTTCTCTGTCTCTTCTGCCCCTCTATGGGCTCTTGTTCCCTCCCTCCCTCCCTGCTGTCCTTCCCCACCTAGACCAGAGCTGAAATATTCACACAGGTGACATCTCTGGGCCCTTAGAGTCTTCCCCAGCTTAGCGGCTGTCTGTCGTTGACAAGGTTAGACTAAGGCAAAGCAACCTCTTGCCTTTGCTGGAGCTTCTGGACCCCACCCAGGCTTGGGAGGCAGAGTATTCGTGTTAATCACACGTCCCAGGAGGGTGTAAAGTGAGCCTACCGTGGCCTGTGGGGCAGGGGCTCTGATCTAGTGTGTTTTATATTGCTGTGATCAACATCATGATCAAAACCAGCTTGCCTTACAGGTTATAGCATGCCATCGAGGGAAACCACAGCAGGACCCTGGAGGCCGGAGCTGAAGCAGAGGCCATGGAGGAATGCTGCTGCTCACTGACTTGCTCCTCCTGGCTTGGTCAGTTTGCTTTCTTATACACTCCAGGACCACCCTCCCAGAGGTGGCACCACCCATGGTGAACTGGGCCCTCCAAGTTAATCGCCAATCAGGAAAACGTTCCCAGAGAACTCTAGCAGGGCCAATTTGAAAAACAAAATAAATGAATAACACACACACACATACACACACACACACACACACGCGCGCACAAACACACACACCAGAACACACACACACACACACACACACACACACACGCACAAACACATACACCAGACACCCCAGATCAGGTCCCTAGGTTTTTGTACTAAGTTTCTGGAGTAGGCAAGAAAGTCCTACCAGCTCTTGGTGGACTGTTAAGACTCAAGTCAAACAGACAACATAATACTGTCTGTCTGTCTGCCTGTCTGCCTGTCTGCCTGCCTGCCTGCCTGCCTGCCTGCCTGCCTAGCTACCCCTCCTGCCTCTGTAACCCAAAGGCTAGAAATTCTGACCCCTGCTTCTCACTAGGCACCTTGCACAAGCCCTTAACTTCCTCAACTTCCTCAACTCATTGCTGGGAAACAGAGATGATAAGAGGAAACTATCAGAATGTGGGACAGCACAGGGCAGGGTCTGGCTGCCACACCTCACGCACACAGGGTATGAGCTGAGAATGGGTCATTAACCTCAATAACTCGGAAGCATAGGGATCCCATGTTTAAGGCTGATCTGATCCATATAGCAAAACCCTGTCTCAAACACACACACACACACACACACACACACACACACACACACACACACACCTCATGTTTTTAAACAGCTGGAAGGAAGTCACGAGAAGCATATCTCATGGTGTGCTATCTGAATGCTGCAAACATACATGCACTAGCGCACGGCACACGAGTATACACACACCTTGCCATGACGGTACTGGGAGCAACTATGGCAGAGACGGTATCTAGTCATCCTCGAGGTTTAAAATCCTACCTGTCCCTTTACAGGAAATGCCAAGCCAGCTCTCAGTACAGGCTTAAGGGTGTGGACTACTCCATCTCAAAGCTCTGATCTGTCACTAATTTTATAATGTTGGGGAGTCACTTAATCTGTGTACACTTCAGTCCCACCTTCTATAAAAAGGACACCCTGAGCTGGAGAATTGAGTCAGCAGTTAAGAGCAGTTGTTGCTCTTGCTGAGGACCTGGGTTCAATTCCCAGCACCTACATGGTGCCTCACAACTGTCTGTAACTCCAGTCCCAGGGGATAAAATACCCTCTTCTGACCTCCATGGCTACCAGGGCACACATGGCACACATACATATATGTAATCAAAACACCAATGGAATAATAAAACAAACGTAAAATTTCAATAAGAGGGCATGCAGAGGGCCTCTGTGGATTCTCTCAAGGCTGACTGTGTCAACAGGTAGAAATCATGGACTGACTCTGCCCATCGTGTTATGGTCATAAAGAGTCGAGAGTATGGCTGGAAGGAATTAAGCATTTCTTTTGGGTTTTAAAGTTAGCTGGGAGGAAAGATGACCCGGAATCTGTCCAGGACAAACTTTATTTTTCAGATATTCAAAGGAAGACCTCAAAAGAAAACAGTCAAAGCCATGGAGGTGCAGGTGAAGAGAGTGACAGTGTGGTTGGAACTCTGTTCTCAGGGGCCCTGGTGGTCCAAGCACTGCTCTCTGGCTAACAAGTTAGAAGGACTGGTTCTGAGAGTAGCCCGTGCGACCTGCTCTGGGTCTTGTCTGGAGGCTGCTATTCAGTACCAGTAGTAGTCACGATAGAATGAATGCTGGTCTCTTGTCTCTTTGACCTTCCCAAGAAAGGAATTTTTACTCCTTGCATCCTAAAAGAAGACACACGTGGAGAAGGTTCACCCCAGATGGGAGGAAGGTGAGAAATAACCACAGAGGCTTAGTGGCAACACGTAGGATGTTGGTTTAAATGCGAAGCAGTTGGCACTTTGGGCTGCACTGATGGAACTAGGTCAGTGCATTGGCTGAGAGGTTGGCTGAGCCAATACAAGCCCGCTTTCCTCAATGTGAGCTGCAGGACATAGTCCACTCTCACAGGCACAAGGCTAGTAAATTAAAATGAAATTAACAACAACAATAATAAAAAGCATGTCTGCTGGGCAGTGGTGGCATACACCTTTGGTCCCATCACTTGGGAAGCAGAGGCAGGTGAATCTCTGTGAGTTCAAGGGCAGCTTGGTCAACAGAGTGAGTTCCAGGACAGCCAGGGCTACACATAGAAACCCTGTCTCGAAAAACCAACACCAAAAAGAAGGCAGAGGAAATGGAGGAGGAGGAGGAGATGGAGGAGGAGGAAGCGATGGAGGAGGAGGAGAAGGAAATGGAGGAAGAGGAGGAAGAAGAGGAGGAGGAGGAAGAGGAGGAGGAGATGGAGGAGGAAGAGAAGGAAATGGAGGAGGAGGAGGAGAAGGAGGAGGAGGAGGAGGAGAAGGAAATGGAGGAGGAGGAAGAGATAGAGGAGGAGGAGGAGGTGGAGGAGGAGAAGGAGATGGAGGAGGAGGAAGAGATAGAGGAGGAGGAGGAAGAGGAGGAGAGGGAGGAGGAGGAGAGGGAGGAGGAGGAAGGAGACTGTGTGAAGAGGTGGAGGATGACTCCCCACTCCTATGGGCAGCCTGTGGCCTGCTCTGGGCCATTTGAGAAGAATGAATCTGTCTGAGTCTCCTTGGAAGCTGCATTAGGTTTTCCCCACACTCTCATCACCCCAGTTAGTAAATATAAGCAGCTCTTGGTCTTCCAACATTCTCAGCTATGCAGGACTCACCCTACTCTCCCTCTGGCAAAGTGTTCCAGGAGGACGGGTCTTGCTGCAGGCCAAGAATCCAGCTTTATCAGCAGCTCTAGAAGCATTAATGGATTCCTTGGGGGCAGCGGGAGAGCCTGTTTAGCAAGTCCTGGGCTCACCTGGCCTCAGGAAAGCCAACAGCCTCAGTAATCTCAAAGATCTAAGGACTTTTCAACTCTCACCATGCCTCACTTTCTAACCTTATCACTCCTTACACCCCTTACACATCCATGTCCCCCGCCACAACAAAGCATCATCAAAGCCACATGCTGTATCAGTTGCCCTTTAGTTACCAGGACCAGGCGCCAAGGCAGGTGGACCAGCAGAGATTCGTGACTCCTGTAGCTGAAACGTCTAGAGCTTTCCTGGCATTGGGCTCAGCCAGACCCAGTAGCTTGGGGCCTCTCTGTCGATACCTAGACCAGCTTTCTTGCGAGAAGTTTCTAGATGGTTGCTGAAAGCGCCAAGCTCAAACATTGCTGCTTATGAAAATGAAACTCTCACTTAAGTCTCCGAGCCCAAGGCCTGGGACATGGCTTTTCACAGGGACAGGCCAGAGATGTTGTCCATCATAAATCAAATCGTGAGGAAGACGCGTCAAACGCAGTGATTGGATAGGCCTAAGTCACATGGCCCAGGCCCATTCTTCCTTATAGGAGGAGACCCCCTATAAAAGTTTTGGGTCCCCAGATGGTACCACAGGGCTTGAGAGTGGAGGAGTGTGAGCTCCCAGAGGGCAGTGTGGATCCTCTAATCAGAAGCAAGGAAACAAAAGACAATTAGCAACAAACAGCATGTGCCCTCCACAGTATTGGTCCTCTAGGTAACCTAGTGACCGGGTGTGAATCCAACAGGAAGTGAGCTATGCAGGTACTCAGAAAGAATGCCCGGCAGTGTCTGAGGTCAAGGTTTCTGCAGGTTGCCTTGTGGGCGGTATTGGAGGGCTAGAAAGATGGGAGCCCCAGGAGGCGTTTGAACTCTTGACCATTGACCGTTCAAGACCTACGGCTACCGAAGAGGGAGTAACGGAGAGCACTTATGTGGCTTTACAGCAAATTGTTGCGACAAGTGCTGGAGAGACACTCAGCTAAGGGAGGGACTGTTTGGGCTCAGGGTTTTAGAAGTGCCAGTCTGTGATCCACTGGCTTTGTTGCTTTGTGTCTGTGATGACGTATCTATCAAGGCAAGGGCATACGCCACAGCAAACCACTCATGTCAGGAAGTAAAAAGAGAGAAAAGAGGGGGACAGGGTCACATAGTCTTCTTGAAGGTTTCCTCCCTGACGACCAAAGGATGTCTCATTAGTTTCCTTCATCATCCTTCATCTCCCAATAGTCCTTTGAAAACATGGGCCACAGAATCCTTTGCTCTTCCTAGGAAATTTTCAACCAGAATAAATCAAGTAAACACCTCTGGATTCCCACTAAGGTAACGACCCCGGGAAGATGGAGCAGGGTCTTACGGCAGACGCTCCCAGTCATGTTGGTCCTCTTCCATCTTGGAGGGACCTGCTTTGCTTAAGTATTTGTTTTGTTTTAAACTTTTTATTATTGTGTTTATTTATGCGTATGGGTGGAAGAGCAAGTGGATGTGTAACCATGTGTCACAGTTTGTGTGTGGAAATGAGAGGCCCACCTGTGGGAACTGGCTCTCTCCTCCTGCCATGTGGGTTGTAGAGATCAAATACAGGTCCTCAAACTCGGTGGCAAGCCGCCTTACCTACTAAGCCATCTCACTGGCCTCTCTTCAAGTGTTTAATCAGCCCCAAGCCTGGAGCAAAACTTTCCAGGATTTCCCGAGGTTATGTTTTTTTTTTTTTAAAAAAAATAGAAGATCCTCAACTCTATCTTAAAAGGCTCACAATTGCATAGATCTAACAGGGACAGAGAAATGGGCTGAAGTAGAAAGCCACAAAACAAACAAAAAATGAAAAGAAAGCCCAAGATAAGGCTGACTGGATCCAACCCACTCATAGCATGCAGCATGTCTCTAAGTGTCTGTCAGCACCCCCATGCCCCGCCCTGTCCCCATTTACTGCTTTCATGTTGGCTCTCCCTTCTCAAATGGCTGTTTCAAGCTGACAACCACCAGCCTAGGACCTCTGAGGGAGGAGGGGATATCTCTCTCTCTCTCTCTCTCTCTCTCTCTCTCTCTCTCTCTCTCTCTCTCTCTCTCTCTCTCTCTTTCTCTCTCTGTAGCTCTGACTCATCCTAGGGCCTCCTGCCGTAGCATGCCTCTGGCCCTGGACTGTCTGTCACCTTCCTTTTGATTGGCCATGTCTAGGACATGCTTGCCCCTTCAAGTTTCAGGGAACCAGTCAGGATCTCCCCTGAATCCACGTGGATGATGTCAGGGTGATAGGAATGCCTCCCCGAGGGAACATGGAAACTCTCCTCAAAGAAGAAGTAAACGGGTGCTAAGCAAGCAAGAAAAAAAAATGCTCACAATATGTATTTCAACGCCAGTTAATTCTGATCCATGGGTAAGAAGGAGTTAGGACATATTATAGCCACGAAATCTCTTTTTTTCCTAGATAAACTCCATAGGAATGAATAAACTGAATAGATCCCCAGAATGGACTCCATTGTGCTAGAAAGATGGCTTGGGGGTCTCCCGTAACCTCCCAAGGCACTTCACGTTCCCTTCATCTCCTCTTGCAAGCCTCTGGGGTTGGTCTTTTTTGGCTGTGACCCTGCCTAAGAAGCCCGTAGCAGTGGAGTAAAGACGGACAGAAGGAGCCGACTGGCTTAGGGCACCACAGACACTCGAGTTGGATGCTTCTGGCTTTGAAAGCCTCCGCTGGCCGCTGGCCAAATTACGTTGCAGGCTTTGCAGAGCGCTGGGCCCAGGGACTGCGTGGGCACTGATGACGCTCTAGTCTGCCAGTGATGGAGGGGATGTCAGGAGCACAAGGAGAAGCTACAGGGACGGGCTGGCTGGGGAGACTTGGTGGAGGATGAAGTCAATTTCACACTTTATTAGTCAGCTCAGGGCCAATTGAGGCCGTCCCAAAATGAGGCTGATGCCACGGTTCTCGCTCATCCCTTGCTAGCAAGAAATGCCTCTGAGGCCTGAAAGCCTTCTTGGCGAAGGGGCAGTAGTATTCCCACTCAAGACTCTGCCCCCCAATAGTTAGCCATGAACTTGGGATCCCTCTTACTCTGCAAGAGGATGCTGAAGCAGGGAGAGGCCTCACAGACAAGAGTAGACCAATGAGCAGGATTGGGGCTTGGGCTATATACGCTTAAACCTTTATTCATTCATTCCTCCATGGGATGCAACGGATGTGTTTGGGAGCCTACTATGTGCAGCTTGGTGCTAAATGTAAGTACTGATGGTAAGGAGCAATGACGGGAGAAATCTCACTAGTGCACCTGTTTGTTCACTCAGCAGCATTTCAGTGAGCACCCGCCACGCACCCGATACGGTACCAGGCACGCGGGCTGCAGCCTGAGCAGAGAGACAAGACCCCTGCCCATGTGGAGCTAGCTCAGGGGGAGAGATCCTTCCGAAAAACTTCAACACACAAGGAGAAGAGCCCCTTAAACACACACAGAGAAAGGGTGCCTAAGCCAAGCGAGGGAAGCCTCCTTCCTGGAGGAGGCGACAGTTACCGAGATTTGAAAGGTGCTTAAAGTAGGAAGGTAGGGATATGGGTGTCCCACTCAGAAGCGAAGGTGTGTGGCGAAGAAGGCAGGCAGAGGCGGCCCTGCAGAGGATCCTAACTGGCCAAAGAGCACAGTTCACGGAGAGGATGAGAAGAGGAGCCAGAGGATGCAGCCAGGGTCAAGAGCCCTAACAGGAGTTGTAGTAAAGCCTGAACATCTGAGGCGGTGGGTCTGAAGACTAGAAGGTAGGCAGGACCCAGAAGTGGGAAATACACACAGGCACGGGGACTCCAACGTGCGTCCTCATGAAACCCTGAACTTAGAGTGTGGGGAAAGAAATGTAGGTGCTTTGGTGCTCTGTCAGAGAGCATCGGGGGAGCTCTCCAAGAGCACAGTGGACAGACAGGCTGGAGCTGGAGTCACGAAGGTGTGTTCAAATCCTGTGCTGTTCCTAACTGCTAGATGGCCTTCAGCAGGTGCTGGCCTCTAGGGCTCCTCTACAGTTTGGGACTCGTCATACTCATCCCATGGGATGGCAATTCACTGAAAACTGTGGAGAGCCATAGGTATGGGATGCGGGGATGCCAGGGAAGCCATGGGTTAGAGGTCAAAGTTCAGCCCTTAGAAGAAGCTCCTCGTGTGATTGCTCTACATCCTTGCCTCATCAAAGCCAACACAGCCATACACCAGAGTTGAGATCCCAGCTCCTAGCGTCTCTCCAGGGCCTTCTGGTGACTCGAGAGGTTTGAGCCTCAGTTTTCTCATCTTTAAAAGGGGGAGAGAGCAGTCCCGGCATGACACTGATGTCAGGGAGACTGAGATGTGTGTGAGGTGCTCAGCACCACGTTTGTGCCTGGCAGATGTTAAATCACTCATTAACGATGATCAGTACTCCCCCCCCCTCCACGCCATCCTCACCCATCAGTGCCTGTTAATGTTTAAAGGGTGAGAGACAGACAGGCAGACAGACGACACCCCAAGTCTAGCTACTTTTATCATCTCAATTTACGTAAGAGGAAGCCAAGGCTCAAAAGAGGAAAAGAACCTATCCTGAAGTCATGCAATAGGTTAGGAGAGCTTAGATTTGACCCATGGTCCAGCTCTAAGCCCACACACCATCCTGCATCCTAAGGCTCTGGTGTCTGAGCCCATGGTGGAGCCAGTCTTTCTGCTGAGGCTACTTCACCAACAGCCATGCAGACCTCCTTGGTTAAAGCAACAGTGAGTCCCTGGAGTAGCCAAGAGGCCAGGCAATGATCTGACTCCTGAGGCTGAGTCCTAGCTCTGCTGCTTAGCCTCTCTGCCACCTTGGCGTGCTGTTTAAAGCCCTAGCCTGTAGTTCTTCTTCCGGAGGACGTTGTGATAGCAGCATCCCCAGCATCGTTGTGATGTAACAGCATAAACGAGTTTGTGCATCCAAGCCACTTGGCTCAGCACCTGGGACACACGAATGCTCAAGAAATGCTGCAGATTGTTTTTAAACAACAAGGCAACTTATTAATGACTGAAAAACAAACCATAGGAAAGTCAGGGCTTGTAAAGCTCACGAGATACTTAGCTGACGTCAGAGCCTAACAGTGACTTGGCTTTCCCTCCCGTCCTCTCTCCTTCTTGTCTCTTGCCAACCTCTCTCCCTTGGGTGCATGGCCCCACAGGGCTTAAATAGGGTTGCCATTTAAATTTTAAGGTGCCCGGTTAGGTTCGAGTGACACATAAACAGTGGATAATTTTTTAGTTCAAGCCTATATGCCAGATTATTTGAATCTGGCACTGAATAAGAGATAATGTCCCTACTTCCAGGGACCTACTTTCTAACAGAAAACCCACACAACAAACAAATGGCAAATCTGATAGCAATTAAAACGAGTCTGTGCTGTATTGATACATTGGTACATTGGTGGAGAGGGTGGCGTCTGGTCTGAGTGATTAGTCTGGCTGTCAGATAACTGCTATTTCCCAACCCTGGAGAAAGTGCCCCAAGGTCACAGTGTCACCCAACTCCCACTGCTCCTTCAGCCAACTCTGTGTCAGCTTATGTGTGTGAGGGGAAGGGATAGCCAGTGCAAGGGTCCTGGGTGAGAACTGGACTTAGAGATATGAAGGCTACATACGAGTGTGCAAGAGGAGAATGGTACAGTGGGCTGATAATGTGGGCGGGGCCTGTGATGCACATGGGAGCAGGAGGACCCTCCCATGGGCAGCCTTTTGATTCAGAGAAAAGCATTTGGATTTTGTTTGGTTTAAACAGAGGAGAAGCAGTCTCTGGCTTTTTTGAAGAAATCCATCTGGTGACTCTGAGGACTGGGTTGTAGGTGAAGGATGAGGGCATCAGGAGGCCACTACAGATTTACAGACAGGAGCTGTCGGAGAAAGTAGTAGAGAGGGAGCTGGCGGAAGGGATATGGGATGCCTCTGAGGTTCTGAAGGTAGAGCCCAAAGGACCCATTGAAGGATTAGGTACAGAGATCTGAGACGGGGAAGAATCAGGGAGGTGGCCCTGGTTTTCAACATGGACAATTTCCTGAAGAGAAGACCGTGCGACTTTGGAGTCCTGGTATGGGAGAGGCACTTCTCAATGTGGAAACTTTCAGAGGGCTAAAGAAGTGTGGCACCCTCTGGGTGGAGAAAGCAGAAGAATTATAATTCAGTATTCAGCTTTAGTAAAGAAGTACCATAGGTGTATTTCAAGAAGTTATGGAAAATATCTTTACGAGCTACAGAGGTAAATCCAGATACAGTGATTTTGACTGGTTCCCCTGAGGATGGGGGGGCCGGGGCACATGGCTCCGAAAGGGATGTGTCACACCTTGGAATCTCTAGCCTAGAGAACGAAGCAAGGAATATGTGAGGGGCAAGATTTTAAAAAATACAGCCGGGCGGTGGTGGCGCACGCTTTTAATCCCAGCACTTAGGAGGCAGAGGCAGGTAGATTTCTTAGTTCGAGGACAGCCTGGTCTACAGAGTGAGTTCCAGGACAGCCAGGGTTACACAGAGGAACCCTGTCTCGAAAAAAAAAAAAAGTGAAATACAAACATTAAGAAATTTGAAAAAATATAAACCATAGCCCAAAAAGGTACAGAAAAGACTCTCCCTTTCTATAGCATTATCTTCCACGGCATCTTCCACAACAGCAAAATTGTCTACAACTGCACCGTCAGCAGCTCGGAGGAATCCTTCAAAGGCAGAAACAATCCAAGATGGCTGATGAGAATTCACGGAGCATTTGAGGACAGGGCACACTCACTTCCCAGGGGAACGACCCTTGGCCTCCAGAGACTTCCACTTGCTTTCAGTTTTGAAGGCGTTCATGCAGTGCTGGGGCATTTCAGTGTAGCCGAGTAAGGGGTCAGGAACAGGGGCATCAGGAGAAAGGCTGAAGGTGCCGGAGGTTAATTCGAAG
This sequence comes from Mastomys coucha, assembly GCF_008632895.1. Classification (NCBI taxonomy): domain Eukaryota; kingdom Metazoa; phylum Chordata; class Mammalia; order Rodentia; family Muridae; genus Mastomys; species Mastomys coucha. Next base: position 57,285,228 of record NW_022196895.1, read on the forward strand.
CACAAGGCAGGGTCCGGAGCCTGGGAGGCTTCAAGGGGAAGCTGAAGAGGGCCTGGTGCCCAGGATCAAATCTGTATTAAGCCCTATGCCTAGAAGACATGCTGTCCAGTGCTGCTATGCCGTGTTCTGTCTCAACACCTCCCCAACCCCGTGACTTACCCGCAAAGAGGAAAGTGAGGTTTTTAAAAGGGATTAAGTAACTTGTTTCAAAGAGGTTACCCAGCCCACAACGGTGGGTCAGAATTTGAACACAAGCATCTTGCAGAGAAAAAAAAAAAATCTGGCTTCTATACCAGTTCCCCTAATCAGCTCCCTTGGCTCTGAAAACCAACCTGTCCCCAAATGCAAGGGCAGCTCCAGGCCGGTCTCCAGGGCACAGTACAAAGTCAATAGCAGGACCGAGTCTTGTATCCCATTCTCAACATTAGGTCCCAGCATTAGGGAAAGCGTCCCTAAGTTGCCTCGGTCCCCCATAGCCTTGTATTTGAACTGTGGCCGAAAGCCTGGAGGCTTGCTGCCCATGCTATAACCTGGTTTTGACCTCCGTCCTGTTTGGACACCACAGGACACTTGTCCCCAAGTGTCCCATTGCAGCTATGCCTATTGGACACCTGCTGCTCCCCCCCCAACCCCGTCCCTGGGGAGGGTGCCTGAGGGTCACGTCCTCCCTCTCTCCCTGCCATCTCCTGACCCAACCCTTCTAGCTTGGGCAAGTAGATCTGTATCTCAGGGCTTGGCCCTGCCTCAGGGGAGAGGCCCAGGGCTCCATCCCAATGCTTGGCTCTCGGGGTGCCTACAGGGAATGAACTCCACTGTGGCTGGCTGCCATGGTTGCTGTTGCGGTTTGTTTGCTTGTTTGTTAAAGATCGTTGCTCTTCAGAGCTTTCTGTGTGACAAAACCTGGATTAAGCATGTGAACTGAATTCCTTCATGCAACCTCCCCCAAAGCCCTGTGAGCAAAGAGGAAATGCAATAGGCGTGGCTACTAACATGCTGGTCTGTTCTGACACTCCACTGATGGGCTCAGGAGCTGGAGACCATAGAACCAAGACGAGCTGCCTCTTCGCTGGCCAGAATCTGCCCCCACCCTCCACCCCCGATTCTTTTCTCTCAGACCTGGGGCTCAGTGTCCTTCCTGAGACTCTATAGCTCCAGAATCATGTCCCTCCTGTCTCCTTCCTTCAGAGCCTGGCCTCACCCACAGTCCTGGCTTGATACCATGGCCCTTGGGTCTTCTCATTAGTGTCTGCTCTGGGCCCTGCTATAATAACCTCTGCTGGCCAAGATGGGACCAGCTCAGCAGATTCCCTCGGCCATTACTCAGCGGTATGTGGCTGAAGGCACTTTGGTAGCTCCAGGTGAAGAAGGATGATGTTCCCTTGGCGCTGGAGAGAGACGGTGAAGGTCCCCAGTGTCTCTCACAGAATGGACCTAAGTAGTTGAAGACCCAGCCTTGCCTTGAACCTGAGTTTCTGTGGTATATCAGTCTAAGCAGAAACCAGAAACCACTCTATTGTGTCTTTCAGTCAGGAGGATTTTAACATAGACAGTGGAGTTTACAGGGTTAAGATACACTCTAGAGATCAGCAAGCGCGTGGCATCTGAATACCTGGACTGAGGGAGCTGGTGAAGATAGTCCCACCGGTACTTCAGGGTCTAGAGCCGCCCAAGGAACACTAGAAGCATAGCCTGGCTTGTTCGGCATCACCTCGAGGCAGGACCACGGAGAAGCCCACCCTCAAGCCAACAAACCGAGAAAATAGGAGGGGCTACCTTAGCCCCACCCACCGGCCAGGGTTTCCCATGAATCCAATCGATCAGCTGAGCAGAGGACAAAAGAGCCTTGGAAGTGTTTCCTACTGTACACATGTACCAGGGTAACAAACAAGGAAGAGAGGAGCGGGCTGCTCAGCAAGCTCCTCTGAAAATGTGTGCTCTCGGCCTGAGCCATCTGCGAGGAGGGCACGGCCCCAGCCTGCGGCCACTGTGAAGAGCTTGGGCCCTACTCAAGTTCCAAGGAGACTCAGATCCCTGAGGATCATGACAGGCACAGAGATAAGGGCTTCTACGCAAGGGTGTGGCCAGACATCCTTCCCATGTCACATACAGGGAGGCAGACAGACCCTGAAACCCTTCCAAATTCCCCCTACATCTCTTCTCAAGCTCCCCGTAACAATAACAATTATGTCACTGAGCAAAGAGGAGCTAAGGGCTGGGCCAGGGGGACTTATCAGTATGTCATTTCACTTGCGCAGAGGATCTTGGTGACTAGTTCTCCGTAGTCCTCACTGATACGACAGAGGCCAGGAGTTAACAGAAACTCAGCCTCAGTGACAATCGTAAGAGGAATGACTCTCAGAGAAACGACACTTCCCAGAGATGCAAGGGAGGGAAATCCAACGTCCAATGAAGTCAAGGCACGGAACTAGTACTTCAGAGAAGGTTCTCCAGAAGGAGGAGCAAAGGTGGGCCTGTTGTAGATTACATGAAGATTTCTGTAGGAAAAGGGGACTAAGCTGGGCATGGTGGCACAAGCCTGGAATCCTAGGTCTGCAGGGGCTGAGGAGGGAAAAGCGTCAGCCAGTCTGGTGTTACACCAAAACCAAACCAAATGAGCATAATAAAGGCCAAGCAAAACTTCTCTTCTGGCTTCTGGCTTCTTGTGAAGAGTCAGCCAGTCTGATGCCACCCATGTCACTCTGATGTGGCAGCAGCTGGCTGGGAGCCAGAAAGCCTGCAGTCCTCCAGATGTGGTGCTCAGACTCCATTCCAAAGGCAGCCCCCACTCGTCCCCGGTGGGGTGGTTCTCAACCTTTTAAATCTGCGACCCTTTCATACAGTTGCTCCTGTGGTCGTGGCCCCCAACCACTAAATTAATTTTCACGGCTACTTCATAACTGTAATTTTGCTAGTTATGAATTGTCACCTAAGGATCTGTGTTTTCCGGTGGTCTTGGGCGACCCCTGCTAATCGGTGACCCCACAGGTTGAGAACTATAACCCTACTTAATGTCGCTCTCCCAGCCTTTCTGCCTCACTCATTGGCCCAGCCAGATGCATAGGCATTTCAATTTGTGTCCTCAAAACCCTCCATGGCTCGATGGAAGATCCCTGCTGCCCCCTGGTGGTCACAGTTCACACATTCCCTCCATTTTATTTTATGTGTGTGAGTGTCTTGTCTGGATTATGTCTGTGTACCACTTTGCCTGGAGCCCTCCGAGGTCAGAAGAGGGTGTCAGATTTCCTGGAACTAGAGTTACAGATAGTTGTGAGCTGCCACGTGGGTGCTGGCAATCAAACTCGGGTCCTACACAAGAACAAGTGTCCTTAACCGCTGGCCTTGTCTTTTAAAATTAAAGAAAAAATTAAGAAAAACAATACACCACCCAACACAGAGACTGATTCGTCTTAGCCAACAATTTCTGAGCACGGGGCCCTGAAGCAACTTCAGATCACTTCTTGGCTAGGGATGGACTCTGTGTCCACTTCCCCTTCTCCGTGCTAGGATTCTGTCTGGCTTGAGCATGTCTAGGTCTTGTGTATGCTGTCGAAATCTCTGTGAGCTTGTATGTGCGTCTGTCCTGATGGAAAACACTGTTCTGGACTGGGCTTCTCAAGGCCAAGCTAGAGATGAGCACTCTCTCCCATGTGGTTTTCCCAATCCTGCTCCTCTACAAGGTCCTGAATCTACGCCCATCTCTTCTAGCGAACCTCCCGTGACCACCTCAGCCCTCCCAAATCTCCCCATTGTCTAAGTCTGGTGCAAGCAGTTCTATGATGCCCATGGCACTGAGCCCTGCAGCGCCAAAAAGCTGCACGACACTAGTATGCCCCCCACCCAGCCAGGAGGGGGTTTCATGAAGGTTTCAGTGTTTCTGCCCCTAAGACATTTATCTAGGTAATACATATTGGACACCTCTAACTTGGGGCTTATGACAGAGGTTTAGAAGGTTCTGGAAGGAAGCAGCACTTCTTGATAAAAGTGGTGTCATTTATGGGTATGCGAGGAACCTAGGCAGAGCCAGATGATTTCCCAAAACTGTAGCCCTGAGCATTTCACTCCTTCTCCTTTAACAGCTCCCATGCAGGGTCTGAAACCCTCTGCCTTGCAGGCTTGGCTAGCACTTATCTTACTGCCTCTGCTACACACACACACACACACACACACACACACACACACACACACACACCTTCACTCTGGCTCCATAATATTCACTTCTGTGATCTACCATCTCCTCTAGGTTTTGCATATGCCCTCCTGACCACAAAAGCTCAGGCACCCGTTGGGTCAGAGGTCATATATCACCTCCTTGAGGAAGCTGTTCTTGCTTGCCAAGCCCAGGTCAGAGGTCAACACCTCTCTTGGGCTCCAGTGTCTGCACTACTCTAGACACACTCACAGAACTGAGTGCTGGCTTGTTTGCCTCCCTGCCCAGACTGTGGGCTCAAAAAAAATGGCATAGTCCATCTCTCTGACGTCTTGCTATATCCCTAGCATCTATGCCCAAATCTTGGAGGCATCAAGGGTATGCAGTAGACATTCAAATAAACATGAATGAACAATGTGTCGTTTTCATATCTAGCAAGAATGGTGAACGAATGGTATACTAGCCAACGGCTGGAGTCATACTAAGTCCTTTATTGCCAGTAGTTGACATCAGGCTCATCACGTGACTCAAGAATACACTCATCTTCCCTTAGGTAACATAGTCGTCTCCTTGTATCCTAAGCGAAGTTGGAGCTCAAAAGGTTAAAGAGTCCCCACTTCACTTTGAGGAGCAGGGGGATACCATGTGAGCCATCCTCCAGCTCCTGGGAGTTCTGTTCCATTCTTAGGCAATTCTCATTGTGAGTCTTCACGTGACAGCCCAAGAGTGAAATAAATAAGACACAGTGCAATGGCTCTAGGCATTGGGGTAAAAAGGCACATTACACAGAGTCCCTTGGAGAAAATCCAGGCCACGCTCCATCTTCTCAGTACACTTTCTCTCACTCTCCAGTGATTTTAATCTCACCCCCTGGTCTGAGAAACTACAACCCACATGTACTGAATACATTTTTATTTCTCCTTCATGAGATAGCCTTGGTTCAAGGTATATTTAATTTTTCTCCCTTATGCCTACAAGAACATCCAATTTTGTTCAGGTCCCCTTTAATGGCACTTCATAAATATATATTCTGGGACCTGACAGAACAGGCTGTCCTACTCCAAACTGTGTCTAAAAGCTTCCTGCTTAGATAGCCAGTGCAAAGCTCAGGTACAGCACAACTTAACTTAACCGTTCCCACCTCTGACCGGGTCTAGCTGTTTACCTCTGCATGTATAGGGCAGAGGTCCTCAAGGTGGCTGCATGTTGAGATTTACCTACTTAGCTTCCTGAAGCCCCGTGCCATGACCATGCCCAGATCAATGACAGCAGCTCTCTTTGGGTGGGCTCCTGGTTTGCTGCAGTTTAGAGCTACCCAGGGAATTGCAGCAGAGAACGGGACGGCCGTGCTAGGAACCCCAAGCTAAAGTCTCAACTTCACCGTGAACTGTCAGTAAAAACCTGTGCCAACAGCAGGTCCAGTGCCTGCCTGGCCACCTGTGTGGCTGTGCTTCCTGTGAAGTCTGCGAAGAAAACAGATAGGAAAGTGAGCTGAGCACATCTTGCGAGCGAACCTGAGGTTGGGAAAGGAGCTGGGAAGTCTTGCTCTTGCCTCATACAGTGTTGGCGCTTTAACAAGCCCAGAGGAGGCGCATTACAGACTGTCTGACACAGGCAAGGACGTCTTTCTCAAGAGCCCTTCAGAAGCCAAAGTTAACAAACAGGCACTCGAGTTGGAAAAACAGACGTCGTCGTGAAAACGCTGAAGTAGCCACCTGTTTTACGCTCTGTCTCTCAAGAGGGTCAATTCCAAATTTGCCAGTTGTCTAGAGATCATGGCGGATCACCCTTTTCACTGTCTTGAGATCTTCTAATGTCTCTTGTACTAAAGCAACAGCCTAGGGACATTATCCAGTAGTGACTACACCCCAACACTGCCCCTGTGGGCCTGTCATCCTGGAACGGGGTCTGCTGTGAGGGAATTCTGTCTCCGTGTTTGAGAAATGACTTGCTCACCAAGTACTAGGCATTGGGACTTTGGCTACCTCGATTGTATTCAATGGCATATGCCGTGCAACAGCTAGCTACAGACAATGACTGTGTGTATATCATAGTCCCATGAGATTATATTGCCTAGTGATGTCATAATCTCGTTGGTTTACACACTCCATAATGTTCACACAAAACAAAATCCCTTAACAGGGCATGTCTCAAAATCCATGCTGGATTAACAATAAGGAAGGACACTGTTGGCCTGGACATGAGGGGTGAGGCAAGGCTCCTTGCTTTACTCTGCTAACCCAAGCCAGCCCAATGACTGTGTCATCCTGATACCACTAACCATCTTTTGTGTTAGTGTCACACTTCCTGATTGACAAGGATTCTCAGCCTCGTGACATCCTTACCATGTCCACGACTTTGTTATTTTTCCTAGGTGGAAAAGTGCAATTGTATCCTGTGTCTTAGGCCTCACATCTACCCAGCCTCAGCTACCTGCAGCCTCCATGCCCTCAGAGGCAAACCTAGGCCACCTGTGTTGCCCTGGTTCTTCTACCCAGAACCAGGAAATCACGCTATCCCTCACCTACCCAGCTCAACAGGCCAGTAGTCACCTCTCTCACAGAGCTCCACCAGCATTGAGTGCCAAGTTCCTTTGTCTCCTAGTCTGAAAAAAAAAACTAGTCAGAAGTATAGACCATTGAAATTAGCCTCACACGCCCACTGATCCACCCTTGAATTCCCCTCTTCCCGGGAACCACCTCCGAGTTTGTACTAGAAGTTCAGACCTGTGCAGAGACCACACCCGTTCCCAGACCCAGTAGAGAATCTCCTCAGAACCTAGGCCCATTGCTTCCCCTTGGGCAGGACTCTCCACAGTTCACTGTTCACAATAACTCAACTCAAGGCAGTAAGAAAGAAAAGATGACTGGTGAGCCATGGTGTTTCCTGGCAACACTGTGGAAGTTGTGCTACTGAGCCAGGCAGGTCTGGTCTTTTTCAGAGATGCCCCTGCCTGCTACTAACACAGGCAACATTCATCCTAGATATGAAAGAGGTAAAAGGTAGGATGAGCTTCGAGCTGTGGCAAGCCCTAGCTAACAGCTGTAGTCCTGAGATGGCTTCTTTGTGCAGACTCTAGTGGCAATGCTGAACCACCCACTATGGCCTCCCACACCAGGCATTCTGTAAGGCCTAGTCACCACTTCCTGCTGCCTTCTGAGTGCCCTTCCCACCGACCCCATTCCCACTCTGCTTTGCGCCATGCCCCCTAGGCCACACACCCTTTAAGCCTCTGCTGTTAGGAATGGGGGGGGGGGTCCAAAAAGGACATGCTAAGAGGGAAGATTCCAGCCCCATGGAGTTGGGCTCAGGGTCCTGGCCAGAAAGTTGGAAGGCACATATCCCCTCTGTCCATTTGCTTCCACAAGGCTCCATTCTGGGTTCCCCTTCTTGTCTTGGGCTTCTAGGATGGTCACAGGCTGGCCTGCCTGTAGACTCAGCTCATGGGTGCTCCTGGCCACAAAGGGGTATGCTGCCACCACCCGAAACACCTGGGAGGGACACAGAAATGGTCAGAGGGGCAGACAGTCAAACTCCATCCAGCGAGGGTGTCATCCTGTGTCCCCACAATGCTCACAGGTAGTATGTAGTCTCTACCGCTGGACACATCACTTCTCAGGCACATTCTTAGCACTAAAGACGCTGGGCCTGCTAGCACTGTGGCTAATCATTACTGCATGGCTGACACTGTTCTAGTTCTTTGCTAGGCTCCGGTTTTTACTACAATTCCATCCTGTATTTGGTGTCCCCCCCCCCTTTTTTGGCTGGCCTTGAACTCACAGAGATCTGTCTCCCGAGTGCTGGGATTAAACGTGAGCACCATCCCTGCAGCCCTGTCAGTGGGTAGCCTCAACAGCTCCCTCCTCAGATCTAGGGAGAGTTTATCCGTCCAAACCAGTTTCTAACCCAGGAATAGTGAGGTTTGGAAGGCGTGGCTACTTTTTTAGGTCAGAGCACTGAACCAGAGAAAACAATAAGAGGGGAAGGCATTCATCAAACTGCTAAGTTCTCTATGGCTCCCTGTCATCATCTACAAGTATCTGTAACAACGTCCTACCCTCTAGGTTACTGAGGAAGCAGACGGATGAATGCCTGTGCAGGCTTTTCACAGTGCCTGGTGCAGGATAAGGGCCCAGTCGGTGCAGCTTGCTTTTTGAATCCTTACCATTAGTGTGACTGATGACTCAGAACAATAAGCATCATGGGAAAGTACCCTAGGAGTCCCACAGAAGGAGGGACAGACGGGCCACTGCTCCTAGGCAGAGCTTCCTGGAGACTCCATCTACATCTACCAGAGCTGGATAACTGGATGATGGCAACAACCTCCCTCCCCTTGGGTGGGGGGAGGGGCACTGAATAGGGTGGTCAGGTCCCTAGTGAGATTCTTGGGGCCCCTTTGTAGTTCTTGCTGTATTACATCTAGCTGACACTGAAAGGGGTAGGGGTGGTGGGAACTGTATACCTCCCCAGACACTGGCTCTCAGGTCCACGATGCCCTGACCCAGGGCATCCCGTACCCATCCTCAGCACCTCTGGATCCCACTCCTCTCTGTCCACAGTCTTTCTATCATGAATGTCTCATCTTTGTAGCGCTCCCTTGTTTGTGGATGGCCAATCCACCCAATCCTCCCAAACCATCCAAGATTGCTTAGGGATGGGGAGGACTTCAAGGACTTTGCCCCTGCAAAGCCAAACCCTTCAGTGCCCTAGGGACTGAGCACCAGGGCTTGCACAGACAGCCTCATCAGTCTCTCTGGCCCCAAACCTGAAGGGTTATTGTGCCCAGGCCAAACACTCCACCACTGAGCTACATCCCCACTACACATCCATCCATCCTTCCTTTCTCCCTCCCTCCCTCCCTCCCTTCCTTCCTTTTGATGTTATTCATATCCCATACCAGTCATCCCTTTAAAGTATACAATTCAGTAGCTTTTAGTATAGTCCCAGATACGTGCAATCACCACCACTGTGTGATTTCTCCCAAAAATACTCCCACTGTGACCAAAGAAAATCCATACCAGTTAGCCATCTCCCCTGGCTCCCCTCCCCTCCGCCTCTGCCAACCAGAAACCTACCTGCTTCCTCTACCAGTTTACCTAGCTTGGACATTCATGTGAGTGGGATCCTACCCTATGTTTCTGGCCTTTCTTTCTCTTGGCATGGTCATTTGTGTTGTAGCATGTCAATACTACATGACCTACTCTGTTCATATTGATATCAAAAGAATGCTCCATTCTACAGTGTCGCAGAATCCTATCCTCCAATAATAACCACCATCATCTCCGTCAGACAGCGCCACTGCTGGTCCGAGGCACGGAAGCTCATAGGGGAAGTATAAGGATGAGCACTGGATCCTCGTCTGCCATTCCAGCCGTTCCCTCCTACACCTCTCAGCCATTTTGTATGTCATTTGGCCCTAACTGTGAGTGATCTCATAAGTATATAGTAGTGGAACACTAACTGATGGGGGAGGGGGGTGTCCATCTATGCAGCTTTTGGAAAGTCCTCTGCAATGGGATGAGACTTTGCAGCTACTCTGGGGTCACCCGCACTCCTAAAAGTAATATCTCCTGTAAGAAAGCCCAATAAACGCCTTGGTTCTCCACTTTGGACCTGGATGGAGCTGTGCTTGGTTTGCCGTTGGTGCCCTATGAAGAGGGAGTAGACTCTGCTTCCAGCTCTCCAAGGAAAAGGAGTTCTCAGCACATGTGGCTCTACCGTAGATGGTTTACCTGTTTATATCGACAGACACTTGGGTTCTTATAAATAATGCTTTCAGGACCATGTGCACCTGTGCTCCCCACTGCTTTTGTGGGGAAGACTGACACCCTCTTTCAAGGGCACAGGGTCTGTCTGGGACTTCACCAGGAGCACCTCACTACACCCTGCCCTCTCTAGTCCCTCAGGCTCCAGCCTCACCGGTTCCTCCTCGGACCCTTGCAGATCACTAGGTCTCTGCATGTGCCGTGTGTGCTTTCTGAGAACTCACTCCAGGCACCCCTCTGCTCCCCCCTTTATCGAGTTAACTCCTCCTCCTCCTTCCTAGGTAAGGAGAAAGCATTCTTCCTCAGAAGACCTCTCTTTTTCCTGGAACTCTGGACCTTACCGCAGCAGAGAACATTGTATTGCAGTTGTATTTATGCACACATTCTCACGGCTAATCTAATCACCATCTCCCCCAGACTGTAAGTCTGCGGAGGACGATGACCTGCTCCTGTTCATCGCTGTGACTCTCATTTAGTACCACACTTGGCAAACACAGAGTGAACAGAGGGCTCCCGCTTATCCTGCTGATGGGGGGGGGGGGGATGTTGGATTAACTCCCTGGTGTTCCTGTGGGAAGTCCTTCTCTCTGTGTTCCCACCCCTGGCCATGATAAGAACATATCACTGGTTGCTGCCTGGCCTCACAAGAACGTGGGCCCTCTGATAGAAGGAGCGGTCACTTCAACAGTAGAGCCTTAGCGGAAACAGATAAGGGGAGGCCAGCCCTCAGCCCTCCTGCAGACTCACCTGGCTCATGGTTGGGACAGTGGGAACCGAGGGTTGGGCGGGCTCTGGGGTTGGAAGCCAGTAGTCTTCATGCATCCCTGTCTGGCCTCTGAGCTCCTTCTCACTGGGAATGATGGGGTGGTATAACTGAAGTTTTCCAGCTGGCACATAGCCCCGGTGTCCTAGGAAACATGTAGATGTTTCAGTAGCTGCTAGCCAGCTTCCTATCCTTTTCAGTGGTGGGGAAAGCCAGTAAAGTGACTGTTGGAGTCCGGCTTCCCAGCATTAGAGAGACAGTACAAGGTCATCCGGGACCTGCACATTCGTTCCCTCCCGCCGCCGCCCTATTCCATAGCGCTGCTCCTAGCTGCTGCTTGCTCCCACTGAGACAGCCCATGAGGTCTGAAGCCATCTGACAGAGGAAGTTCTTCCCGGGGCTGGTATGACAACTGTCTCCTCTTGGTGGCACTACTGCTCACATCCCTCTAGCGGCCGCCCAGAGCAAGGCTGCTTCCCCAGGTCTCTCAGGACCAGGACTGCCTTCCACTGTCTGATGCTGTCCTTCTGCGATCCTCATCAGCACCCACCCAACGCTGCCCAGCTGCTGTCCTCATAAATGACCATCATTTCCTGATTCCCAGGTGGGTAAAGTCTTCACATTAATCTGGGGTCAGTCTGTGTCACTGTCACTCTGTTTCATGCTGGCACAACTGAGTTCAGAGAAACTCCATGCCTCCCTGCGATCATGCCGTTAGGAAAGCCCTGAAGCCTCCCTCCGACAGTCCTTATACTATTTCCTCTAACTGTATAGTCCCTAGACCTCTCAACATAACTAGGGCTGGTCTCAAACTTGTGGTTATTCTCCTGCCTCTGGCTTCCTAATGCTGGGGTTAGAGGTATGCACCATCATACAGGACCCTACTTCATTTTTAAAAGCTGGCTTGGTTTCAAAGCTTGGCTTTGTGCCATACAGTAACAGCAATACAATCACGAGCTTGTGGACCAGTGGCATTTTTTTTTAATAATACACATAAAGGTACTTCAGTAACTATTATATCACCAACAATAATCCTGTGCAACCCTCGTGTTTAGAATATGCCACTGGGTCATTTCTTTACCCTGGGCTCTCCGTGCAGCTCACCTTTATCTAATTTACATGTGAGGCTCAGACCTCAGGGACACATCCCACGCCCATGGCTATTAGAGACTTACTGTTCCAGTCGTACATCAGATTCTGAGAGTATGGCTGGGATGTAAGCATCCTTTCTCAGCACACATTTGTATCTTTCAAGGTACTATTTGAGGTCCTTCCACACATTGTATCACCCAGTAGTGTGGATGTTCTCTAAAGCTTGCCTTGCTTGCACAGCAACCAGGAACGGGGCGAGGAAGGCCACACTGGATCTTACTATAGACATTTCATGCACCACTGAATTACCGTAAGCTGACTGAGCTCTTGCATCTGTCAATGGGTTCATCCCTCCTGAATTTGCAGACTGGCACACAAGGCCATTCATGCCTCCCTAGCAGCTTCTGGCAACTGGCTTTCCCAAAAGGAGATGAATGGGTCACGGAGGCCCACATACCCCCTGTGTCAACCAGCCAGCGACCGCTGTTGCCTTTGGTATCCTTGCTTTGTAGAAGGGCCACGATTTGGCCCCGCAGCAGTGTTAGGTCCAGGGTCCCAGTCCCATTGATGTTGCTTGTCACCTGGTATAGCTTCCCAGGGTCATATCTGGAGAGCAGAGCCTTCATCTGGTGTTCAGACCCTGGAGGGAGTGGCTGAGAGAGCAGAGACAGAAAGTAGAGTTTGAATTAAGTGTCAAGGCTGTGCCAACGTGAGCTGAGAACTGGGCATCCTGTCCAGCTCTACCACAGTCACCAAAGACTCCATTCTGATGGGGACAACCATGCCCTCTACTCCAATGACTCTTGGCTTCCAATAACATTTTAGAAGAAATTTTCAACAAATTCAAGATAGATATCTGTCAGTTATAGAACTCGTAGAATGTAGCCCTAAATTCTATGCATAACCCGAAGCTAAGTCATTTAACAGGAGATCTAACGTCTTTGAACCATGCCAGGCTATGGGCTTCGTGGTACACCAGGCCTTACCCATCTGGAATCCTCAGAGGCTAATACAGGACGAGCACTAGCTCCTGACACTCCCAGATGTCCCTGACAGACGCCTCTACCTGCCCTGTACCCAGCACCTTCAGATAATCATATGCTATGCAGTGAATACAACATGCATACACACAGTTTAAGTAGAGAATATGGTAAATGTATGTATTTACACATTTGGATTCCCCTTGGTTTCACAGAAGGAGACAATCATACCCGAACTCCTTCTTGATTATATTTTTGGCTGAAAACAGTGAATGGAAAACCAAAGGAAATGCCAGGCAGTTTGGGGATCGACTGAGGTCCTCTCTCTCCCAAATCTCTCTTCCCAGCCAGATGGCAATTTTTTTTTTAGATTTATTTATTTTATGTGTATGAGTACACTGTAGCTGTACAGATGGCTGTGAGCCATCATGTGGCTGCTGGGAATTGAACTCAGGATGGCCTCACTCGCTCTGGCCCTGCTCTCTCTGGCATAATTCACTGTAGCTTTCTTCAGACGCACCAGAAGAAGGTGTGACTCTGGGAATTTCCACTGCACATGTATTGGACACCTACTGTGTGCAAAGCACTGGAGTACACATTAGGGTTTCATTCAGATAGAAATTGCCTGGGCTTGCAAGATGGCTCAACGGGTAAGAGCATTGACTGCTCTTCCAAAGGTCCTGAGTTCGAATCCCAGCAACCACATAGTGGCTCACAACCATCCATGATACTTCTGGGAGGACCTCAGTCGATCCCCAAACTGCCTGGCATTTCCTTTGGTTTTCCATTCACTGTTTTCAGCCAAAAATATAATCAAGAAGGAGTTCGGGTATGATTGTCTCCTTCTGTGAAACCAAGGGGAATCCAAATGTGTAAATACATACATTTACCATATTCTCTACTTAAACTGTGTGTATGCATGTTGTATGCATAGCATATGATTATCTGAAGGTGCTGGGTACAGGGCAGGTAGAGGCATCTGTCAGGGACATCTGGGGATAGACTCTTGCCCTAGTACTGATGAAGAGTCTGAATTAAAAACCAGGATGCACATTGTTAATCCTTATACTTGGGAGGAAGAGGCAGGCAGATCTCTGTGAGTTCAAGTTCAGCCTGGTCTACCTAAGACTGGGCTGGAGATGTAGCTCAGTGACAGAACTTCTACTTGGTGTGTACAGGCCTGTGAGCTGTGTGCGACCCCAGCATTACTGAAAGAGAATAAAATCAAACAGACAGATTGTATCCCAGCTAAACATAGAGATGGCAGTTTTATGAAAAAAGTATTCCTGGGGGGGCTGGAAAGATGCTCAGCAGTATCTGCTCTTCCAGATGACCTAGGTTTGGTTCTAGCACCCATAAGGCAGCTCACAACCACCCGTGGCTACACTTCCACAGAACCCCTCTCTTCACAGCTCACAGCTGTCTCAGGCTAAGCCCTAGCTATGTAGCAAGTTCAAGGACAGCTTGAGGCGTATAAAGATTATATATATATATATATATATATATATATATATATATATATATATATATATATATATATATATATATATATATATATCTACATATATATTTACATCTATATATATATAGATGTAAAATCTACATATAGAGAGAGAGAGGGAGAAGAGGGAGAGGGAGAAGGAGAGGAAAGTAAAATAAAATACATAGGTACGCTGCTCAAGTGAATTGAGAGATAGCTTTTCTCTCCCCTGCCTACCTCACAAGTGTGTGTGTGTGTGTGTGTGTGTGTGTCTGTCTGTCTGTCTGTCTGTCTGTCTGTCTGTCTGTGTCTGTCTGTATTGGAATATAGTATTTTTGTTTTGTTTTTTTGTTCACAGGAAGGAAGAAGAGACAGGAAGAAGAAATGTTTCCATGAGTAACAGGGGAAAGAAATAAGAGAAAGGAGTGGAGAGAGCTTCCACACGTTGCAGGAGAGCGGACGGACATGTGGGGTTGAGGGGGGACACTCCTACCTGAGTGGTGGAGGGTGGAAGCACCTTCTCGAAGTTCTCCTGAAAGAGGCGGAGCTGGCTACTGCTCTGGCCCAGTGTGTGCTCCAGCAGCTTCTGGAAGTCCGGCTCCGAGACATGGCAATGAGGCAGCTGAGTGGGAAGGTGCTGTTAGCAGAGTCTCTGAAGAAGGGACCCTGGGGTGCCTGGGCACCCACCCTCTGGTCCCAGACTGCTGCTTTTGCCTGCCCACCTTTCTGTTAAGAAAATCTCTCTCCATAGGGGCAGAGGAGCACTGCCACCATAACACCCTAGCTCTGGAGCTGGTAGGCCTGACATCCCTTCCCTTCCCTACTATGATTAGATCAAGGGAAAATAATGCACTTAGGCCAGGTCCCTTCTGTCAGATGCAGTGCGCCAAGGCTCAGAACACCTGTGTTGCTCTCCCTTCGGATCCCGAGGGGTAAAGGTGTAGGCCTGGTGATTCCCTATGTTTCACACACACACACACACACACACACACACACACAGAAACAAAGCCTGCCTGAAAACCAGCCCAGACAGGGAGGAAAACAGGCGGGAGACTGAGAGAGAGTTATGACACTGCACGTCTACAAGCGGCTCTGACCCCCTGACCCCTCCTGGGATCGAGCCATTCTGCTCTTCTCTGTGCTCCAAGCAGCTTTGGCATGGGCCTGTATATCCTGTGAGTAATGAGCTCTCCCATGAGGTCCCTACCCTGTTAAGACTCTCTCATAGTCTTGTCAGACAGCTCAAGAGCTGATGAGACCCCTCAGCCAACAGACATGTCCAGCCCTCTGGGTTATTGCCTGACTCATTTATGACCCAGAGCCCTGCTCCGGGGCTGCAGAGAAAAGACAGTCTGCCATGCAGGTCTTGAATCACAGGAGTGAGGCCAGGTGAGTGACCCATTAGATATATACAAGGGAGGCTTGGCAGTAATCCTAGGCAGGTCATAGCCCCCATCATCACCACCATACATGTCCTTTTAATGCCTATAAACCTTCTTCTCTGGCATCCTTAGCCCTGTTCACCCAAATGTCAGACTGGTAGGAGAAATCGGAAGAAAACAAAAGGGTTATCCAACCAGATTGAGTCTTCTTCTTGTACAGCACTGGGTCTATTTCAACTTCATACTTCAGAAAGCATGCCTGAGGCAGGGCCCAGTAGTAAGGTATGCAAAGGAGGAACCACTTGGATCTCTGGCCCCCACCCCTGACTGAGGGGAAACATGGCCCCCCACCACTCCAGCAGAAAGGCAGTCGTGTGTTAGGACACACATTACTAAGTTCTGCTGGTGTACAGAGGGTGAGGAGGGGGCAGTCCCCACTCCTCCAGAGCAACAAGGGTTCTGGGAGCTTCCTGAAAAGACTGGTTCATCTGTCATGGGATGGTAGGCATAGAGAGAGGCCTGGGGGACCATGGAGGTATTTCCAAATGAAGAAGAGCCTGTAGGGAGACACGGCAATGCTCAAGCAGCGTGTTGGAGGGAGGGACATGCCTCAGCATTGGAGTGGGACCTCGGATTGGAAAGTTGGCAGGAGTGGGGAGGTCAGGAGATAGGAATTGGGGATGAGGGGGAGTCGGGGGTGGGGAGTCAGATGACGACAAGGAAACACAGAAGGCAATGTTGAGACAAAATGCGTGGAAATGGCTCCCAAGGCCTGACTCATGAGCCATTCAGCTCTGACACTGACGTTACAGAGCCAGATGCGGAACTGCCACCTAGTCCCTCCCGTGCCAACTCAGACTTCTAAATTTCCCACCACAAGTTTGCACATGGTGGTCTGCGTAGGGAGAGCTCTTTGGAATCTGATTATGCCTTCAGCTGATGGTCCCTTTTCGAGAGGCTCTTGATCACTGTGTTCAAAGCTCAGTTACCGCACAGTCAGGGGTCAAAACCTCCTGTCCACTCCGCATCTTTGCACAAGCTGTTTTACCTCTCTGAGAGGACCCCCATACTGTATAGGATTGCTTGAGGACTGAGTGAGGCACTGCCTGGAAAGAGTCCCCAAACAGCTAGACAGGAAACAGCTGCTAGCAGTACCGGCAGTAATCCCAGCTGGACACTTCTACTCCTGACTAGACAGAAGAGACACCTGTGTCTGTCATCATCTCCTCATTACCCTCCAGGGAAGGTCTGCTGCTGTTTTTCCAGAATAACCTCCTCTGCTCTTGAGTCCCAGGATGACCTAGAGTGGCCTAGAGTCCAGCCTGGCCTCTGTCTCCGAAAGAGGAGAAAAGGCACGAGAGATAGCTCAAGGGTCCCTGCTGAGTCCTGGGTCCCAGCAGCATATTTAGTAGAAATTAGCCCCAGTTCTGCCCTGACAACAGCTAGGACCTTGCCTGGCTGTGCTCCACAGTAAGCTTAGCCCCAGGAGCCTTACCAGGGAGACACTGCTCTCCGCCCTTCGTAGCACTTGCTCGGCGAGGTCTCTCTGGAGGACCACAAATGTGCAGAGGATCTGGCCCAGCCACTGCATGACTAGTTGGTTAAACTGTGGGAGCTCTGCCACTAGTAAGGAGTTGAGCGCCTGGTACGTGTGCCGGGCCGCCTCCTCCTCATAGGTCACACTGCCCACATCCAGCAGCTTCTCTTCTACCCGCTCAAAGTCCAGGAGTTTGTCCAGACGCTTCTTGATCAAGTTCTGAGGGCCAACCAGGGCTCTGGCCAGACTGCACAATGGTTGCCACACCAGGTCTTTCAACCGCTTCTTCTGTAGGGAGAGGGGAAGCATGGGAACTAGGATACAAGGTGACAAAGGATAGAGCCTGGGGGTTGGGGGGGGGGGGGCTGCAGGCCCCCTCCATTGACAAGCTGTGACTCATAGCATATCCTAACCCCCTGCTGCCCAAACTGTGGATTGCAGTCCATACAGGGTCATGACTGAACAAGATTCGGCAACTGTAAAAGCTTTCTCAACGTACGCTGACCCAAAATGAACTCGGTAATGTGTATTTATGTGAGTGACGGTCTCAGCATTGATGATGAAATGGTCAAAACGCTCATCAACTCTGAAAAACCTCTGAAGATGTTCTGTGTCCAGAGATCTTATAGCTACATCAAAATTTGGCCAAGGTTTTACTCGTGTAAAAATAAACACCGGGTGGTGGCGGCGGCGGCGGCGGCGGCGGCGGCGGCGGCGGCGGCGGCGGCGGCGGCGGCGGCGGCGGCGGCGGCGGCGCACGCCTTTAATCCCAGCACTTGGGAGGCAGAGGCAGGCGGATCTCTGAGTTCGAGGCCAGCCTGGCCTACAGAGTGAGTTCCAGGACAGCCAGGGCCACACAGAGAAACCCTGTCTCGAAAAACCAAAAAAATTAAAAATAAAAATAAATAAATTAATTAATTAAAAATAAATAAACAGCACAATATCCCACTAGGGCATAGATGTGCTTTTTTTTTAACCTTTAATACATGGTCAAATGATATATATTTCAAAGAATTGTTTTGAACTATTCCCTTATGATTTATCATCAGTAAATCTATATAAGTAAATCTACCTATTATGTATACTTATATATCTAGGTCATATAAAATCTCCTTGGGTAATGAGGTTGATGTGGGAAAAGCCCCAGGACGCCGCTCTAACCTCACTGAGTCTTGGGCTTATGGTTTGGAAAGGGGGGTGGTATATAGTGTGCCCAGAGTGCAGCCCCGGGAAGGTTCTCAACTCCTGGTACTTCTTGGTGTTTTTTATTATGTAAAGAGCTTGAAACAGATTTTTGCATAGAATGATACTTTGGGACTCAGACTCCATTTGTGTAAATGACCCAAGAGATGGAGCTCTCTGGGCCTCGAGCTCCCATTAGCAGAACAGGGCTATTAATAGTGCCTCATCCGAAAGCCTGTGTTGAGGGGGTAAATGAGGTCAGGAATGGAAAAGGCGGGCACGCTGCCTGGTACAGGGTGCGGCTCACTGCACATCAGTTGGGTTATTTTTATCAGTAAGTGCAGGAATAGCGCTCCCACTCCTATTGGATGTGACAATTGTATAAGTGCCTGACTTCTAAATATTACCCTTGTCGGCCCCACCACCTGCCTATCAGAGGAAGGGGGAGGAGATAATCCCACTCACAAAATGCAGAAAGGCCTGGAGCTGAAGGTCCCTCGCTAGGCTGCAGTACTCTTCCGCAGGTCCCCCAGGGATATCCAGGCTCCGTTCGTGTGGCCGGAAGCTGAGGAAAGCCTGAGTCCAGGGCCAACAGAGACAGGTGGTTAGGTCCCACCATGACCATCTTACGCCTAACCCCCAATGCAGCAGACCTCCCAAGCAGTTTTCTAGAACCTCCGCATACCTCCCCATAACCAGTAAGCACATTCACCATCTGTCCCTGCTCAACCTGGGAGGTTAGAAGAGGCTTGCTGAGCTGGGGGCCCTTAGCTCTCTGCTCTTGTGGGGCTTGTGAGCACCACGCTTCTCTGTGTGCCACCTCGGTGAGCCTTTTGCCTTATGTATGCTCTACAGACGCTATTCGTGTTTCTTCTGTAAGCCAGGGAACTGTTCCCATTCAAATCAATGCATGGAAAAAAAAAAGAAAGAAAGAAAGAAAGAAAGAAAGAAAGAAAGAAAGAAAGAAAGAAAGAAAAGCCAGGAGCTGGAGAGATGGCTCAGTGGTTAAGAGTACTTGCCTCTCTTACAGACGACCTGGGTTTGGATCCTAGCACCCACATGGCAACTCACAAATCCCTGTAATTCCAATTCCAAAGACTCGTTGACCCTGACCCATGAGAACTCTAATGGGCTCAGAAGCTGCCTCTAACTCCCCACCCCCACCCCAGTTTTGTGGCTACAGGTTACGATATGCTTACCAGCACACCTGGCTGACACTTCACCCCAGAGTCAATGCAGCTGGCGCCACTGTAGCTTGTGGACCCTAGCCCTTTGAACTCTGCAGGGCTCTCACCTCCAGATTATCCATGTAAGCCTCCACATTGCTCCTCAGCTCCTTCACACACAGAGACACCCACTGGAATCTCTCCTCCAAGTCATCAAATTCCTTGTCTTCTGTCTGTTAAGTAAATCCATACATGCAAGGGTCAGATGATCCACATGGGGGCAGTGTGTGACTGGTTTCTCTGCCTCAGGAACTCACCCGGGACAATCTGTCCCCAGATTTTGAAAACAAGAGCTGGTTCACCCAGCCTACAACTGAGAGGGGGGGTGGGGGGGTGGCCAGTTA
>NW_022196895.1:57305135-57312590 GCF_008632895.1 Mastomys coucha
TATGGCACAAGCCTGTAAGCCCAGACCCTAGAACATGGAGGCAGGAGGATTGCGAGCATGACATAGCAAGGGCTCGTCTCAAAATCAAGCAGCAGTGACGTTGGGTAGCTTTGCATTTAGACCATGGACTCAGACACTGGACTATGTATGAGTCCCGGCTCACTTGCTTTCTAGCTGTGTGGCTGTGGGAAGACACTTCATCCTCTGGAAAATTGAGATAAGAATACCTACTCAGTCCCGTGGCTTCAATGCTACTGCTTTGGAAGAGCCACCCACTTAGCCTGAACCTCCACTGGGAACTGTTCACACTGGTGCCCTGCCCAAGCTCAGCGCCTGGCTCTTGAGCCCCATGAGAATACGGGCTCTGGAGCATCAGGTGGTGTGCCTTTGTGGTCCCTCCCTCTCTGCTTAGGCTACCTCACTTTCCAAAGGTACCTCACCCTGCTTTCATTCCTGTGGCTCCCCTGCCACCGGAACACCACCATGCTCACCCGGGATACTAGCCCCGCCTCCTGCTTCAGCAGCTGGCTCAGCCTGGTGGTCTTCTTGGAGAGAGTATGTGTGTTGATGCGGGCCAGGCGCTCCCGAAGGCTCAGCGGCTCCACCTTGGTATACTTTAAGGCTGCGGTGACACGGAAGAAAAGGCACTGTGGGTGACCAAGCTAGATCCAGGAGGCAAATAGCCTCTGGCAAGATGGTAAGTCCCGCAGGGTAGCCCAGTACTCAGGGTCCTCTTTGTCCCAGGCTTTGTTCCCGGCTGGAGTGCATCCGGCTGCTGCACTTTAACAAGTCACCGCTCTTGGGGCCTCCGTTTGTTTGTTTGTTTGTTTTTAAGATTTTTTTTTTTTTAACGCCGGGCAGTGGTGGCAGTAACGCCTTTAATCCCAGCACTTGGGAGGCAGAGGCAGGTGGATTTCTGAGTTTGAGGCCAGCCCGGTCTACAGAGTGAGTTCCAGGACAGCTAGGGATACACAGAGAAACCTTGTCTAGGAAAAAAAAAAAAAAAGATTTTTTAATTTTATGTATATGAATACACTGTTGCTGTCTTCAGACACACCAGAAGAGGGCATCAGATCCTATTACAGATGGTTGTGAGCCACCACGTGGTTGGTGATTCAGGACCTCTGGAAGAGCACTCAGTGCTCTTAACCTCTGAGCCATCTCTCCAGCCCTGGGGCCTCGGGTTTTTTGTCTGTAAAATGAGGACTTCATTTTACAATATTGCTAGGGCAAATCACCTAAGACAGCAGGCGTGAAGGAACGTCCCTAGTAAGTTTTATCGAGGTCTACCAAACCCAGGTTTCCCTCTCCTGACTCCGCACCTCTGCCCTCTGTCCACATGGATGAAGAAACAACCATTGGAGAAACCCAAAAGACCCTCACATAAGTCCGAAACACTCTGTTTCTTACAGCCCACTGACTGTATATATGACTGCACTAAGTATATATGACCGAAAACCATATATACTCTTTTTACCCAGATGGGAAGTGGAACTAACAGGGTTGGCCTTAGGGGTTATAAGGATCAAATAAGATATTGAAGGGGAAAAAAGCATAGCAGAATTAGTCTTCAAACAACAATAGTGCCCACCACTCCATCTGCTGGGCATTGTATGCCCTGCAAATATTTATGAATTTGAAGTAATTGTCTTAGAAATAAACATGAAGGTGGGAGAGACAGAGTGAAGAGCACTGGCTGTTCTTCCAGAGGACCAGGGTTTGGTTCCCAGCACACGTACGGTGGCTCACAACCACTTGAAACTCTAGTTTCCAAAGGATCTGACACCTTCTTCTCCCATCCACTGCAAGTATGTGGTGCGCAGATGTGCACGGAGGCAAAGCACCCACATACACAAAATAAGAGCAAATACATCCAGCCAGGAGGTTGCGGCGTGTGCCCTTAATCCCAGCACTCAGGAGGCAGAGGCAGGAGGATCTCAGTGAGATCATAGCCAGCCTGGTCTACAGGGTGAGTTCCAGGACAGCCAGGGTTACACAGAGAAACCCTGTCTCAAAATAGATAGATAAATAGATAGATAGATAGATAGATAGATAGATAGATAGATAGATAGATAGATTGCTAATACTTCCTAAGAAGCAAACATGAGCTAAATTCTTGGTAACATGCTCACGGTGGGCAACTGAGTTTCTTGATGCATGGATACTGCTTCCTTTTGCAACCCTGCCTACTGCAGCAGCCTAAGAGGTGGATGCATCCAGCCACATGCATCCACACACACACCTCTCTCCCTCCCAGCGGTGATGAGGATTAAACCAGGGCCTTACACATATCAGACAAACACCCAGTCAGCAGAACTCCATCCCCGCCTCACATTTTCATGATAGATGAGGCTATCTCAGGGTCAGTTTTTGGATCTAGGAATGATGTCCCCGATGCACCCCTAAAACAAGTCCTCACCCACTTCCTTGCGCATCTTATATTCGTTGATATTGCTGTTCACATCCTGGAGGGCAGAGGCGGCTCTCTGAAGGACTGGGTGGGCACTGGCATCCTCAGGTGTGTTCTCCAGGATTTTCTGCAGCAGGAGGGGGTACTTGGTAATCCTCTGCAGAGGGATTACAAGTAAGAAACTGAGACCCGAATGTCCAGCTTGTGGCCTGAGGGAGAAGGTTGCTATTAGGCAGGTAGAAACCATCTTTTAGGGGATCAGGGGGCTTATCTGTCCAGCTCTGTCACTTAGCCCAGTGTGTGATATCAGGCGGTGCACTCTCTCCATGTCATCTTGTCTGTAACTTATGGGATCTGGATATAAGGCAGACAGAGACATTCCTAGGCATTGATGATTCCTAATCTGTACAAAGTCCACTGCTCTATCAGCCCTATTCACCCTCTCAGGAGCAAACATGGCTGACCATACGCTCTTCCTTAATGGGTGTCACTCCGTAGGACACAGAGACCCTCGGTCTAGTCTCTTCTCGGTCCACAGGCTACTCTGTCTGCCTGATGCTAGAACCCTTTCCTCACGTGGCCCCTTGGAGGCCTCATGCGGTCCTATAGCTTTTGATATACCCCTATCCCATTTCCATCTTTATCTTGTCTCCAGGGCATCAGAATCACGTGCTAAACCACACTCAATGTAACGTCACATCTCAAGTCAGATAATATCCCAAGATCCAGAGGTTACTCACTTGATAGTTTCCTTAACAAAATAGGCTATTGCTTAAAACAGGTTTGAGGGCCAGTGAGATGGCTCAGCAGGTAAGGGGGCTTGCCATAAAACCTGAGGACCTGTCTCTCAGGTGCAAGGAGAGAGCTGATTATTACAAGCTGTCATCTGACCCTCACAAACACATGCACACACACACACACACACACACAAACACTAAATAAATAAATGAGTGTAAAAGTACCAAAGGAACATAATTTTAGAGTATACAGAAGAAAGTAACAACTTCCTTTAAATAGTTTAGCATAAAAATAGATAAGACGATATTGATGTGTTAACTCTCATTTCAGGTGATAGAATATTCATCATATCACCCTACTTTTCTATAGTTTTGGAATTTTTATCAGAAAAAAAGATGTAGTGATTTATTTATTTTTATTTTAGGTGCATTGGTGGATGTTTTGCCTGCATGTATGTCTGTGTGAGGGTGTCTGACCCCCTGGAACTGGAATCACAGACACTTGTAAGCTGCCATATGAATGCTGGGAATTGAACCTGGGTCCTCTGGAACAGCAGCTTAAGCACTGGGGCAGGTCAAGGGCCACAGGGGAGAGGCTCCTGCAGCAAGCTTTCTTTGGTGACTCTCAGATTCTGAGAGGTATATAGAATTCCAGTCCCTAATTTGTCTCAGTGTGCCTCCTACAAGACTCACAAGTGCTCCTAGAGGCCAGCCTCCGAGACCCTATAACAGAGCCAAGTCCTTCCTAAGATAAAACTTCAGACCAAATGTTCAGAGGCTAAGAATAGACATACCAAGTGGGAGCCCCAGGGGGCAACGGGTGGACTTCACCTGGACCGTCCATCTGCTTTCCCTAAGGGTGTCCCGAGCTCAGATAACTGTGGGCGGGTATTTTGGGAACTCCATTCTTGGCTGACATTCCACAGGAAAGAGCCAGTTGCCTCCCAGGGACAACTGTCATAATAATACAAACCAGAGGCCAAGGGGTCCTTAAAGAGATGACTGCATTTTTTTTAATGTCCCAAAAGAACCACTGCAGAATGTTGGAAGCCACTCACATTTGTGGCTTTCTTAAAATAACATGGAGGAAAACTGTATGCGGCATCTCAGATAGATAATAGGAATGGAAGAGTAACATGGAAAGCTGGGGGAGTTCGACAGAAGACAGCTTCTTACGTTCTCATGGGAGTGTCACTGGCTGAAGTCTTGGACAGTTGGCTTGAGGTTTTTGAAATACACAAATCCTTTGCTCCACCAACCCCAGCCTAGACATCAACCCACAGAAATCTTGGCTCAAACAAACAAGGGTAGAGGCACGTTGTTTAGCAACTCTGTGATTGCACACACACACACATATATATACACATACACACACATACACATACACACGCACACAGAGAGAGAGAGAGAGAGAGAGAGAGAGAGAGAGAGAGAGAGAGAGAGAGAGAGTCCACCAATAGAAGAATAGGGGGGTAAGACAGAATCCAGGAGCTGTCCTGGAGCAAGCTCTATGCATCCCTGAAAAGCACACAGGAGAACTACTCACACTGTCATGAGACAGCATTCACAGCTACAATTAAAAGTTCTAGAATAGCATAGGAGTCTCTTTAAAAACCTCCTGCCTGCTTCTCTACTGGCCTCTGTATCTTTCTGTCTATAGCTATATAGAAGAAAATTAAACAGAGAATGGTAATCCCTCAGGAAGGCCAACAGAGAATGAGCTTCATGTGTTTGAGTATAATTTGAACATTACTTTCATATTTAAACCCAACACAATTAGCTGATGAAGGAAAACAGGTTGTTTGCCTTCTCCAAACACTGCCGCGTCTGCCAGCCTTTTAAAACGTTGGTTTCCAGGGCTGCTCCATCTCTGCTAGGGCTCCTTTCCCACACCACTCTGGAAAGGCTCTTTCCTAATTCAGAGCTTCCTGTCCAGCCATTGTTTCTGTCTTAAAGGGCAGGCTACCCTGACAGCTAATCCACACAAAGGTGAGGTCATCAGTATATGTTCTGAGACCATGGATTTACTTTTCTACTACTGCGATAAAACACTCTAACCAAGGCAACTTACACAATTTTAAAAAGAATTTAATTGGGGGCTTATAGTTTCAGAGAGAGTCCATGGTGGTGGAACAAAGGCATGGGAGCAGGGACAGCTCACATCTTGATCCACAAGTTGGAAGCAGGGGGAGAGAAAGGGGTGGGGGGGGAACAGAGACAGAGAGACAGAAGGAGAGAGAGAGATAGAAAGACAGAAAGAGAGAGGCAGAAAGAAACAGAGAGAGAGAGAGAGAGAGAGAGAGAGAGAGAGAGAGAGTACTAACTGGAAATTGCAATATCCCGCATACAGACCTGCTACAGAGACTAGCTCAGGTCTTACATGTCCCTCTGAACACTCAGAGCCGGAACAAGGCCTCAAAATATACCGTTATTCCAAGAGCCAAAATACTTCTGTAACTCTTAGACTCTATCCAACTACACAAACACACTACTGGGCTTTTTTCTTTTCCTTTTTTTTTTTAAAATGAATTATTTATTTATTTTATATATATGAGTATACCCATTGCTCTCTTCAGACACACCAGAAGAGGGCATCAGGCCCCATTGCAGATGGTTGTGAGCCACCATGTTATTGCTGAGAATTGAACTCAGGACCTCTGGAAGAGCAGTCAGTGCTCTTAACCACTGAGCCATCTCTCCAGCCCACTACTGGACTTTTTATACACCACCTTTTATACAAAAGACTCAGGCTATTTACAAAGATGTCATCAATTCTCATTTCCTGACCTCCCAGATGGGTGAGCTATTATGTTACGTCATTGTTAGTGCCTCATACACATGAAGTCAGGACTGCCCCTCGCTGTGGGTTGTGGTCCTTGGGCACACACACCCTCTGCTTCTTCATCTTCTTGTCCTTCTAAAGCAGAGCAGCTTCCGGATTTTCTTTCCTGACCTCCAAACTGACTTACTACATATAGAGGCAAGCTAATTTTAGAGTGCTTCCTCGCAGCTTCTGGAGTTCTGGTGCCCGAGTGTACACGGAAGCCCACATTGCTAGAAAATGCTTTCTCTTTCTCCTTCATAGAGTTAGCATTATACTGAGTTTCCACAGTTCATTTACAGGTAGGCTCTATTTTCCAGGATTTATTGCAGGATAATCAATACATTTAATACTTGGTATAAAAGGAGACATTGCGACGGACAGAACCGAGAACTGCAGAGCAACACAATTCCTGCCAGGCCGAGATGACTAGAATAGCCAGGACTTATTTAGCATCCCTTGTGTGGTGTGTCTACGCTCCAACAAGCCCTGTTAGGACTCCCATCAGACCCATAAGGAAATTGCTTCTGAGATGTGAAATGGCTCTCACAGGAAGGGGCTGAGCCCGACCTGCCACCATGCAGGCCTGGCTCCAGAGCTGCAGAAACAGGACAATCAGCAACCTCGTTGCCAACTAGTTACAGCTCCTAGTATGGGCTCTGGCCAGAGGGGACTCACACTCCCATACGGCAACAGAGGCAGATGGTTTGCAAAGGAAAACGTCTTCAAATATTGCCTTTCGTGTGACTTTGAAGCCCCCTCAAGGAGTGCTGTCTATTTCCATAGTCCTTTCTTGATTGGCTACAAGACTTGAGCTGAAAGGCTGGGAATCCCAATGGCTTGCCCTTCGCCTTGAGCTAGAGGCCTGAGGCTATCAAGTAAACACCGGCTGCAGGAAAGACAGAGGCCATGTGTCCAGACCAGAGCTGGCTCTGGGTCTCCTCTGTGGAGCAGAGCTGACCTGCAGTTGATGCTCAGCCAAGAACTGAAGGTTCATTTACGGAGCCCAGCTAAACTGATAACGTGCAGAAGTGGAAGCTAAGGAGACGTCTTATTTTTAATACTTGCACATTTATTTGAGTGTATGTGTATGTGGCCACACGTGAGCCACAGCACATGTATGTGACCAGAGGACAACCTGTGGGAGTCTGTTGGTACCAATCAAGTGCCTTTACTCACTGAGCCACCCTGCCTACCCAGTAAATGTTATTTTAAGGTATTGATGTTTGAGGTGGTTTGTTCCATAGTAAAAGCTACTGAGAGCAACAGTCTCCTAAAGCTGTTCTATGCTCTACACAGGGTCTGCTGTCTCCCTTTTACCACAGTCTCCACTACTCCCTTTTGTCTCACATTGCACTCTAGCTTTCCTGGGTTTTGTGGTCTGTTTCACATCTAATAAATAGCCCTACAAAAGCCTGTGTTTTTGACACCTGTGAGACAATTTCTTTTTTCTTTTTTCTTTTCTTTCTTTCTTTTTTTTTTTTTTT
>NW_022196895.1:57312661-57318918 GCF_008632895.1 Mastomys coucha
TTTTTTTGAGGAAAGGGTCTCAGATATGAGTATTTGAGAAAGAGACACTGATGGAAGGAGGAAGGTCAAAGACAGAGAGAAAGACAGAAAGATAAAGCAGATGAGAAAGGCTGGCTCAGTGTCACGTCACACCACGGGCACACACCCGCTCAGCACTTTTCTCTAGGGCATAGAAGAGCACTTGCAGAAGGCAACGATGGCTTCCTCTGTCCTTCCCCCACCACCCTGGTTTCTCAAGCCTGCCTGTCAGTTTCCACTTGGCAAGCTTCTTAAGTTGTACTTGGGGCTTCTTGTTGGTTCCGGGTTTTCACTGTTGGAGGCTTTGAAGTATTTTGTGTCCAAGCAGGATCTTGCTGTGTAAACCCTGGCGGGCCTGGAACTCTCTATGCATATCAATCCGGTCTCAAGTTCACAGAGACCCTCCTGCCTTGGCATCCTGAGTACTGGGACTAAAAGTGTACAGTACCACGTCCAGCCAAGTTTTGGTATTATGAGATATGGTCTTGCCATGTAGCCCAGGTTAGCCTTGAACTCATAGCAATCCTCCTGCCTTGGCTTCTTAAACAAACAACAACTAAAAAGACAAAACCATGAAAAACAGAAACAGCTACCCTCTGGATGAAGAGCTGCAGGCAACTAATGGCTACCAGGAGACAAAGAACCTGACTTCTTCAAGTGTGAGCCTTCTGATCTAATCCCAAATGATCAGCCCGTGTTTATATCTATGATCCCAGCTCATAAACATATGACAAACACTAAATATAGTCAGCAGGATAGGTACATATGCATGTGTGTGCATATGTGTGTGTGTGTGTGTGTGTGTGTGTGTGTGTGTGTGTGTGTGTGAGTTCCAAGGATAGCCTGGTCTACTGAGAGAGTTCCAGGACAGCCAGGGCTCCAGAGAAATCCTATTGTGGATAGAGATGGAGAAGTAGAAGTTGTAGTTTTTTTTTAAAAAAATGATATGTGTTCTGGGAGTGGTAGAGCACACCTTCAGTCCTAGCATTTTGGAGGCAGAGGCAAGCAGGTCTCTGAGCTTGAGGCCACCTTGATCTACAAATTGAGTTCCAGGAAAGCCAGCACTAC
Organism: Mastomys coucha; assembly: GCF_008632895.1. Lineage (NCBI taxonomy): Eukaryota > Metazoa > Chordata > Mammalia > Rodentia > Muridae > Mastomys > Mastomys coucha. The sequence goes on from NW_022196895.1 coordinate 57,313,748, forward strand.
ACAGAAAAATCTTGTCTGGAAAAAACGACAAAGAAGAAGGAAGGAAGGAAAGAAGGGAAGGAGGGAGGGAGGGAGGGAAGGAGGGAGGGAGGAAGGAAGGAACTAAGATTATATATTTGTAACTATTTGTACATGCAAAGAGCACTATTCATAAAAATCCAAACTGATGCTGGGCGGTGGTAGTGCACGCCTTTAGTCCCAGCACTTGGGAGGCAGAGGCAGGTGGATTTCTGAGTTCGAGGCCAGCCTGGTCTACAGAGTGAGTTCCAGAACAGCCAGGGCTACACAGAGAAACCCTGTCTCGAAAAAACAAAACAAAACAAAAACAAAATCCAAACTGGCGGGAAACACAGGAGCATAAGGCGGCTGTAGAGCCTTATTTGAGATCACTGCTTGGCAAGTGAGCTCTGCTTGGCAGCAACGCCTTCCTGACTGAGAGAGAGGCCTGGACGCTGACACAGGCCCCAAGCCGTCTGAGCAGGCCCGAGCAGGATCAAGACTTGAACTTGCTACTCCCCAGACATGCTACTCACACTGCAGCTTCGAGGACGTCCTGGATCTCCTTCTGCAGCGCTGGCTCCTTCTGGTACGCCTTGACCAGCAGCAGGGCCTGGTCATAGTTGACACAGTAGACTTTATAGACTTGTTCAAACTCCTCTTGGAATTTCAGGAATAAGTTACCTGATGAGCAGCAAGCGGCAAGGGTGATCAGTGACAAGCGTGTCTGCCCCTTACTTGGGTGGGGAGGCACTAGCCTGCTCTGAGGTATCTGTGTCTATTTTTCATCTGTTTCATGAAGTTACTGAGTGGGTAACAGAATGGCGTAGGGTCAAGGTTCTTTTTCTTTTTTTAAAGATTTATTTATTTTATGTATATGAGTACACTGTAGCTGTACAGAAGGTTGACAGATGGTTGGTGGGAATTGAACTCAGGACCTCTGCTCGCTCCTGCCCAAAGGTTTATTTATTATTATATGTAAGAACACTGTATCTGTCTTCAGACACACCAGAAGAGGGCATCAGATCTCATTACGGATAGTTGTGAGCCACCATGTGGTTGCTGGGAATTGAACTCAGGACCTCTGGAAGAGCAGTCAGTGCTCTTAACCGCTGAGCCATCTCTCCAGCCCAGGGTCCAGGTAGGTCATGACCCCAGGTGGAGCTAGCTGCAGATCTGAATGTGGGGTCTGGGAGAGTTTGGCAAGAGTAAAAAATTTCCAAACAAGGGGTAAGCGGAGATCAATTCTAAAGCAAACTCATGATGAACCTGAGGTGTTTCTCTCCACGCCCACCTGTGCGGCCTCATGGAACTTCGATGCAGCCTGGGTTTTGAACACGTGCAACATCTGCACTTGGCTCTGCAGGTGTTCTGAAGCTACACAACCCCAGTGAGCACGGCCTGCGATACCGCTCACATCTGAGACTCCTGGACCATACGAAGGAGCTGCAGCATCTTCTCCATATTACAAATGTTTCTGCTCTTACAGAAGCAGACTGGTTTAGTTGTGGAAAACGAGACTTTTAATATTTTTGTACTATCATTCCATATGTATCGAGTTAGGGTATCTTTGGATCACTTTGTGATAGAATACCCGATTTTAGTATTTTCTGCTTGAGAGGGCTGGAGAAATGGCTTATTAGCTCCTAGAAATAATTTGCCATTCTGTCAGAAGACCCACACTTAGGTCCCAGCACCCACACTGGGTGGCTCACAACCACCTCTAACTCTAGCTCCAGAGAATACAATGCTCTCTTCTGGCCTCTAGAGGTACGTTAACACATATGACGTATACACACACAGACAGAATCACATAAATAAAAAAATAAGAATAAATAAAATTTACTGCCTGACCTGAGTTTCATTTTTTAAATGTGGTCAAATTTTGGCTTGGAATTAGGACAGAACTTTCATCGATTATTTTTTTTTTTAGATAAAATGACCCCCCACACTTCTGTCATGTGTGCTACAGATTCAGACAAAGTAGAATTCTCAACATGAATAATGATCAAATCAAACTATTGATCAACTCAGAAAAAAAACCTGAAGATCTTTTATGTCCTAAAGTATCTGGTATTCAACCATGATTTAATTTTTTTAGATAAAAATAAACACTTATATCTCACTAGTATGCAAATTTGTTTTCATAATTTTTATTGTTGTTCTTGTATTTAGACAAAAGACTCTCACTACGTAACTCTGGCTAGCCTGCAACTCACTTTTAGTTAGACCAGGCTAGCCTCTGCCTTCTGAGTACTGAAATTAAACTCATGTGACATGATGCCCTGCTGCCTTCAACTGTAATAAATGGTAAAATTATGAGTATACAAGACATATCTTAAAGTAAAATTATTTGTGATTATCGGTAAATGTTCAGGTTTTTTTTTTTTTTTTTTTTTGAGACAGAGTTTCTCTGGATAGCCCTGCCCTGGCAGTCCTGGAAGACCAGAACGAGGCTGGCCTTGAACTCACAAGGATCTGCCAGCCTTTGCCTCCTGCATGCTAGTATTAAAGATGTGAGCCATCACTATCTGGCTTGTACATCTATTTTATATAGCCATATACTCCACCCCTGAGTTGTATAAAATTTTCTTAGGAAAAAAGAAGTTGTGAGTGGAGCAGGATCCTTGTGTGGGCAGCAGGCTGATAACCTGTGCGTGCATCTTGAGTGTATTTTAAGAAGCCCTGTATAGACGGCAGGCCAATAACCTATACAGAGCGGTTAAAATTACCTGTGCAAACTGCCTGAGACCAGCACCACTTCCTGCGTTGGATTTTTCAATTTTGGGGACATTTGTATACATATAATGATATATCTTGGGGCTGAGATCCAAGAAGACATATGAATATTAGTAATATATTATATATACCTCCAACACAGTTCTTGCCCAATTCTGCCCCCATTTTGTTTTTCTGTCCTATTTCTGAGGGTCTTTGAACTGTGACCCACCATACAATGTTAGGTGTGAAATTTTCTACCTGTGATATCATGTCAGCTCTCAAATTTTTCTAGATATTTTTGGAGTATCCATCTTAATAATTGCCTTGCGGCAGGCAGTAGTGGTACATACCCTTAATAACTTGAGAGGCAGAGACAGGCAGATCTCCCAGTTCAAGGACACAGAGAACCCTGTCTCGGAAACAAAGCAAAACAACAACAAAACAAAACCAACCAAACAAAAACAAAAGAAATTGCTTTGTTTTGACTGTTGTAGTTTCCATTCGTTTCCCTGTAATCAGCAGGTTGGACATCCTCACACACTAATGGAATATTAGAAATCACTATGCAACTTCTATTTAAAATGCTTTTTCATCATTTTTTAAAAATCATTCTTCTGTCCTACAGTTAAATTGTATCAAACACTTTTTATAAAGAAAAACAGTGTCAGCCGGGCAGTGGTGGTGCACGCCTTTAATCCCAGCACTTGGGAGGCAGAGGCAGGTGGATTTCTGAGTTCCACCTGGTCTACAGAGTGAGTTCCAGGACAGCCAGGGCTACACAGAGAAATGCTGTCTTGAAAAACCAAAAAAAGAAAAAAAAAGAAAAAAGAAAAAAAAGAAAAAGGAAAAAAGAAAACTGCTACATTACAAACAAGGTTTGAGATAATTCTGACGCTTGATACCACAGTCATTTTTCTATAAACCTAACAGTGCTCTAAAAAAAAATAAAATCTACTAACTAAAAAAAATAAAAATAAAAATAAAAAAGAAGCTAGAGAGATGGCTCAGCAGTTAAGAGCATTTACTACTCTTCCAGGCAGGAGGTGCTCACATGGTCCAGAGACATGCATGCAGGCAAAATATTCATTTCCTCCCAAGTACGTGTGTTAAAAGCTTCCCCTGGAGGAAGACGTGAGTGGGGCCACAGGGCTCAGACACTGGATGACAGTGCCCTGCTTCCTCTGATGTGCCCAGTCTTCCCCTTTGCTGATTTCCCCTGGAGCTCTGGAGCCAGTTCTGCAGTAAGCACAGGCTCAGGACAAAGGAGAGCAAGCAAGCCGTGGAGTACCTGGGTGTTTTGCTTACCAATCTGGTGTGCTTGCTCCTCATCCCTGCAGGCTGTCTCCTGCAGCCCGTGAAGGAATCTGCTACTCACTTGGATGATGTCATCGATGTTTGAGAACAGTATGTCCAGATCTCCCGGTGGTAGCTGGAAGCAACAAAAATGCAGAGACTGGAGGCCTGGTAGGGGACTATCTATCGGGAGCAGACCGGGACATTCATGCTGTCTGGGGTCCTATCGCTCTTGGGAAGACTGGCTGACCAATGCGATGTTGGGAAAGTTTGGGGGATATTAGGTATCTGCATTGCTTAACAAGAAAAAGAGACATCAGCCAGGCAGTGGTGATGCCTTTGATCCCAGCACTTGGGAGGCAGAGGCAGGCAGATTTCTGAGTTCGAGGCCAGCCTGGTCTACAGAGTGAGTTCCAGGACAGCCAGGGCTACACAGAGAAACCCTGTCTTGAAAAAAAAAAAAAAAAAGACAAAAAGAATAAAGAAAAGAAAAGAAAAAGAAAGAGACATCAAGTACAGCGTGTCCAGCACGAAAGGAAAGCCTAAGACTGGGGATGGGGGCTAGTTTGGAGCTGGGCAAGGGGTTAGTGTTGTGATTTGAATATGAAATGTTTCCCATAGGCCCGCACTATTTGGAAAGGCCGTGGAATCTTTACGAGATAAGCCTTGCTGCAAGTAGTGTAATGGAGGTGGACCTGAAGGTTTTGCAGCCTGCTCCTGCTCCTTCCTTGCCCATCCAATAGCTTGTTTGATTCGGCACTTGCCGCTCTTGCAGGGGACCCAGGTTCCCAGCACCCACCATGGTGGCTCACAACCATCTGTAACTCTGGTTCCTGGGAATCCCACATCCTCCTTGGCTTCCTCAGGCACACACACAGTTAGTTATATGAGCATATGCCATCAAAAACTCATACACATAGAAATAAATCTTCAAGGGTCTGGAGAGATGGCTCAGTGGTTAAGAGCACTGGCTGCTCTTCCAGAGGATCTAGGTTCAATTCCCAGTACCCACATGGCAGCTCACAACTCTGTAACTCCAGGTCTAAGGGATCCAACATCCTCATATCAATGCATTAAAACAGATACATAGGCCGGTGCACGCCTTTAATCCCAGCACTTGGGAGGCAGAGGCAGGCAGATTTCTGAGTTCGAGGCCAGCC
>NW_022196895.1:57319649-57324887 GCF_008632895.1 Mastomys coucha
GGGGGGCGTGTCTAAACAACACGAAAGGACAAACAACAGCTCAGGTTGTTGCAGATGTTGGAAATTCATTTCCAAAGCGCTGCCCCTGCCTTAAGGCGCTGGTCGGCTCGCGCCATTACAGGGATGGAGACTTGGAAAAGACATGCGTGCTGGAGAGAGGCAGAACTGGACTGGACGCGTAATTGGCAGAGACAGATGAGAGAGAGAGCTGAGGGCTGCCTCGTAGGATTAGCGGGATGGTAAACAATAGACTAGTGGTTTAAGCAGATACTGACTTAGCTCCTAGACCTTCTCAGCCGTAGGATCCCCTGAGCTCTGGCCAATGACGGAAGGCCCAGGATGAGGAAAAGTTCACTTTCTGGATCGGACCTCCTCCTCGAAGGACCACCATGGGCTTCGATGCTACCAGAGGCCAGGTTGGTGTCTGCAGTCCATGCTGCTGCCCCAGGCGGGATGAAGCCTGAGATCCATGTGGACATATGCGTGCGTGAGTCTCTGACACTGCCTGATCGGGCTTTGCTGCCTGGGGGACTGGAGGGGAATCCTGATGTGAGTGGCATATGTAGCCATCTGAGGCCATGTTTGAGGCCCGGGGTCTCTGCAGCCATCTGAGGGCCGTGAGTGGGTGGTCCTTTGGCCAAGGGTCGTCTTGATGCCTGTGGCCTGTGTTACCACCAAAGCCCATGAAGATGGTCATTGGCTGACTAGACACCTGAAGCCATGATGATGTCAATACCTGTGGGAGAGCTGTCCCTGCCCCCTCTCCAGTCACCACAAGGCTTTCCTAAATTGATGGCTTCTGGAGAGGATGCAGGTGGAAAACAAAGAATCATCTTCCCTTGGGGGCAGGGGACTGGCCACTAGGAATGTGAGCATGTACCAGTGAATATACGGACAACACAAAATGGACTTGGTTTTTTCTTTATTTTTGTTTTCCTTCTTTTTCTAGGGGGAGGAGGTGCCATACGGGAGGGGAAAACTGGGAGGTAAGCACGATTAGGGTGCATTATGTGAGATTCCCAAATAATAAAAAAATTTAAAAAAATAAATTTATTTCCCAGGACTCAATGTACTTTCCTAATATCGCTTATTTTTTTTCCCAAAGTTTGAACCAGAGTCATTCAGGCATTCATTCATTCATTTTAAAAAATACTTAAGCTGGGTGTGATGGTGCATGCCTTTAATCCCAGCATTTGGGAGGCAGAGGCAGGCAGATTTCTGAGTTCGAGGCCAAGCTTGGTCTACAGAGTGAGTTCCAGGGCAGCCAGGGCTATACAGAGAAACCCTGTCTCGAAAAACCAAAAAAAAAAAAAAAAACAAAACAAAAAAACTTTATGCTGGGTTCATGAGGCCATGCCCATGTAGATATATACATGTATTCTGATCACATTTCCTTCCCATAAACAGTAACCCTCCCCTTTCATGTCTTTCCCATCATTCCTATATGAAACCTACGTCGACAGGTGAGTGAAGACCTGTGATAGTGTCTTCCTGTGACATACTCACCATGATAGTCCCTGGCACATCTGTTTTCCTATAGATAACACAACCTCATTCTTCCTCATGGATATAAAGAAATCCTACTGTATGTATCAAAGCCTGGCCACTCCCTGGCTGGAGGCCACCCTGGTTGTTTCCATAGCTTAGCTACTGTGGAAAGTGCTACATTAAATTCTGATGTGCTTCTGGCTCTGGGAGGCGCTGACTTGGAGTTTGTTGGTGAATAGCCAGCCGGAGGTAGCATAGTTGTTGACCCAGATTTCTTGGCTCAGCTAAGTCCTCTTCCCTTTTCTCCCCACGGTTTCTGGCTCTCGACCCCAATCATGACCTAGAGCCTATGGCCAAGTGATTTTCTTTCTCCTTTTTCTCTTTTCGGTTTTTCGAGACAGGGTCTCTCTGTATAGCTCTGGCTGTCCTGGAACTCACCATATAGACCAGACTGGCCTCGAACTCAAGAGATCCACTACCTCTGCCTTCAGAGTGCTGGGATCACCACCCTGCCCAGCTTTGCCAGGTGATTTTTCAAAGGTTCCAGGACCACGTCTCTGAACTGAGACCTCCCTCCAACCCCGCCATCCATTCACATTTATCCTGGATGTGCTTCCAGTTTAAAGGTCCTGAAACAAGCTGTGGTCATGGCATTCATCACCTGCTGCCCACAGCATCATAGCTCCTTCCTGCTCAGCCTCACTCCCCACCCCCACCCCAAACAGAAACCAGCCAGAAAGTGGTGCTTCTCTTTCCACCAAGCTTCTTCTGCACTTGCTGCGCCCCTCCCAGGCTCCATCCTGCAGCATTCTTCTTCCCTAAGCCCATTCCTGGTCTTCACTCACCCTTCTCAACTCTGAAACTTCCACCTTCTCATTGTCTCTAGATGTTAAAACTGTGTAAATAAGGCCTTCATATGGACATGATGACCTGAAAAAAAAAATCTTTCTACTGTGAAAGCTCAGAGGAGCCAGAATGGGTGTAACTTTAACTCCAGAGTAGGGCTTACAAAAGCCTAAGAGAAATCTCCAGGGAACTAAATCAGAGCAGGGATGATTGAGGTGGTGCCACTGCCCCCCACAGTGGAGCGGACAAGGAAATGATCGTGGCCAATCTCAGCCAACTGGGAACTTACCAGGAAATGCGCTCCATTCGTGAAATGGTGAGTCAGAGGAAAGGATCAGCCCACCAGAGGAATAAATCAAGAAAGATGTTGGAGAGCAGTGATTGACTTGCTGGAGAGGAACAGAAGGGATTCTGGGGGTGGGGAGAGGCAGGGGAGGCAGGGGAGGGGACACTAGAGCTGACATCCGGCCTCCTGCTAATGGAAAACAATTAGGACTAGAGAATGATAGAAGGTTAGAGAATATCTTGAGAACAGATTTGTTGAATTAGTATAGAATTTGGTATTTAATTGGGAACATTTACACAGACAACTCATAGAAAACTAGGAAGCCAGTTAACCAATCAAACCAAAAAAATATGCATATATATGCATATATATACACACATATATATGTATATGTATATATACACATATGTATATATGTATATATACATACATATATTACAAGTTTTATGCAGAAGAGATAAAAGAATCTTGACTCATTTCTGGAAGAATAAATATTGTGCACAAAGGCTGGTACCTGAGCAGACAGGCCTCCCGGAGCTCCCCATTCGGTGTATTCTTAGTGGCTCATGCTTCTTTCTTTCCAGTCCTATCTCTATGTATCTGTCAAAGTCAGACAGTTTTCCAGCCCCGGGCCTCTAAGTCAGGTTAGAATTATGACCAAGTATACCCGTGGTGCTCTTCTCCTGTTGATCTACTGACCATCTCAGAAGATTCAAATATCAAAGCTTCCAGGGGAAAGTGTGAAAGTTGTCAGGCCTGGGGACAAATGCCTTTTACCCACTGAGCCAGCTTGTCAGCCCAAGTTACATTTTTATAACTGTGAGGCAAATTAAATGGAAAAAAAAGAGATTTTTTTCCCAATTTTATTTAAATTAGTAATAATAATAATGTATGGGCTAGATCTATAGCTCAAATTCATCTGCGGTGGTAAGAAATAGAGGGCCAGGGAGGTGGCCCAGTGGGTAAAGGTACTTGTCAGCAAGTCTGAGGGAAAGAATTCCATTCCCAGGACACACATGTTAAAGAAGGGAGCCAACACTTTAAAAAGTGTCCTCTAATCTACACATGGACACAATAAATAAATATAATTTCTAAATTACACAGAGAAGCTACGTGGGCCCTTGATGCAATTTCACGAATAGTCAATTGCAAAACTACATATGTTACAATTACTTGTCTGCCGACAGTGATAGAGTCAAGATCGAGAACATTCCATCACAAACACCCTTCACCTGCCTCTCCCCCCATGGGCTCCAACTCCTCCTGGGTACAGTACTCTGGAAAATAATTTTTCAGTGGCTTTCAAATGAGGCATGTACTCATCATTCTCTTAGGCACCTAGGCATCTAACCCAGAGAAAGTAAATGTAGTTCCATACAAAATTCTACATGTGAATACTCACAGAAGACAATAAAAGTGCCCTTTAGCGGCTGAATGATTGAGCAAATTGGCCTGCTAGTACCACTGAACGATCAGAAACAACACAAACTATTGACATACAGTGTTGGCTTGGTTGGGCTCTCAAGAAAATGACTCTGTGTTAAAAACAACCTAAAAGGTTACTGTGCTCATTAATTCCACCTAATGACATATGAAATTACATAGATAGAGGACAGATCAATGGCTGTCTGCCTAGGGACAGGGCTAGCAGGCAAGTGAATGGGATTACATTATAGAAATGAACATGAAGGAGCATCCAGCGGTGGTGGGAGAACCTGTACATGTATGTATACGTGGAGGTTATGCAATCATCACATGATAAAATGCTATGGAATAACCACATACATGTAGTATACTAGTGCCCATTTCCTGGCCTGGGTATTGTACAGTAGTTAAGCAAGATATAGCCATTAGGCAAGCAGAGGGAGGGAAGCCAAGATGGCTCAGTGGATAAAGGAGCTTGCCACCAAGCCTTGATGGACCTGAGTACAAGTCCCAAGACCTGCAAGATGGAAGGAGAGAACTGACTCCTGAAAGTTGTCTTCTGACCTTCACACATGCACGATGGCATGGAGACACCTGCACACGCATATGTGAAACAAATAAACACATGTAAATAAAAAAATTTACATATGAGATGGCTCAGCGGTTAAGGGCACTGACTGTTCTTCCAGAGGTCCTGAGTTCAATTCCCAGCAACCACATGGTGGCTCACAACCATCTGAAATGGGATCCGACACCCTCTTCTGGTGTGTCTGAAGACAGCTACAGTGTACTCACATACAATAAAATAAATAAATCTTTTTTAAAAAAATTTAAGAAAAGCATAGCAAACGGGACATGGGACGTCTTTGTAATATACCCTTGTCACTTTATGTTTGCTAGAATTGTTTTTTTAACTCAGCTACAGAAGGACCTTAACGGCAGAGCACTTGTCTAGCACAGATGAAGCCCTGGTCTTCATGCCTAGAACAACCATCAAAAGAATTTAAAGCAAACAAAATGTCAGATAGCTTAAGTTCTCCGTTATGTTTGCAACAGTCTTAGGTTACACACAGCTTGCCAGCTGGGGCAGGTGGGGAGAGGGCCCTTGTTCTGTTCCCTTATCTGACCTGCCTGATAAGGAGGGACCACACCCTTTTTTGTTTGGTTGTTTTTTTTTTTTGTTTTTGTTTTTT
>NW_022196895.1:57324993-57343738 GCF_008632895.1 Mastomys coucha
TCAGAAATCCACCTGCCTCTGCCTCCCAAGTGCTGGGATTAAAGGTGTGTGCCACCACTGCCTGGCAGCACACCCTTTCTTCAAGGCAAGTTGGATGCCTAATGAGCATTGTAATCTAAGGCAGGTTCACTCTTTAGAACATGTTCATGTCTTACAATAAGCAATTAAGAACTAAAATCGGGGGCTGGCAAGATGGCTCAGTGGGTAAGAGCACTGACTGCTCTTCCGAAGATCCTGAGTTTGGAACCCAGCAACCACATGGTGGCTCACAACCGCCCATAATGAGATCTGACGCCCTCTTCTGGTGTGTCTGAAGTCAGCTACAGTGAATTGGGTCAGAGCGAGTGGGGCAGAGAGAGCAGGGCTGGCAGAGGTCCTGAGTTCAGTTCCCAGCAGCCACACACATGATGGCTCATGGCCATCTGTACAGCTACAGTGTACTCATACACATAAAATAAATAAAAAGAAAGAAAACAACAACAATAAAAAAAATACAAAGGATTTAAAGAAAAGAAAAAAGGAAGAACTAAAATCAAGCCAGACACGGTTGTGCGTGCCTTTAATCCAAACACTGGGAAGGCAGAGGTCAGTGGATCTCTAAATTCAAGCCAACCTGGTCTACAGAGTGAGTTCCAGGAAAGCCCAGGGCTCCACAGTGAAACCCTGTATCCAAACAAACCAACCAACCAACAAACAAAATAAGGAAGTAAAATCAGGGACCACAAGTGTATATCAGTATAATGTGCTTAACATTTGCCAGGCCCTGAACTCAGTGCCCAGTTCCTGGCAACACACCCACATGCACTCGTGCACTCACGCATGCCCGAGAGAGCACACACACACACACACACACACACACACACACACACACACACACACACTGGTGTACCAATTAAGCTCTTCCTGGCACATCCTTGATGCGAAAGGGAAACTGTCAATGGTGCATCTATGCTTCTACAGCAAGCTGATGCTTTTCTTTGTTTGTTTGTTTTGTTTTGTTTTTTTTCGAGACAGGGTTTCCACCTGCCTCTGCCTCCCAAGTGCTAGGATTAAAGGCGTGCACCACCACCACCCGGCAGCTTCTTACTTTTAAACTGCATAAAACTGGGTTGATTCTCTTTTCTCATTTCTCTACTGGGACAGCAGGACTTGGAACACCCCTACACATTCACTCAACAAGGAGTGTGCTGGTGTGTACCTAGAATTCCAGCACTTGGGGGCTAGAAGCAGATGGATCTTGGGTTCAAGACCAGCCTGAGCTAATAGAGAGAGATCCTTGGGAGAGGTAGATAGAGACAGAGACAGACAGAGTCATACGCAGAGTCGAAGACAGAGTCGGACACAGAGACAGAGGCACAGGTGGAGATTGGAGGGAGGGGGGTAGAGAAAGACAGAGATTACAAGTAGGGAAAATAAATATCCTTAGCATTCTTTCTTTCTTTCTCTCTTTCTTTCTTTCTTAATTTATTTACTTATTTACTACACTTATTTGGCTTGGCAAGTGCATGTGTATGGAGGAGTTGGTTCTCCCCTTCTACCACATGGATCCTGGAGATGGATCCCAGGTCATCAAGCTTGGTGTCAAGTGTCTTAACACACTGTACCATCTTTCCAGCCCAGAGAGCCCTAACTTAAAATTCTGAGAGAAAAGAAAAAAAGCATGAGACCTAGAGTCTGAGATTGCGGGATGGTTCATGGAGAGCTGTCCAAGGTGTAGGTCAGGAGCCATGATAGTAAAAGACCCTGCTGAGGAAGAACGGGAGGGAAGACCGATAAAAGCAACAATGGCCAGGAGGGGGGATCCTGGCTGAAAGGCATGGTTGAGGAGACCTCGGTGGCAGTCAGAAGAAAAAGTCCTATACAAAGCGCTTGCAGCTCTCAAACTCAGAAGGGTCTGAGATTGAAATTTGTATGCCCTGCCCCTACTTGATTGAGTGTGTTTATGTATGTATCTTATGTAGACAGGCACACACATATAGAGAGGTTAGACGTCAACTTCAGGTGTCAGTCCTGGCCTTCCATCTTGTTTGAGGTAGAATCTCTTTGTTGCTTGATGCTGGACCTTGTACACCAGGCTAGCTGACCCTTGAGTGCCCAGAGATTCTCTTGTCTTCTATCCACTGGTATTACGAATGAGTGTCATTCTAGCTTTTTGAATGGGTTCCATTCCCATTTGAATGGGAACCAAACTCAGGCCATGAGGTTTGCAAAGCTAGTGACTTTACCTGTTGGGCCATCTCTCAAGTACCACTGCTAACCGTATTCTTAAGATTCATGCTCAGCCGGGGCTTGGTGGCGCACGCCTTTAATCCCAGCACTTGAGAGGCAGAGGCAGGCGGATTTCTGAGTTCGAGGCCAGCCTGGTTCTGAGTTCCAGGACAGCCAGGGCTACACAGAGAAACCCTGTCTCAAAAAAAAAAAAAAAAAATTCATGCTCAGTGCCTAGCAGTTGAGGGCTAACAGCCGTACAGGTCCTTTGTGCCTACATTATAGCTTCCAGTTTAGTCTTTCCATGAGATTCCTGAGTGTATGAACTTTCTTGTGCCTTCCCTCGGGCTCTTTTCCTTCTGTTTGTTTGTTTTGTCCTATCCCAATGTATTTTTCCTGTTATATTTTATTTTATTACAGAATATTTTGTTATTATCCCTTAGAAGCCTGTTTGTTTTCTAATGAGGAAAAAAGGGGGAGTGGATCCGGATGGGAGGGAAGGTAGGGAGGAACTGGAAGGCGTAGACAGAGGGGAAACCATAATCAAGATACACTATGTGAAGGAAAAAAAAATCTATTCTCAACAAGAGGAAAAATATTCATGCTCAGAAACATATAAAAAAGGCATACTACTTGATGGCTCTGCTCTGTCATTGGTCCTACAAATAATTGTAAGAGGAACTATGAAGGTTTGGAGCCCAGGCCTGGAGCCAAGAAAATCTAATTTCAAATTGTTTTTATAGGCTTTTGAGTCAGGGTCTCATGTTGCCCAGGCTAACTTGAGCTCTCACATGGCCACACTTGGCCTTGATCCTCTGTTCCCACCTCCCAAGAATGAGGACATCAGGCTTGACGACCAGCTGCTGATTTGAAATTTTGATTTTGTGATCAATTTACCAACCTTCCCAGCATGTTTATCCAACCATCCTTATATGATTTGATAAGAGAATGTCTAATGGAGTGCCTGGAACATAAGCTCTCAGCTGGTTTTTATTACTATTTTTTTGTTAAACTGGAAAGCTAGTGTGATGGTTTGTATATGCTTGGCTCAGGGAGTGGCACTATTAGAAGGTGTGGCCCTGTTGGGGGAGGTTTGGCCTTGGAGTAGGTGTATCACTGTGGGTGTGGGTTTTAAGACCCTCTTCCTAGCTTCCTGGAAGTCAGTATTTGGCTAGCAGCCTTCAGATGAAGATGTAGAACTCTCAGCTCCTCCTGCACCATGCCTGCCTGGATGCTGACATGTTCCCGCCATGATGATAATGGACTGAACTTCTGAACCTGTAAGCCAGCCCCAATTAAATGTTGTCCTTTATAAGACTTTCCTTGGTCATGGTGTCTGTTCACAGCAGTAAAACCCTAGACAGCTAGTATTATCATTGACCAGGTGGATGAAAAGTTATCTACGAATATTTGCTGACTGATTTTGTCGAAACCAATTAAATTCAAGTAACCAGAGACTTAGAACAGTTCATCATGACTGAAGTGTTAATCGCCATCACCACCATCATTGACAATAAGAGCTATGAGACATCACCTGAAATTGCTGCTTTTGACTCAAAAATAGAACTGAGAGAGAGAGTGGGTCCTGAGGATGTAACTCAATCCAGTCATAATGGTGACTGATTCCTTTCCGGTTTTATTTTCACAAGAGCTAATACATTTTTCTTCTCTACCTCCACCTTGGCTTATGGCAGTGAATTGGATTTCTGCCACTTGATTAAGACAAATGGCCTTTGAGTCCTCGGAAGGAAACAGGCCACTGGGAGTCAGCACAGGGTAATAAAAAAAAAAAGAAGAAGAAGAAGAAGAAGAAGAAGCAGGTCATGCCAGACTATCCTCATTCTCTGGCAGGCAGTCAACTGCATCGGTAGATCAAAGGAATGCTGTTGCCTATGTAGCCCAGCAAGGTCTTGTGATTCTCTCAGGACATCCTTACAAACAAGAAAGAAAGATGTGGTAATGGAGACTAGGGAAAAGGGCATTGAGAGCCAATCATGGGCCCTAAAAATTGATAAAAAATTGTCAGGCAAGATGCACTCACCGAGACAACAGTGTCATTACTGTTCATGAATAACCATCTGATTTCAGATCACATTTGAGGCCTGCCGCATAGGGAATAATGCCTGGCACTAACATCCTGGTCAAAAGCCCGTGCACGCGGAGAGGAAGGTCCTAAGCCCTAGTGGGGAAACTACAAAAAGCATTTGTTTTGTTAAACAGACACCTTGTCAAACTGCCTTCTAAATATTTATGTTCACACCCATGCATTAGTGTTGTTCTCAACCTCAGCAAGAGAAGTTTCTACAATGGGTCAAAGTTAAGGCCCACAACTGGTTGGCTGAGGCTAAGTGCTGGTTAGCCTCTAAATGGATCATCTATATCACACTCTGCTTTATCTCCTCCACAGAGTTCAGGGAACACAGCGGGCGGAGAAAGGGGTGGAAAGCTTGAGGAGGGGGAGGAACGCTGTGAGATGTTTCTTCTGGACCTGATAGGCCTGTTGCATTCACAGACCCACATACATATTCCCGGCGGAAGATCAAGACGGACAGCATTCCATCTGGGTGGGGGAGGGGCCATGAGGCCCCGCCCTCCGATGAAGAATTATTGGCAGTTGTTGCCTGGGGAGGGGTGGTGGTTTTTGCCCCAGGGGTGTGGCTACTGGTAGGTTGCACTTGCTCCTCATGTTTCCACACCCATACATATGCAGACAGAACTAATTGAATATCATGGAATACAAAGAAATAGGGAAACATGAAGGTAGGAAAGGAATCGTAGAGGTCTAGAGAGAGTGGAAGGGGAGCTAGGTATGTATATGATCAAGAAACATTGTATACACATGTGAAATTGTGAAAGAGATTTTTTTTACTTCAATTGTTTTTGTTTGTTTGTTTTTCAAGACAGGCTCTCACTTTGTAGTGCTGGCTGTCCTGAAATTCTCTCTGTAGACCAGGCTGGCCTCAATTCAGAGATTCACCTATCTGCCCCTGCCTACTGAATGCTGGGGTTAAAGGCATGTACATCACCTGAGTTCTATTCTGTTTACTGATATCCACTAATCGCTCCAGTGTTTCCTATCTGAAAGACCACTGGAGTTCACACACACCACCTTCTTCCTGAAAGAGTATGACAGATTCCTGACTGGAATCATGGCAGCAGCATGCCATGGTCTTTAAAACATGAAAACTAGGACTCATCTTTGAGTAATATTTTTAATACAAGCTAGAGAGATGGATTAAGGGGTTTAAAACACTGGCTGCTCTTCCAGAGGACACGGGTTCAATTCCCAGCACCCACGGGGCAGCTCACAACTCCAGTCCCAGGGGATAAATCATCTCTTCTTGCCTCCTTGGGTCCTAGGCACACATGTGGTGCAGGCAAAAATTCATACAAATAAAACTAAATAAACAAAATTTTTGAAAATAGATATATCTCGGGATTGGAGAGATGGCTCCGCGGTTAAGAGCACTAACTGCACTTCCAGAGGTCCTGAGTTCAATTCTCAGCAACCACATGGTGGCTCACAACCATCTGTAATGGGATCCGATGCCCTCTTCTGGTGTGTCTGAAGACAGCTACAGTGTGCTCACATACATGAAATTAAAAAAAAAAAAAAAAAAAAGATATATCTCTAATAAAATCTTGAGAAGGGAAGGAGAGTTGGGCTGTAAGCTCAAGGGTAGGTCTTGCGCTTAGCCTGTGCAAGGCCCTAAGTTTGATGCCCACCCCCAAAAGAAAGAAGAAATCTGTCTACAGAACAGAAAACCATGAAATTGATCACCTTACTCTACTTAAAGGACAGATGAGAGACTGGGGACATGGTCCACCTCGCGAGCTTCGATCAATTCCTGGAAGCCACACAATCTGTAATTCCAGCACTCTTACATTGAGATGGGGTGAAGACAAGAAAATCACCTCAAAGCTCCCAGGACAGCCAATGTGGATAGGCTATACAGTGCTGAGGCAGAAACAAGAGGGGCTGCCTCCCAGGAATTACCTCCTCACCTCCACATGCAGACCTTGGCATTTGCAGGAATGTGCAGGCACACACACACATTAATTAATAAATAGTTTTTAAAAACTAAGCATTATTGTAGTCTAAGGCATGCTCACTCCTGAGAAGATTATGATGCCTTATAATAAGTAATTACGAACTAAAATCAGAGCTGGGTGGTGGGTGGTGGTGCACATCTTTAAGGAGGCAGAGGCAGGCGGATCTCTGAGTTTAAGGCCAGCCTGGTCTCTACACAGTGAGTTTCCGGACATCCAGGGTCACACAGAGAAACTCTTATTTTGAAAAACTAAAACAAACAAAACCAAACACCTAGACCAGTCTTCCTTGACTCCAATGCCTCTTCCAAAGAATCAATAACAAATTTACTTATTTGTTTAATTATTTGGTGGTTCGTTTGACAAAGTATAAACTTTCACAAAGGCAAGGCATCATGTCTTATTTTGTTCACTGACATACTACTTGCTGTCTGCTCTAGAGCTAGCACATAATATGTGTTCAGTTAATAAACTAAATAAATGACATAGGTAAATACAAAGAACCATCGTTAAATAGCCAATGACACTGAGACTAATATTCCCTTACACAAGTCTTTGATTCTTCTTTGAAGACACCAAAAAGCTTGAGGTCAGAAAAGAACTGGCAATTCCCCTTGATTTGTATGCAAAAGGGAACAAGATGCTACGCACTCTCTATGGCTGCCTCTTCCTTTCAGAAAAAATTATTTTGAGCTCTTACCATGCAGTAGCATGTAGTAATATCTCATCATTCTTTACAGCTGCACAATACTATGTTATGGCTATACATAGGCTGCTGTGGATACACATATGTTATAGGTACCTGTGTTGTATGTTTATCTGTACACTATGATTATCAGGGTACCGGATAAACAACTGGTTGTTCCTATTACCTAACTGGTTCCTCTGTTACCATAGGGCCAGACTCAGTAGTGGAATGTTTGGGTCACGTGATAGGATTCCTTAACTTATAAGGAAATGTTAAGCTCTTTCTAAAGCAGTCTTTGGTTTGACATTCCCACCAGCAGTGTGAGCTGGATCTGCTCTGCCTCCTGGTCAACATTGGCACAGTCAGTCTTTCTTGTTTCTCTGGGGTTAATAACCTTGAATGCCCTTTCAAGCTCTTATTTACCACTGATATAGTCCTTTGAACAA
Organism: Mastomys coucha; assembly: GCF_008632895.1. Taxonomy (NCBI): domain Eukaryota; kingdom Metazoa; phylum Chordata; class Mammalia; order Rodentia; family Muridae; genus Mastomys; species Mastomys coucha. The sequence continues at coordinate 57,332,386 of NW_022196895.1, forward strand.
CCTCTTTAACATATGCAAGTTAAGAAAAGGGCTCTTGCTCATTATAGAACCAAGTAATAACAGAGAAGGGTGTGAAGGAGAGGGCCTAGTCCTCCACACTAACCACCACCCCATGGCTTGCAGGTAACCACAGGGATGTGAATCACCAGAGACAAATACAAATTAAGCACAGAACCCCCGTCAGAAAGTTCTGGTTCAGTGGGCTGGCCTGCAGCATTTAACAAATGTCTAGGAGGTTTGTTGTTGTTGTTGTTGGTGGTGGTGGTAGTTTTTTTTTTTTTTTAAGATTTATTTTATTTATATGAGTACACTGTAACTGTCTTCTGACATGCCAGACAAGGGCATCGGATCCCATTACAGGTGGTTGTGAGCCACCATATGGTTGCTGGGAACTGAACTCAGGACCTCTGGAAAACTGGCCAGTACTCTCAACTGCTGAGCCATCTCTCCAGCCCAGGAGTTTTTGATGTAAATATTCTATAAATTATGTCTCAAAAAGTCTGTTCTGGAATATAGTAAGTGGGTCTCGGGGAGGTATGGGGGCGGGCACTCAACTGTCATCAAGTAAGGCAGGGCCTTTTGTTAAAATAGGAAGTATGTTTGTGATAAATGGTCCTCTACTGAGGGCTAAAGTTTGAAGTATAAGAGGTCTAACCTGATCGTTAAAACCTGCTGTAGCAGCACGTGTCTTTAATCCCAGCACTCAGGAGGCAGAGGCTGGCAGATCTCTGTAAGTTTGAGTCCAGCTTAGTCTCCTGAGTGAGTTCCAGGACAGCCAGAGCTACATAATGAGACCCTGTTTTGAAGAAAAGAAAGAAAGAAAGAAAAAGAAAAAGAAAGGAAATTCAAAATGTTAGAAACTACTGGAGTGAGGGCAGGGGTGACAGGAGCAATAGTTTGGCTATTAAGAGCTCTGATTGTGGGCTGAAGAGATGGCAACCTCAGAGGTTCAGGGCACTTACTGTTCTTCCAGAGGTCCTGAATATGGTGTGCAGGTATATATGCAGGCAGAGCACTGTGTACATAATAAATAAATAAATCTTAAAGAAGAAAGAAAGAAAGAAAGAAAGAAAGAGAGAGAGAGAGAGAGAGAGAGAGAGAGAGAGAGAGAGAGAAAGAAAGAAAGAAAGAAAGAAAGAAAGAAAGAAAGAAAGAAAGAAAGAAAAGGAAAGAAAAGTTGCTGGGCGGTGGTGGCACATGCCTTTAATCCCAGCACTGGGAGGCAGAGGCAGGGGGATTTCTGAGTTCGAGGCCAGCCTAGTCTACAGAGTGAGTTCCAGGACAGCCAGGGCTACACAAAGAAACCCTGCCTCAAAAAAAAAAAAAAAAAAATCCTATGAATTAAGAAGAGGGTGAAAGAGACACGTCTCTCTTCTCTTCTTCTCTTCTTTTCCCTTCTCTCTCTTCTCTTTTCTTCTCTTCTCTTTGTCAATACATAGTCAGACAAGTGGTATGAGTCTTAACCCAAATTAAACAACAGCTATTTACCCTTAGCCAGACTTCCCTGGCTCTACCTGGAAAGTTGAAAGGGATAGAGAAAGGAGCCCATACAGTCTTTTTATAGAGCAGTGGGTCTGTCCAGTCTATGTTTTCACAACTACAGAGCCACAGATTTAAAGTTCTTCAGCCTGTCAATAAACAAACACCAGGCTGTGGACTGTCAAGCTTGGCAAATGCCACACTGCTTTGGTGACAGCTCTCAGACACACCCCCTCTCCATAGTTAAATAAAAAGCCATTGATTTGAACTGGAGCAGAATCAACCAAGGCACTGTTTGCCGCAGTAATCTGCTGATCCGAGAGAGAGGCAAGCCAGCTGTTGGCGAATCCTGTGCCCTGGAAGAAATTCAATGAGGCCATGTGGCTGAGCAAGAATGGTGCTGCCAGGTCCCAGTTCATGTCCTCTTTCCTCTCCTTTAAAAACACGCCATAAGGTTCTGGCTCCATTCAGAAGAGGCAAGTGACACCTAGGGACCACCTCTGCTAGAGTATCTGGTAGTTTCCATTTTTAGTTTTGACTTTGGGTCACATAGTAAATTGAGGGGCTGGAGAGAGGGCTCAGTGATTAAGAATGCCCGCTGCTCTTCCAGAGGACCTGAGTTCAGTTCCCCCTCACCAATGTCACTTAGCTCACAACCACTTGGAACTCCAGCTCCATGGGGATTGGGAGGCATCTGACCTCAGGGAGTCCCTGCACTCAGAAGCACATACCTACAAACATGCACACACACACACACACACACACACACACACACACACACACACACACACACATAATCAAAATAAATACAAGTACCTTAAAAACAGTGAATGAAGCACTTCGCTACAACTTATGGAAGCTACTCTCACCGGGGTATGTGCTGTGTTTTGCTAGTCACAATATCATTGACTTTATTATACTTTCGTGTGTACACTTTCGTTTTTGGGGTGGTGTATGTGTATGGCGGCCAGAGATCCCGGGAGAATGTCTTCCTCAGCCCCTCTCTACTTTACTTACTTACTTACTTTTTTATTTGGCAATCTCTCACTGAGCCTGCTGCTCACCTATTTGGCTAGGGTAGCTGTCCAGCAAGTCTCGAGGACCCCTTTATCTCGGCCTGCCCCCACTCCATGGACTGGAGTTACAGACTCCCCAGCAAGACCAGCCTTTGAAGTGGGTGTTGAGAATCCAATTTCCTGTCCTCATGCCTGCAAGGCTTTGTCCGTTTCGCGATCTCCCCAGCTCCACTCACATACACACTTTTTAAAGTTTTCATTTTACATTACTTTGGACAAAGCCTACTTCCTTCCAGGTCCTTCCTAACTGGCACAGCAGTGTTTGCTCGGATTATCGGCATCAGCCCTTCTGTGGAGCATCTACTGCGTGCCAGGTACCAAGCTTTACATTCAGAACAAACCGGAGGGCAAAGTCCTGGGACTGGAAAAGGGCAAATTGGGCTTCCCAGATCGAATAGGAGGTCAGGAGGCTGCGTAGTGCTGGCTGGCTGACTGGCGCTCTCCCCATGGCCTTCTCCCCCACCCCAATCCACCTGCCAAGGAACAAACTGTTCTCACTGTTCTCAGAGATCCTGCCTGGGTGTGCAGTGGGCAGTGGGTAGCTCTTTTGCCGGACCCCTGACCTCCAGAGGACCAAGAACCAGCACCTGCGCTATGGGTGCGCTTCTCCACTTCCAACTTGCCAGCACGCTGAAACCACCGTTGTGCTTTGTGGACCCAGTTCTGATACCACTTTTCTACCGGGCCAATCCTCCCTTCAATCCGTCTTGAATTTCTTGATCCTTTCCTCCCAAGCCTTGCGAGTCTACTCAATTTCTTAGCCAGGACTCTTTACGGTCCTTTGAATCTTTCCTTTGTTTTAATGAATGGTCTCTTATTAAAAGCCGCCTCCCATCCGACCCAGGCAGCAAGATAAGAAACAGAACAGTTATCATTTACTCTAGCACTGCTTACTTTGCAGGACCTTTCTCCCACTCAGTAAGAGGCTCGGGGGAGCCACATGAATATGGTGGCTCGAGCTCCTAAGAGGCAGGAGACCCAGCACCGTGGGGCCCGGGAATCCGGCCACACCCTGCCTCTCTGCCTCCCACCACCACCGCCACCAACCTCGCGCACCTCATCGGTCCAGCAGCTGTTTCCCCGCAGCCCTCCTGGCGGCATCCTGTCGCCGGGCTGGACTCACCGCGCACGCGCCGGATGCCCTCCGGTGACCCTCGCACCCGCTGGGCTCGGGCTGCCGGGCTCTGGGAAGCTCCTCTGTGTGTTGTGCACGCGCAGAGCGCGCCCCCGCCTTTGTCAGTTGCCACTCTCAAGGCCAGGTTGTTTTCCGCGCGCGCTCCCTGAGTCACCCAGCAGCCGAGGGAGTTCCCGCCCCTCCACCGGTCCCGGGCGGGGCAGCACCTCACCTGCCAACTCACCTGCCCGACTTCACCCCAAGACCAGGGTGACAGGTCGGCTCGTGGGCCCTCCTACTGGTTATGGGTTTCTTCTGTGCTGCGACCAGAATCACTGAACTCGAAGGCTGCTGCGTCTTAACTTACTTTCTATTGCTGTGATTAACATATGACCAGAAACAACTTAGGGAGAGGACCACAGTGGATGTCAAAAACCACACTGTCCATTCTCAAAGGAAGTGAAAGCAGAAAGTCACACCAGGCAGGAAGCTGGAGGCAGGAACTGAAGCAGAGACCATACAGGAATACTGTTTTACGTGCATTCTCCCCCATGATTTTTTTGTTTGTTCAGCCTGCTTTCTTCTCCAAACCAGGGGCTTCAGGTGTGTCACCGTACACAGTGGTCTGGGCCCTTCTACAGCGATCATTAATCAAGAAAATGCCCTCACAGACTTGCCTAGAGGCCAATCTAATGCAGGCATTTTCTCAATAGACCCTAGTTTGTGTCAAGTCGACCAAAACCTAACCAGCTGGAGACTTAACCCTGTGGAGCACTATGGGTTCTTGCTCCAAGGCTCTGCATATGCAATCTTGGACAAAAACTGCCAATAGTTTCTTCCGGGGCGTGAAAATGCTGGTGTTTTATTTCATATTATTATAGTAAGCGAGGGTCACCTCTGGGTACTGAAGATTCAGAAATTAATTGCACAGGTAGGGTCTCGGTTAGCCATAGTCTCCTGTCTTGGACACTGAACTCACAGTTGGAAGAGCTGGAAAATACTGTGAAGCCCAGTGTTCCTTATCAAGGTAATCTAAGCTTGTTTGTAGATACGGCCCTTGCCAGCTCCACCCTAGAATTTATCTAAAGACAGGATCTCACTATGTAGCAATGGCTGACCTGGAACTCACTATAGACTAAGCTGGTGGCAAACACAGAAATCTACTTGCCTCTTCCCTCCCAAGTGCTGGGATTTAAAGCATGCACACTACACCTGGTCCAGATTTTTTATTTTGTTTTTTTAATAAAGATTTCTTCAACTTATAAAGAAATAAATATCACCTTGCCCCTAGAGACAGTAACCCAGAGATAAAAAGGATTCCCCTTTATTTCTTTCTTCAGTAGTAATCTATCTTTAAAGTTTACCTACTTAAAAAAATACATTTGTCAGGGCTGATGAGATGGCTCAGTGGGTAAGAGCACTGACTGCTCTTCCAAAGGTCCTGAGTTCGGATCCCAGCAACCACATGGTGGCTCACAACCACCCGTAATGAGATCTGACGCCCTCTTCTGGTGTGTCTGAAGACAGCTACAGTAAATTACACCGACGCAAGTGGGGCTGGCAGAGGTCCTAAGTTCAGTTCCCAGCAGCCACACACATGATACCCCACAGCCATCTGTACAGCTACAGTGTACTCATACACATAAAAAATAAAATAAAATAAAAAAACATTTGTCCTGGTGGACAAATGCCTTTGATCCCAGCACTCTTGCGAGGTAGAAGCAGGCAGACCTCTATAAGTTCAAGGCTAGCCTGGTTTACAAAACGAGTTCCAGGTCAACCTGGGCTACACAGTGAATTTCTTTCTCAAAAAAAACCAAACAAACAAAAATTCATTTGAATTCATTTAAAATTCAAAAGTGTATTCTGGGGATTATTTCTCATTGATCTTTGGATTTCTTCAGTATACCTGACATACTGCCAAAGACACTGTTAGCATTGAATTAGTGTTAAGTGGGTGGATAAGAGAGTACAAATTAAGAATTGTGAAAGTCGGGCTGGAGAGATGGCTCAGCAGTTAAGAGCACTGACTGCTCTTCCAGTGTGTCTGAAGAGAGCAGTGGCGTACTCATATACAATAAAATAAACAAACAAATAAATAAATAAATCTTTAAAAAAAGAATTGTGAAAGTCAGAGAGAGGAGGGAGGGAGAGAGAGAGAGAGAGAGAGAGAGAAAGAGAGAGAAAGGAGAGAGAGAGAGGAGAGAGAGAGAGAGGGAGAGAGAGAGAGAGAGAGAGAGTGCTCTGATTTGAAATGGGACTGCAGATACTTTGAGAATTAAAAGACAGCTACTCTTTTCTTGGCCATGTCTCCTTTTTCCTGAGGCATACAAGACTTAAGGGGAACTCAGAACTCCCAAACTAGCTGCAAAATCACTCGTGGTATTATTTAGAGATACATACTATAAGCTGTAAGATTGAACTCCTTGGGGTTAAATATATCTAGAAATGATGGACTTACTAGACTCCTAGGGTCTTCAGCAGTAACAAAAACTGGTACTGGTTAACTGAAACACAAATGGAATGCATTGAAAGATCTTTGGAGGGCTCACTGAATCAATAGAGCGTTAGAAGAGAAGGCTCGAGACATGGCTCAGCAGTTAAAATACATGCTCCTCTCCCAGAGGACCCGAGTTTAATTTCTAGCATCCACATTGGGCAGCTTACAATATTCTGGAACTCCAGTTCCAGGTGGATCTTCTGCCTTCTTCTGGCCTCCACATGCGTGGCACACAGGCATACAAGTAGGTGTGTGTGTGTGTGTGTGTGTGTGTGTGTGTGTGTGTGTGTGTGTGTAATAAATCTTAAATAAGCCAGGCAGTGGTGACGTATGCCTTTAATCCCAGCACTTGGGAGGCAGAGGCAGGCAGATTTCTGAGTTTGAGGCCAGCCTGGTCTACAGAATGAGTTCCAGGACAGCCAGGGCTACACAGAGAAACCCTGTCTCAAAAAAAACAAAATAAAATAAAAATAAATAAATCTTAAATAAAATCTTAATAAATCTTTTGTTTGTTTGTTTGTTTGTTTGTTTTTTGTGTTTTTCCAAGACAGAGTTTCTCTGTGTAGCCCTGGCTGTCCTGGAACTCACTCTGTAGACCAAGGCTGGCCTCAATCTCAGAAATCCACCTGCCTCTGCCTCCCAAGTGCTAGGATTAAAGGCATGTGCCACCACCACCTGGCCTAATAAATCTTAAACAAAAGAGACAAAAGGAAAAGGTGAAGAACCAAGCTAGAAACATGGGCAGGCATCAAAGGAGGCTAGATGAGTGATTTTCAACCTGTGTGTGGGTGGCGACCCCTTTAGGGATACCATATCAAATATCCTGTATATCAGATACTTATGTTTCATAACAGTACGAAATTATAGTTACCAATAGTTACAGTAGCAATGAAATAATTTTATGGTTAGGGGTCACCACAACATAAGGAACTGTACTAAATGGTTGCAGCATTAGAACGGTTGAGAACCACTGGGCTAGATGATCAGAACCATGAAGAAACCACACCATAGGAAAAATGCTTCTGCTCTCACACTGGCAGTAGGCTCTCTCATCACCAGGCTCTGTATCTGGTCCAATCATAGCTGACCCAGCGGTCATCCTGAGAACAAGTGTTGACTGACACGTTCATTGTAATTCACTACAGCTGACCAAATACTTTTATGAATTTCCTGTTTCTCTTTGCATCTATCTACCTATCTATCTATCCATCTCTTTCTCAACATAGTCTAAGATGAATGTATTACCTAAAGTGATGTCTTACTTTTTTGTTGCCGTGACAAAATAGCTTAGGAGAAGAAATTTTATTTGTTCATGGTCTCATAGGTTTAAGTCAATGACTGTCCAGGTGCATTGTCGCTAGGCCTGTGGCAGGGGAGAAGTGTCATGGAGGAAGTTCATGGAAAAGGAAAGCTTCTCACCTCCAAGAAATCAGGAGGGAGAACGAAAAGGAGAGAACAGAGATCCACGCCTCCAATTAGCCCCGACCTCCTGACAGCCCACTCTTCTATGAATTCGTCAGTGAGTTGATTCATAAAGGAGGTCGGTGTTCTTGGGCTCCATTTGCACCCTAATAAAAACAAAAGTGTTGGTTTCAAGTTGTCTTAGTTACTTACTAATTGGTATGATTAAAATATCCTGACAGAAGCAACTTATGGGAGAAAGGCTTTGGCTTGGCCTACTGTTTCTGAGAGATTCAGTCCATGATGGTGGAAAATACATGGCAGCAGGCAGGGAAGGTGAGGAGGCAGAAGCAGGAAGATGATTGGTTCTACTACCCCCCCCCCCCCCCCCCCCCCCCCCGCACTCAATAACCAAAGTGTGAGCTGGAAGTGGGGCCAGGCTAAACAGCTTCAAGGTTCCCGTTAATTCTCTAGCATCCCACAAGGTTCCATAGCCTTCCCAAACAGCATCACCAGGAGGGTGTGTGTGTGTGAGTGTGTGTGTGTCTGTATGTGTGTGTCTGTGTGTGTGGGTGTATGTGTGTGTGTATTGTGTGTGTCTCTGTGTGTGTGTCTGTGTGTGTCTGTGCATGTGTCTGTGTGTCTCTGTGTGTATGTGTGTCTGTGTGTGTGTCTGTATGTGTGTGTCTGTATGTGTGTGTCTGTGTGTGTGTCTGTATGTGTGTGTCTGTATGTGTGTGTCTGTGTGTGTAGGTGTGTCTATGTGTCTGTGTGTCTGTGTGTGTGTCTGTGTGTGTGTGTATATGTGTGTGGGTGTATGTGTGTGTGTCTCTGTGTGTGTGTTGTGTCTGTGTGTCTGTGTATGTCCCCAAACATGAGCACTTATAGTGGGCAACCACTTCATGTGCTGTGATCCTGCAGAAGTCCATTTCCAGGCAGTACCTTCACAGTGTTCTGTGCCATCAATAGACCAGGCCCAGTCTTCTCTTTATAATCATAAACAAGATCTCATGAGGACATAGGCACACGTTTGGGAGTGGAGGAGACAGAAAGAGGATCCATAGCCATTTGGGCCACTTCTTCATATAACTCACACAATGCCTTCAGGATATACTTGAGCTTGAGCATGGGTATAGTACATCCATTTAAAGATGGATTGCTCCATCCATCCATCCTGTGCAAAAAACTGGATGTCTCAGAAGTCCCTTCAGCTTCTTTATATCTGGGCCACACCTTGGATGGTGCCAGTCACCTGGAGGTGTGTCTTCTCCTGTCAATTATTCATCTTTAGAAACACTGTCTCACAGATGCAACTAGAGGTGTGTCTCCTAGGTGATTGGGGATCCTGTCAAATTATCAAAGCCCAAGCATCACATTAGTGAATGTGTTCCTAAAGAGAAACATTTTCTCAGTGACCTTCAAGAAGTAAAAGGACATATTAATCAGGGGTTCTCTAGATGGTGCCAACCAATAGAGGTTATATATAGACATGAGAATAGGCAAAGCTGGGGAGGAAGGAAGAAAGATTAATTTCAACAGTTTGGTTTACGCAATTGTGGAGATTCTGTGAGAGTGAAGTCTTCCGTGTGCGTTAGTAGGCTTGGGACTTGGGGAAGTGTTAAAACTTAGGGCCCAAGCCATCTCCTGATACAATTGTTTCCATCAGTCTTTGTTCTTTTTGGGTCTTTGTCTATGCTGAAACTATTTTTTTGTTTGTTTTTTGTTTTTGGTTTTTTGGTTTTTTGGGGGGGGTTGTTTTGTTTTGTTTTGTTTTGAGACAGGGTTTCTCTGTGTAGCCCTGGCTGTCCTGGAACTCACTCTGTAGACCAGGCTGGCCTCCAACTCAGAAATCTGCCTGCCTCTGCCTCTCAAGTTATATACTGAAACTTCTTACAGAGAACAAGCTAACCTTGGACTGGTGGAGACCAGCCTCCTTCTGCCTGTAGACTGAGACAACTCCTTGAGCCAGGCTTCTGGAGCCTTTTCCATGCATGATCCTTTTCTCCTAAAATCCCAGATATATAGATATATAAAAATAGTGTTATAAAACTCAACCCGTGTTAATTAACAAATCATAGAGAAATTTACTTTAAAACAATTCTTTGGTATACATTTTCTTCTAAAGACAGGGAGGGAGGGCCGGGCGGTGGTGGCACACACCTTTAATCCCAGCACTTGGGAGGCAGAGGCAGGCGGATTTCTGAGTTCGAGGCCAGCCTGGTCTACAGAGTGAGTACCAGGACAGCCAGGGCTACACAGAGAAACCCTGACTCGAAAAAAAACAAAAAACAAAAAACAAAAAACAAAAAAAAAAAAGAGGGTTTATTCTGGCTTCTAGTTCCAGGAGGTACACACTGTTATGGGAAGGAACAGGAGGCTGGCTGGTCATTCTATACCCACAGTCAAAAGTTAGATGGTGTAAATTTTAATAATATAAACCTCATATCATTCACTCTTGACAAAAGTACATTTTTAAAGATTTATTTATTCATTTATTTACTACGTATATGAGTACACACTGTAGCTGCACAGATAGTTGTGAGCCTTCATCTGGTTGTTGGGAATTGACTTTTAGGATCTCTGCTCCCTCCAGTCAATGCTCCAGTAGACCCTGCTCACCTCTGCTTGCTCCAGTTTACCACACTCACTTGGTCCCTCCTCACTCCTGCCCAAAGATTTATTTATTATTATAAATAAGTACACTGTAGCTATGTTCAGACACACCAGAAGAAGGTGTCAGATCTCATTATGGGTGGTTGTGAGCCACCATGTGGTTGCTGGGAATTGAACTCACGACCTTCGGAACAGCAGTCCATGCTCTTAACCACTGAGCCATCTCTCTAGCCACACCGTCAGTCCTTAAAAGCCTCGCACACATAGCATACATTCACACAGACAAGCACTCATTCATGTAAATAAAAATAAGCATTTAAAACAATAATAAGCCGAGTAGTGGTGGCACACGCCTTTAATCCCAGCACTTGGGAGGCAGAGGCAGGTGGATTTCTGAGTTTGAGGCCAGCCTGGGCTACAGAGTGAGTACCAGGATAGCCAAGGCTATGCAGAGAAACCCTGTCTCGAAAAACTTAAAAAAATGAAAAAGAAAAAAAAGAAACTAGGGGGCTGGAGAGATGGCTCAGCGGTTAAGAGCACTGACTGCTCTTCCAGAGGTCCTGAGTTCAAATCCCAGCAACCACATGATGGCTCACAACCATCTGTAATGGGATCCTATGTCCTCTTCTGGTGTGTCTGAAGACAGCAACAGTGCACTTATATACATAAAATAAAGAAAAAAAAAAAGAAACTAGGGTTATCTCTCTTGCTTCTCTCTTGCCCTCTTGGGCTCTTTCCTTTTCCCCTCCCTTTCCTATTCCTTTCCCCTTCTCTCCATTTGTTCATGACAGGCCTCTCTAATCTCTTCTCTCTCTCTCTCTCTCTCTCTCTCTCTCTCTCTCTCTCTCTCTCTCTCTCTCCCTCCCTCCCTCTTTCTCTACCTCTACTACCCTCTTAACTCCCCTCCCCATGCCCTGAACAAACTCTATTCTATACTAAAGAAATAAAGAAAGAAAGAAGGAAAGAGAGAAAAGGAGAAAGAAAGAAACTAAGGTTATAAAAAGATGCCATTGCAGGCAGGCGGTGGTGGCTGCCATTGCAGGCAGGCGGTGGTGGCACATGTCTTTAATCCCAGCACTTGGGAAGCAGAGGCAGATGGATCTCTGAGTTCGAGGCCAGCCTGGTGTACAGAGTGAGTTCCAGGACAGCCAGAGCTATACAGAGAAACCC
>NW_022196895.1:57343963-57348285 GCF_008632895.1 Mastomys coucha
TAAATTATATATATATATATATATATATATATATGCACATATTCATAGAACTAGAAGTGGAATGCTGTGTGGTTCTCAGCAAATAATAGTCCTGTTGGCATCTAGTAGTCAGTCAAGTGGTCCTTGCCATGTGATAGAAGGGAAATGAACTTGAAATTTTCCCAAACTGGCCCCTCTAATTATCTTTATGACTTTGGATATATTCACTAGTATCTCTGGGACTTTGTTTTTTGGGTAAATCAAGTATAAAACCTATGTGTCTTTTCTTTGTTTTTTTTTGTTTTAAGACAGAGTCTCACTATGTAGCCTTAACTGGTTGAGATCTCACTAAACAAACTAGGCTGGCTTCAAACTCAAATAGAGATGCATCTGCCTTGCCTCCTGGAGAACATGTAGCACCACACCCAGATACATCTATATGCCTTTCTCAGAGTTGATTGACAAAAAATGAAATAATGCATAAGAAAAGTATAAACTTCAGAATGCCCAAAATGGAGCAATCATATAACCATCTCACAGTATTTTGTGGGATTCATTGAGTTTATACTAATTTTTTTAAGATTTATTTATTTATTTTTATGTGTATGAGTACACCACTATTTTCTTCAAACACACCAGATCCCATTACAGATGTTTGTGTGCCACCCTGTGGTTGCTGGGAATTGAACGGAGGACCTTTGGAAAAACAGTCAGTGCTCTTAACCGCCGAGCCATCTCTCCAGCCCTAAGTTTATACTAATTCTAAAAGCATAGAGAAAATGGCATTTCTTATGCAGACCATCTGATTCTAGACTGGAAACCTCCTAAATGCAGAGGTGTTAGAGCTTTATCACTTGGTATAGTGACTGGCCCAAGTGGTACTCAGCAAATAATGCCAGTACACATGCCTAATGGGTACCCTTCTTAGTGGCCACTGAGAAGGTTAAATACGTTTTCATTTCCCTTAGTCACCAATATGCTTCTGTTATCAGGAATAGATGTGATATTGTGGGTAGAGAGAGTACTGACTGACCTGGGAATCTAGAAAATCTGCTCAGCTATGATTTTGAATTTGTCCTCTGTCTCTCTATGTCCCTCACTCATTACGTCACAAAATATAAATAGACCTATAGTCATTCTCATCGATCACTGCCACAGAATGAGAGACAGAATGCACTGCACAGTGATTATGACACAGTATGATGTCATTACAGTAAGAGGAAGAAAGGATTCTTTGCAGTATGTATTGTTCCGCACATAATGTTTAATTGTTCTCTGACGCGGTCTTTCTTCATCTACCATGTTCTATAAACATCATAGTTGGGGGTTTTTTCAGCATGAGTTCAACACTGTGTATTTCCTCAGAGGTTATTTTCTTCTCTGTGACTGGCAAACGCCTGGTTCTGTGCATTTAATATTTGACTTCAGATACGGTTAGGCAATCTAAGTCACAGTACGGCAGTCATAGGCTATAGTAAATGCCCACAAGATGGCAGCATTGTACAAATATTGAAAACCAAGACGTGTCTTTTTTTTTTTTTTTTTGGTTTTTTCGAGACAAAGTTTCTCTGTATAGCCCTGGCTGTCCTGGAACTCACTCTGGAGACCAGGCTGGCCTCCAACTCAGAAATCCGCCTGCCTCTGCCTCCCAAGTGCTGGGATTAAAGGCGTGCGCCACCACCGCCCGGCAAGACATGGCTCTTGAAGACTCTCTTTTGTGGTGTATTCTAGAATCTATTAAGTAGATGTCTGGTTTTGTACCTTCTTTTAATTATGACATATATTATCAGTTTCCTTCTTTGATATATTTTGCAATCCTGAAAGGGAGGGACTTAAGTAATAAAAAGCATGTTCTTCAACATAAAAAAAAAATCTGTTTAAGTAGATGAGCCTCAGCTGTCCTATCAAAACATTTTAAACAATGACAATTTTTTCCTATGCAATATTTATGGCATAAGCTAATGTGTATAAGAATAATATGATAAGACAGACAGTCGTGGCGCATGCCTTTACTCCCAGCGCTTGGGAGGCAGAGGCAGGTGGATTTCTGAGTTTGAGGCCAGCCTGGTCTACAGAGTGAGTTCCAGGACAGCCAGGGCTACACAGAGAAACCCTGTCTCTAAAAATCAAGAAAAAAAAACTTATATAATAGCAGCATTGTATAAATTTTTATAAGTATTGTAAAATGAATGCAGTAAGTATAGCAAGTAATGGTTGCCTTAGCATGGAAAAAAATATCAATCCAGGTAGGTGTCATGTAAAAACCCAATATTGTAAATCGATCCAGGTAAATGACATGTAAAAAAACCAGTATTATCCACTGAGTAGAAGACAGGTTCAGAGACCTTTAGAATATCTGGAAATTCTTATTTCTGTTCCCTGTGACACACTTAAACACCTTATAAATACCTTGTCAATAGGAGTTGTCTCCATGAAAAACGAGTTGTGGAAATGTCCTAATTGCTGCCTTATTTTTCATTTCAGAGATCAAAGAGTAATTGTGACATTCCTCTTTTAGCTGGAAGCCCATCCGCTCTCACTAGGAGGGTAGAGAATACCGCCTTCGGTTTGCTGAGTTGTCTAATAATAACTGTAGCAGCCTATATCCCTGTGACGTTATGGCTAAGACAGAGTGCTCTCCCATATCCTGTTTCAACCAATGCAGAGCAGTGCAATCCTTGACACTGTGGAAGACAATGACAATAAAAAAGATAAGATAAGAGAGGATGATATTCGAATCGAATCAAATCGAATCTATTTGAGCCTTTGAAAAATACCAAATAAGCCAGGCGGTGGTAGTACGAGCCTTTAATCTCACTTTTGGGAAGGAGGCAGAGGCAGGAGGATCTCTGTGAGTTTGAGTCCAGACTCTACTCTACAGAGTGAGTTCCAGAACAGCCAGGGCTACACAGAGAAACCCTGTCTCGAAAAAAAAAAAAATCCTAGATTCACAGATGACAGATAGATAAGTAGACAGACAGACAGATAGATAAATTCCTAGTCAAAGTAGCTAGTGAACACCCAAAATTGCCAAGCAGTGCAGTAATGGTTCATACAATTGAGTAAAATTGTTAAAAAATATATAATTTGATACCAAAATATATTTTATATGGGCTAAACAGGTTGCCAGGTAAGCAGAAAAATCCAATTATTCACCTACATAGGTAAGAAGCATTTTTAGGGGTCCTGTCCAAGCTCAGAGTACAATAGGAAATAGGGAACTCATAAACTACAAAAAGGGTTATTTCAATATAATTAATATAAACAGATATTTTATCTTGGTGGATTAGGGCTCTACCAGCCAAACCATAACCAACACACACACACACACACACACACACACACACACACACACACACACACACACACGACCACTCTGGCTCTGCTCACTGCCCTGAAGCAAGTCTTAGCTGGCTCCAAATGGAGCAGTTATTCCATTTCCTGTGATAACCATCAATGCCTACAGCCCTCAACCTGGCAAGTTGAGAGTTAACAGGATGTGGCTTTAGGATCAGCACTCCTCAGGAATGGTAACTCAAAAAGCTCCACATTTAGTCTCACAAAGAAACCAGGATTACTAGAGTGAACCATGAGTCACAGGAGCACAGCTTCATGCCCTTGCTAGTTAGTGAACAATACAGAGGGTGAGGCCGGGAAGGACAAAAGAAAGGCACATAGAAATTGCAAAAACTCCAGGATGTAAGGACTAGTCTTCTTAGTCAAAATAGCTAACAAACACCCCAAATTGCCAAGCAGCACAGTAACGGTTCATACAAGTGAGTAAAATTGTTGAAAATACAATTTGGTAATCTCAATATTGTCAGGTCGATCTAACCGGAATTGCGGGAGGATAGAGAAGGCCAGTCATTGACCATACTTGTCTTTTACTACCTGATGCTCAAGGCCTGGCTTTGGCCAGGGGCTCAGCAAGGACATAGTGATGCGTGCCTTCTTGTTAGCAGTCAGGATGTAGTTCCAGCTTTTGTGCATTATACTGCTGAACATTCATTTCAGACAAGCAAGTCAAAGCCTCCAGCATTGCTTCAGAATGATCCTGAGGAAAAGGAGGAGGCTTGGCTGGATCTTCATTGTTGAAAATCATTACTTTATGGTGTTGGCTAGTATAAAAGGGAGGGGGGCTTTTAGAGATTATTTAACCACCCAATTCCCCTATCTTCAAGAATAGCTATTCTGAAAACTGTTGTCTTTCTTAAATATCCTGAAAGACAGCATGCCTCCCAATCTCTTCTAATTACTGCTCTGCCACGATAGTTTCCGTAGGAGGACCATTGTTTGTTTGTTAGTTTTGGGTTTGGTTTGGTTTTTGTTTTTTTTTTCTTTTT
>NW_022196895.1:57348629-57374993 GCF_008632895.1 Mastomys coucha
AAAACAAAACAAGAAAAGAAAAAAAAAAAAGACAGGGTCTCTCTATGTAGCCCTGGCTGTCCTAAAACGCACTCTGTACACCAGGTTGGCCCTGAAATCAGAAATCCATCTGCCTCTGCCTCTGCCTCTGCCTCCCTCCCGGGACTACGTGTGAGCCACCACCTCTAGCCTCCAGGCTTTACTGAGACCCTTTGATCTCCAGTCCTTGCCAGCAAAGTGACTTTCCCCTTCTGTTCAATTGAATCAAATTCGCTGGTGAACTCAGTTGTTTCTAGAATGGCCAACAAATACCTTCTTAGCCCCATAACATGTGTTAAAGGAAGACATTTTCTTTTCTTTTCTTTTCTTTTCTTTTCTTTTCTTTTCTTTTCTTTTCTTTTCTTTTTTTCCTTTTTGGTTTTTCCAGACAGGGTTTCTCTTTAAGCCCTGGCTGTCCTGGAACTCACTCTGTAGACCAGGCTGGCCTCAAACCCAGAAATCTGCCTGCCTCTGTCTCCCGGCCTGACCTTCTCTCTTGTAGCAGCCATTACTAGTCTTCATCTAGAGGTGGGTACTTGAGATTCCCCACAACCAGGTTGGGTATTAACTAGTGTTATCATTGTGATGGTTTGTATATATTTGGCCCAAGGAGTGTGGCCTATTTGGAGGTATGGCCTTGTTGATGTAGTGTCACTATGGGTCTGGGCTTTAAGATCCTTATCCTAGTTGCCTGGAAGCTAATATTTTGCTGTTTGCCTTCGGAACAAGATGTAGAACTCTCAGCTCCTCCTGCATCATGCCTGTCTGGATGCTGCCATACGGGCTTCTGCCTTAATGATAATCGACTGAACCCCTGAGCCTGTAAATCACCACCAGTTAAATGTTGTCCTCCTAAGAGTTGCCTTGGGCCAGGCAGCAGCAGCACACATCTTTAATCCCAGCACTTGGGAGGCAGAGGCAGGCAGATTTCTGAGTTCAAGGCCAACCTGGGTCTACAGAGTGAGTTTCAGGACAGCCAAGGCTATACAGAGAAACCCTGTCTCAAAAAACCAAAAAAGAAAAAAGAAAAAGAAAAACACACACTGTTCTTCTATAATTTTGTGGAACGCTTCTAGATTTGCACCTATCTAAACACACCCAATTTCGTTCTCTTTATGCTCTCCCTACCACACCAACTGAGCATTTATAACCCTCCACCAAGCTGCCTGTGTGTGTGACTCTCATGTATGCTTTGGCCAATCCTAGTTTGCTCATCCTTCAGAACTCCTTGTTAAGCCCTAAATAGACTGTTTCTAACTACTGTACCAGCTTTCAAACTTTTCTTCATTTTCCCTTGGTCTGGAGTGACAGCTCAGTGGTTTAGAGCACTAAACTATTCTTGCAGAGCACCTGGAGATCACCCACATCAGATGGCTCTCAAGCACCTGTGACTCCAGTTCATTCGATCCAGTTCTCTCTTGCATCCACGTATGTGGTGCACAAAAGCTCATGCATGCACACACACGTACACGAAATAATATTACATCACTTTTTCATTTTAATGTTTATTTTAGGATTGACTTAAATTTTACAACTCAGGCTATATTTGTGTTTCATAGCACACCACACCTTCCCCCTTCCCCAGACAGGGTTTCTCTGTATAGCCTTGGCTGTCCTGGAACTCACTCTGTAGACCAGGCTGGCCTTGAACTCAGAAATCCACCTGCCTCTGCCTCCCAAGTGCTGGGATTAAAGGCGTGTGCCACTACTGCCTGGCATGAGGGAGCTTTTGTAAACCTTAATTTTCACACTCAATTTTCAGTAAAATTTTGTACCTGAAAATACCGTCAAATCCTGTTTTACCAGTTTTAGATAAAAAATTACCTTAATGCCAGGGAAGTGTGATGCACGCCTTTAATCCCAGCACTTGGGAGGCAGAGGCAGGTGGATTTCTAAATTCGAGGCCAGCCTGGACTACAGAGTGAGTTCTAGGACAGCCAGAGGTATACAGAGAAACCCTGTCTTGAAAAACAAAACAAATTACCTTAAGTTTTAAACAACGTCGGTTTTATTTTGTAATATTTATTTGTACCATTTGCATTAATATTGTGCTTCTCATAAGTGACCCAAGTCGAAAGTCGAAACTGTTTCTTTAGGGATGGGTCTAACAAATTTTACTACGTGCAATTTTCTTATTACTGTCAAGTTTTCTGTTCATTACGTAATGTCATTTAGTTTCTATTAGAATTGTTCCTTTCAGATCAATGGGATAGGAACAGACATAGGCGAGACTAATTCCAGGTTCTTTATGCTCCCTTAAAAAAAATGGGGGAAGGGGAGTTAGCAACACTTCACGGAGCCCTGGACTTTAATTACTAGTTATCAGTAGGCATCGCTAAAACCTGCCACTTCCTAAACCTAGCTCGCCAAGGGCAGCTTTTCTCTTCCTATCAGAGGCCACAACCTATTCCGACCCACTGTGCTGTAAAGGACGGCCCCGGAGTGACCTGAAAAAGGATCAAAGGCTATAAACCGCTTCAAACGCAGAAAGAAAAAAAAAACACACTGTACTCCCCAGGAGACCAGAAGCTTTCATTGGCTACATTTGAAAAGAAAGGTGACTCCCTAACGCGCTTTCCTGACGCACAGCGAGCCACTGCCCTCGGGGTCCAAAGTGACTAACAGGTAACAAGAGTAGAGTCGCGGCCGGCCGGAAGTGGAAGTGAGCCGGGGCGGGGCAAAGGACAGGCCGCACCGGGCCTGCGCAGTCCGCACGCACCTCAGCGCGCAGGCGCAGCTGGGCGTGGCTGGGTGACGCCAGGAGCGTGGGCTGCGACTCTCCCGGATCCGGTTCCGCCCTCCCTGTCTCAGCCCACCCTCCCGAGAGAGCGCCCGAGATCCCTTTCCCAGAGTGCTCCGCGCCGTGAAGAAGCGGCTCCCGGGGACTGGGGGCATTTTGTGTTGGCTGGAGCTGGAGTAACAAGATGGCGGCATCGGCGGAGTGACGGGTTCCCTCCGGGCCGGAGCCGGTGGCAGTGGTGGCAGCCGTATCGCCGCCCTAATTCACCGCGCCCCTTCCCCAGCCCGCGACGTCGCCGCGAACGCGAAACAGCGGCGACCGCCCAGAAAGCAAGTGGCCGAGCTTCAGCAGCCGCGACCACCCTTCACTAACTGCGGCCTGGCCCTCAGTGAGCGGCGGCGATTCGGCTTCTCTCCGCCGCCTTTGCGCCCTGTAACGCCAACAAAGCCTTGGTTTTAGATTGCCTGCCGCGCCTCTCGGTTCTGCCGGGTAGAACAGCCCCGGAGGCTTCCATCCTCTTCCAGAGGTGTCGGGGCTTGGGCCCCCGCCTCCATCTTCGCGTCTCAGGATGGCGAGCAGCAGCGGCTCCAAGGCCGAATTTATCGTTGGTGGGAAATACAAACTGGTGCGGAAGATCGGATCTGGCTCCTTCGGGGACATTTATCTAGCGATCAACATCACCAATGGCGAGGTAATCACCCTGTTCGGGGAGGAACGTTAATGCTGGGCTTTTTTTTTTTTTTCCACCCCAACCCCCCTAAGTACTCCAAGCCTCTTCCACTGCACGCACTCACGCACGCACTGGGGAGTCCAGAGCGAGCCAGTTTTCCTGGCTTAGCAGCTTCCCCCACTGTTTCCCTAAAAAGGAAAAACCCGATAGAAAGGCAGGGTAAGCTCTGAGGTTTCCCACCTTGTTCAAAGGATCTCATGTTAACCGTTATTTAGGAAGAGACGAGCGAAGTCGTATGATCGCCATGGTTTTCTTTGTATTTCTTAAATTTATCTTAAATTTAGTCCGGGGTTCTTGTTCCAGTAAGAACAGTTTGCTTTAAAAAGTCTCGCCTTAGGTTCCAAGGTTGCCTGTTTTCTGCATGACTTCTTTTCATTCACTTTAGATTTAGAGGACATTGGGAGGGGGGTCGCCTTTGCCCCCCTGAAAAGGCCTTTGAGGCTGCTTGTGTTTTGTAATTACCACGGTAGCTTTCCCCATCTTTTCATGTCCTTGTGGTGGCGTCTAGAAGCAAGCATCGGTAACACTTCTTGTCGTTCCCAAGTGAGTTTGAATCTGTAGGGATTTTGATACCATCGTCCCCTTTCCTCTGCAGGAAGTGGCAGTGAAACTAGAATCCCAGAAGGCCAGGCATCCCCAGTTGCTGTACGAGAGCAAACTGTATAAGATTCTTCAAGGTGGGGTTGGCATCCCTCACATACGGTAAGAACCTTGGAGCACGTAGTCGCTCGCAAGAGGGAATTGCGAAATGGTGAAAGGGGTTGAGGCTAGTAATTGGACCCGATGAATCGGTCTCGGTACTGAGTCCTCCGGATTCCACAGTTGACCGGAATCGTTGGGTAATTTTTAGTTCCCCAACTTGGTTAAAATTTTGTTTGTGGCACTGCTGCATTTACCATCTGTCATTTTTTCGGCTTCCCGGGGCTTTCATTTGCAGTTGACTCTGCGGGTCGTCTTTGGTCCTAACACGGAAGGGCTGGCGTCTGGCTATTTTTAAGGAGATGCCTTTGGTGTTCATACGGTTGTCCCCTGAAGTGGTTTTGAAGGTGTGGATGTAACTGAGTTTAGTTTATTGGGGTTGCTGTCGGAGCTGGTTTGGGAAATGGCTGCTCTTTTGTTGTGTTTTTGTTCCAACATGTCTTCCTCCTCCGCTTAGAAAATGGCGGAGCGACGTGACTCAACCCCCATATTCCTGCCTTTTTCTCAGCTTGGAATCACAAAATAAGCTTCCTTTAGCAGCCTTAAATGGATTAACCCTGAAAAGCCAAGAATTGAGTTAAGGCCATGAGATTCTGGGAAGGAGATGGATGACATGACAGTATGTGATCTCTGCAGTAGATGCGACATAAACTTGTGAAATTGCACTCATGTAAAATTCTCCTTATCCCTGTCCAATGCTTCATTGCTTTTTGCTTTTGTGAATGGTAGTATTTTGATATGTTTCAGTTCCTACAAACTTTGTGTAATGGCAAAGGCAGTTTTGAACAGCACCAACTGTTGAAATCTGCTAGCCAGCTGTATAAAAGAAAGCTTCACTTGACACCAGTTTGATAAATAGTTTCAACCTGTTGAGTTATTTTGTTGGTAACATTTAAAGGGAATTAGAAGGGAATGAATGGTAAATAGAAATAATCAGGATAAAAACTGCTCTTTCAATTATTCTTTACTGTTATTAGAATAATTTTAAATTTTGTTTTTGAAATTAACCTTTTCTTTTTTCGATTTTTCGAGAAATTAACCTTTTTAAGAGTTATAATTTTTAGCCAGGTGGTGGTTCCAGCACTTAGGAGGCAGAGTTCAAAGACAGCCAGGGCTACACAGAGAAACCCTGTCTTGAAAAACCAAAAAAAAAAAGTTATAATTTTAAATCTCAACTGTTTCCTAGAAGTACTCAAAGATAACATTTGCAAACAGAATCATAGTTGAGAATTAACTGTACTGCTACATAATCTGTTCTCTCTTCTATCCCTCCCTCTGCTCTTCCTAGAGTGGGCTAAATAAACCAACCACCCTGTGCCTGGAACTCAGAGATCAGCCTGCTTCTGCTTCCTTAGTGCTGGGAATAAAGCATCCAGCCACACAGCGCACCCCCCCCCCATCCTAAAAGAATTGACTTCAACCTAAACAATACTACTTTTAAAAACACATTTTTTAAAAAAAAGTTTTAATGAAGATGTTGGGAGATAAATACACCACTGGTCATTTGTAAATGAGCTCTTGGAAAAAAATCCAGATTTATGTGACAAAAATTAAATGGAGGAGATCTTAAGTTTGAGTTTCTGAACATTTTTTGTCATTAATATATACAATCATAGGAGGAAATAAGGCCCTTGATCTCCACTGATTTGCTTTCATTACCATTGTTTTTCCTGGGATTTCTTAGAAATACAGTCAACCTGTATCAGGTCATTTGTGTTTGATTCTTTTCATATATTGCCTTCAGTTGGGAGAGTTATAAATTTAAAAAAAAAAAGTCATTGCCTTTTCAATGCTAAATGCTAATGTGTTTAGTCTAGTAGCTTATTTAGGGACCATGCAGGTACAGACCATGAAGAGCGATGGGTAGTATACTAAATAAGCAGACTAGTAGGTGCTTAACCAGTGCAGAGAGAGTAAGTAAGCCTTTGTAAGCTTTCTGTGGGTGTGGTTAAATAGATTAACCTGCTTTTAAATTAAGGCTTCCTGGAACAGGGGATGAGCTTTCAGGAAGAAAGCGGGGTAGACTGGTTGGGGAGGGCATCCGAGTGCTGGCTTCTGGGAGTGGTTCCTAAGGCAGAGTGGCAATTAGGGAGGGACTGGGAGAGTGGACTGGGATGTTTAGCAGTGGGAGGAATGGGTACATAGAAACAAATAGTGTGTTGAGTTTTGGTTTTGTTTTTAACTGTTTTTGAGACAAGGGTCTCATTGTATAGTTCTGGCTGGTCTCAAACTCAGCTTGTTTTGTCTTTCCCTCTATTGCAGACCCCCCTGGCTGGCCAGTTCATAGGCTTTAAAGGGAAGTAGCATTTTCCCATTCTTTTTGAATATTCCTCAGTATTTCTATGTCACTTATGCTTAATAGGTAGATAGACCCACGCACACATATATACACATATATATACGCCCATATATATAGGTTAATACTAAGTTAGCTCTTACATAGAGCAGTCTTGTTTTATCCATTAGTTGATAGTAATTTAAATTTTTTAAGTGTATGAGTACACTGTAGTTGTACAGATGGCCGTGAGCTATCTTGTGTGGCTGCTGTTGATCTCAGGGCCCCTGCCGGCTCCGCTCCTTCTGGCAGCGTAATTTACTGTAGCTGTCTTCAGGCGCACCAGAAGAGGGCGTCAGATCTCATTACAGGTGGTTGTGAGCCACCATGTAGTTGCTGGGATCCTTACTCAGGACCTCTGGAAGAGCAGTCAGTGCTCTTACCCACTGAGCCATCTCTCCAGCCCCCTAAAATTTTTAAAAATTTAAATTTTTACCTCATTTTATCCACCCCCATTTCATACTTTGGTTTGTGTACGCACATATGATCTGCTCTGATTTTAAGATAATCTGGTGTATCCTAAAAGAGATTTAGTTGTGGTGGCCTCCCTCTTCCTCTGTGCTTTAAGGACTTAAGCCACGTAGAAGTCTAGCCTCAAGAGTTCAGGCCCGGGCAGTGGTGGTGCACGCCTTTAATCCCAGCGCTTAAGAGGCAGAGGCAGAGGCAGGTGGATTTCTGAGATCAAGGCCAGCTTGGTCTACAGAGTGAGTTCCAGGACAGCCAGGGCTATACAGAGAGAGAAAAAAAAATATGGCATTCAGTTGTATGGTACCAGAAACTAATTCCTTTGGCTTGTGGGACATCTGGAAGCTAATCTAGAGTTACTGTCGCTTCTATATTTCTTTCTATGTGCTGTTCTCAAGTCAATTCACTTTCTCTAAAGGAAAAACAGTTTTAATAAACAGGAAGAGTTCTTACCTAAGGGGAACTGGCAAGGGATTGGATATTTGAGCTCTGGATCTGCTCAAAACCCTTGAAGCTAGGGTGACCTAGAGTCCATCTCTTAACCTTTAAAGACTCCCTTCATCAGCTTCCTCATCTGTACAATAAAATTACTAATTTATTCATGTTTCTAGTTTTATCAAGGGTGGGAGAGTGCTGAATAGAAAGAAATGTTGAGGGGGCTCAGCAGTTAAGGCTCTGAATGGAAGGCCCCAGCACCTGGGGGGTCGCTGTTGACAGCTGTCTCTAACTCCAGCTGGGGGTCTGATGCCCTCGCCTGTCATCTGGGTGTTTGCACTCTTGTGACATATATTCACATAGTGACACTTTTTTTTTTTACTCCCAAGGAAAAACTGGGAAATGTATTCTTCTGGGAAAAGAACTCGTTTCTTTCTAGCTTTTTACGTTTAGAAGTTTTGGTATGAATAAAGATTGCCTATTTAAACTGTTTTTGATTGCTTAATTGTAGACCATTCAGTTCATGAGGGTTTTTTGTTGTTGTTGTTATTGTTTTATTTTATTCACTTATTTATTTGGTTTTTCGAGACAGGGTTTCTCTGTGTAGCCTTGGCTGTCCTGGAACTCACTCGGTAGATCAGGCTGGCCTCAAACTCAGAAATCCGCCTGTCTCTGGCTCCAAAGCTCTGGGATTAAAGGCATACGCCACCACCGCCTGGCGGTTCCTGAGTTTTTGATGCCTGCTTCCAAGTGATAGTTATAAGCATTTTTCTTTTTCAGAGTTTGGTGCTATGTCAAAGTCTTACCATTTAAATGGGTTTTACTTTTTTGTTGTTTTGGTTTTTGTTTGGTTTTGGTTTTGTTTTTTTAATGACACTGCCTCCAAGACTATTTTTAGTAAATGCATCTGCTTCTGGTCACTTTTAGATTAACTATTTAGAAAGACATAATGGTCAAATATTACTTATATAGGAAGATGTATATAAGAAGGTAGTTTGGATATGGGAAAATAATTTTTGCTTGTGCTTTTCAACCACATCCTTCTGCATTTGCATTTATGAATGTTAATACATTTACTG
This sequence comes from Mastomys coucha, assembly GCF_008632895.1. Lineage (NCBI taxonomy): Eukaryota > Metazoa > Chordata > Mammalia > Rodentia > Muridae > Mastomys > Mastomys coucha. Next base: position 57,357,131 of record NW_022196895.1, read on the forward strand.
CTAAAAGGAGTTTAAGTAATTGCAGACTTAAATTTTTGCTTTCAAGTGTATATGTTGTGAATAAAGCTGTAATATTATAGAGGAAAACAGCTGTTAAGTGTTGTTGTGAAGTAACTTCTTTCAAAGTACCTAAATTCAAGTGGACTAGAAATGCTTTGTATCATTAATTTGTAGGATGGTGTTTTTGAGCTGACAAAACCTGCGAACAACTACTGACACAAATTAAAAAAGAACATTTGATACAAATTAAATTTTGAGTTCCTGGCTCCATGTTCTCCTGAGAGCCATTATCACTTCAATGTCAAAGTCATATCTTGCCTGCTCTACACTCCATGCCTTTATTTGATACTGAGAGACATACTCTCATTCACTATCCACAGTTCTTCTGTCTCTCTCCACACATAATTAAACAAACAAAATCTGACTTGGAATGGTATGTCAGTTATGGAACACAAGCTTAGCCTATGGGAGGCTCTAAATTGAATGAGGTACTAGCATCCCGAGGAACAATATAGCTAGGCTTGGTGGCTCATGCCTGTAGTCCCAGCATTTAGAGCCTTGTGAAGGGCAGCCTGAGTACGATAGCAGACCTGTCTGCAAAGAACAAATGTATATAGATGGAAGTCTAGAGTTCTGTCGCATCTTTGAGTCGGGGTCTCACCAAGTAACTTGTCTAACCAGGAACTCAGCCATGTAGATCAGGTTGATCTTAAACTCATATCCTTCCTCCTTCAGAGGGTTGGGATTAAAGGTGCTCCCCACTGCTTTTCACCAATTCAGTCTTTAAAATGGTTTAGTAAGTTATTTGAATATCTTTTGTAGCTACCAGGGAATAAATGTCTACTTAAAATTGTGCTCTTTGGTTAAGGCTTAGATATATTTACATATAATGAAATGCAAAGATGCTAATGTGTGGTTGAATTAGTGTTGACAAATGTATGCCCTTACAGAGATACAAGAATTATGTATAAGCATTGCTTTTCTTTTATAAACTACAATCTGACTTTTTAAGGGTAATTTCTATATCATAGTTGTGTGTCCTTTTTTTTAAAATTTGATGAAAGACTGACCAAAACAAAGTACTAACAACAAAGCCTTGAGGTTGCCAGTGTGCTTCTTACCTTAAGTACTCTGTAGAAGTTACCTGACCAAATAATTCCGTGTTATGACCGAGTTCTCCTGGCTGAGAACTCAGAGAGCCTCAAGACCTAGAATGTCTCCATTCCCTACTTGGTGACCAGTGAATGGAAATGTATGGCAGCGGTTTTAATAAGGACTTTGGAAGTGCCATACAGAAAGAACTAGTTGAAGAGTGTTAGATATTACATGAAAATGGAAAAGGCAAAAAAAAGCCAAACTGTTTTTGAACCTAGAATTTCATAATTTTTGAGGCAGGAGGTTCAAGAGCAGCCTGAGCTACATTGGTCTCAACAACAATAATAATAATAATAATAATAATAATATAGCAAACAAACAGGAAGGAGCTCAGTAGTTAAGAATGTATACTGCTCTTACAGGAGACTGAATTATATTCCCAACACCTATTTTGGGTGGCTAATGACTAACTCCAGCTCCAGGGAATCTAACTCCTCCTCTGTGATCACTCCACTTGTGATACATATAAACATTCTGGAAAAATAAATAAAATGAAGAGCAAGAGTCACACTGACCAGGCGTTATATATTAATTATGTCTTTTAATCACCACAAGAGTCCTATAAGTTGGTTGTTTCATTTAAAAATAACATCATATATGACAGATATTTGAGGCCTTATAGGGTCATCCAGATGTGGAAAATACAGGACAACCATACTACACTGTGTAGAGTTTTTAATAACTGTTGCCTATCTGTTCAGCTAATTTATCCCTGCTTTATCAACCTTTGAGCTGGCTCATGCCTTTAGTCCCAGCACTTGGGAGGGAGGCTGTGTTAGGTGGGTCTCAAGTTTGAGGCTAGCTTGGTCTACAGACCCAGTTCCAGGCCTACCCAGAGAAACCCTATCTCAGAAAGATACCAATGGACTTTTTAGAGAGCTCAGAGTGCTATACTGTTATCCTAATACAGCTGAATGGCTTGGTGGTTTTTGTTGTTTGGGGAGGGGGATATCTAAAACTGAATTAAAAACATGGTGTTTTGTGTGCATTGCTACCATGCTTTGAAGGAAGAACTTGGTCTTGTTGATGAGCTCAGCGTAGCCTTCGGGTATACAGAAGCTCATACTGTAACTTCCTTGTACGTAACTGACTGCTTTGTTAATCCAGCTGTAGGAATAAGCACTGCACATATTGAATTACAGAAGGAATTGATGCATGTATAGATAGATAAGTTCCTTAGCTTCTAATTGAAATATTCTCCATTTTGTTTGTTTTTTGTTTTTGTTTTGCTTTTGTTTTTTCAAGACAGGGTTTCTCTGTGTAGCCCTGGCTGTCCTAGAACTCACTCTGTAGACCAGGCTGGCCTTGAATTTAGAAATCTGCCTCTGGCTCCCAAGTGCTGGGATTAAAGGCGTGGGCCACCACTGCCCTGCAAAATGTTCTCCAATTCTAATACTTGTATTAGACTAAGACTGAGCTAATGTTCTTTTGCCTTGAATAGTTTTGTAAAGAAACCTCTGTATCATTGAAATGTAATGTCCCAGAACCATGTGTGATAGAACATGCATGTAATCTCAGAATTCTAGGCCAACCTGGGCCACAAGTGAGACCTTGTTTGTTTTTTTTTTTTTTTTAAATGTTCTTTAGGCTATTATAAGTTTAATTCCTATCTTAGCCGTGTAAAATGTCTAGGTCAGTACCAGGAGGGGTTGCTGCATTGGGGATTTGTGTGGTGTGTGCTGATTTTTTTGCTTGTTTGTTTTTAAGAAAATGGCTACAGTGGCTAAAGTATTAGTATAAATTGCCCCATGTTTAACTTGTATTTCTTTTAAATGTACAGTGGAGAAATTTACAAGTGTACTTTAAGACATTGTTGTCCTGCCGTCCCTTATCTGAAATTGAAAAGCTTGCAAACAGTTTCATTAGAAGTGTTTCCGATGCAGTACTTGATAAAAATGGAGCAAGAACCTTCTGGATTAGACTTTGTCCTTTTAGTAATATTCTCTACTTTTTCTTTTCTTCACAGTTATTATTTTTCAGTTTGAGATGGGATTTTATTATGTAGATAAGGCTGGCCCCAAACTCAGGATCCAGCAGCCTTAGCATCCCTAGTGCTGGGATTAAAAATGTGTGCCTGTGCCACCGCACCTGTCTTCCATTTTCTGTTCTTCAATAAGCCTTTTATTATTTATTGGCTAGAATTGGTTTTATGTGGGGGCTGTTGACACTGAGTTCCTAACACCAAGTTGTACTTGGTGAAATGAGTGTTTTAGTTTTGAACTTCTACAATTTTAATTCAGAAATGAGTATTAGCTTCAAATAAATCTATAGTGGTTGAAACTTTCTCAGTTAATATACTTAAACTTATAAGCATGCTTATAGCATATATGTTTGTATATAAAAAGCTTTTTTTCTCTATGAGTGCTCATTGTGTAACAGCAAGTTTAAAATAGGCACACTTCCATGAAGAGTCAAAAGTTTTGTTTTTTGAGCATGTGTCATGAGTCAAGCAGGTGGTACCAGTAATTTTGACTTCTCTGAAAATTAGGACAACCATGTTTAATTCTCAAAATGAGATTGAATGTGTAAGGGCATGAGAGTTTGCTTTTATTTTCTCTTTTTTTTTTTCTCGAGACAGGGTTTCTCTGTGTAGCCCTGGCTGTCCTGGAACTCACTTTGTAGACCAGGCTGGCCTCAAACTCAGAAGTCCACCTGCCTCTGCCTCCCAAGCGCTGGGATCAAAGGCGTGCACCACCACTGCCTGGCCAGAATTTTCTTAAGTTTCAAGAGGATAGTATATAAGAAAGAATAAGCTTCAGACTGTACCTAGAAGCACTCTGTTGCTCCATTGGTCAGTCTCTTAATTAGAGGTGCCTGTTTTTATGCCAGAGCACCATGACCAAAAGCAACTTTGGTTATTTTGGCTTAGAATTCCATAGCATAGCTGAGGGAAGTCAGGAACTTGGAGGCAAAGGCTGAGTCAGGCCATGGAGGATTGCTACTTGCTTGCTTGCTCAGACTGCTTTATAGCAGCATCCAAGGTGGGACTTCAAGGACCTGCACCACAGGCTTGCCCACAGCCAATCTAGTGGGAGCATTTTACAGACTGAGATTCCCTCTTCCATATGACTCTGTCTTGTGTAAAGCTAACATAAAACTCACCAGCACAGTCAGATTCAAGGGACAGATACCATTAAGGTTGCCTGTTTGAAACCAGTGAAGTGAGCCTTTCTCACACCATAACCATATATAATAATTAGCTACATGACATGGGTGGAGAGATGGCTCACCAGCTCTTCTTGGGTAAGTGCATTTGTTGCTCTTTGAGAGGATTGGAGCTCTATTCCAAGCACCAAAATGGTGACTCACAGTCATCCATAATGTTCTCTCTTTCTCTGTCTCCCTCTCCCCTCCCCCCTCTCTGTGTATTCGTGTATGTATGTATGTATGTATGTATGTATGTATGTATGTGTGCGTGCGTATACACACACACATGCAAAGAGTTGTCTTAACTTGGCAATCCTCTTGCCTCTGCTTCATGAGTACTGGAACTTCAGGTATGGCCCACTACTCAATACTTTCAATCCCCTTACAGCCTCTCTCAAGTGTTAAAATTATGGTCATGAGCTCCAATCTAAGCTCCAGTGTAAGATGAGATCCTGTTCTCAAAAGACCAGAAAAAGTATTGCTTACAGGTATCTAGGAAACTACTTCTTAGGTAATTTAATGCTATTTCTTTCTTACAGTTTTGCTCTAATATGATACACTGTTAATAGCACTGACTTTAAAACATCAGTATTAATACAGGAATATAAAGATTTCACCATACAATGTTCTCAGGAAGGAAAGCCTGTGGTTTGGGAACTCATAGGCCCTGCTAGGGAAGCTTCCACTGTTATTATTGCTGACTGGAGACTGTATGCAGATCAGAATGCTGGTATTTCTGTTTTTGAAGTTGTTTATTTCAATTAATAGTCTCAGATACTTAGTACTACTATCTTCAATACCCTCCATCAGAACTGTAGTGTATTTCAAAAATGATATTTAAGAGATTCAGGGGGGCTGGTGAGATGGCTCAGCAGGTAAGAGCACTGACTGCTCTTCCAAAGGTCCTGAGTTCGGATCCCAGCAACCACATGGTGGCTCACAACCACCCGTAATAAGATCTGACGCCCTCTTCTGGTGTGTTTGAAGTCAGCTACAGTGTATTAAGCCGGAGTGAGGGGCTGGAGAGAGTGAGCCGGGTTGGAGCGAGTGGAGCCGTCCTGAGTTCAACTCACGGCCATCTGTACAGCTATAGTGTACTCATACACATAAAATAAATAAATAAATAAATAAATAAATCTTTAAAAAAAAGAAAAGAAAAAAAGAGAGATTCAGGAAATATAGATAAAACTCAAATCAACTGGCTCTAATTTCAGATCACTGTTGTCTTGCTGACTAGAGACTGCATGCAGATCAGAATGCCTTCTAAACATTCTTGTTATGTCTACATACCAGTACTGCCGTCAGTGCGATCCAAGGCTTCTTTTGGAAGTGGGTTATGTGCTATCTGTGGAGACTCCTAACTGGTCAAAATGCTGACATTAACTGTTGAAAATGAGCCTTAAATAGGACTTCTATATCTCCTTCTCCAAGAAGGGCATTACTGTGGAACATTTTCTTCTGGCTATGTACTCTGACTTCTCTCATCAGCATAAAGCCTGTAGCACCACTGAAGCTACTCCATATTTATGAATCTGATGCTTATAGTAGCTAACAAGACAAAACCTAATAACATCTTCTTTCACAATTATCTTTGTTTACTATATAGTATGTATGGTCAAGTAAAATGTATCAGAGAAAAAATTATAGGATCCAAACTTTATATACGATGACTTAAACATTAAGTTCCAAAAAAAAGACTGACCCTTACATCATACTATAAAGAGAGTTGTTGCAGGATATTTGATCACACTGTGAATACTAAGATTGTTATTTACTGAAAAGTCGTGTTAGAGCCAACATTCACAGATTTTTATTTTTCAGAAAATCTTGGCTTTAGTTACTATTTGCATTAGCAAAGAAACTAAGCCAGGTTAGGCTTTTATGTCATTTACAGCAATTTTAGTTTTTTTCTGGAGACAAAGGCTTGCTGTATATAGCCAGGTTGGTTTTTTCTATATTATTTCGAAGAAAAACCTGTGTTTGCAGACATTGTAATGTGAAAAACTTATGGTGGTGAGTTCTAGTCCTTGAGACAAGAAGAGTTAACAGTAGTAGCGCTTGAGCTATTGGGGAGGTCACTTAATGTACAGTTTAACACAGGCTAGGTTAACAATCTCATGTGTGCCAATACTACTGTATAATACTAAACTAAGCAAAAATGTGATTTCTTTGTAAAGAAGGTGTAAAGGAAGTCATGAGCGAATGATAAGCCTTTCTCAAGTGTTGTGGGATGGCTGATGGAGTCAGTTTTTCATTACAAAGAATTTGTCCCCGGTCAGGGGAAAGGATGCAGAAGGCTACAAAGTTGAGCTGTGCTAATGACAGAGTGTATGTGTGTAACAGTATATCTGATTATCCAGTTTGTTTTGTGACAAGAGAAAAGATTACCCTAAATAAAATATAAATCTGCCTCATCAATTCTCCTTAGTCTCTCAAGTGCTTAGATATGCTACCAGACCTTAACCTTAAAACCATTTAAAATTTACTTTTATGATGTTAAGTGATAACTAATATTTTGTATTATTAGGTGGTATGGGCAAGAAAAAGACTATAACGTGCTAGTCATGGATCTTCTGGGGCCCAGCCTTGAAGACCTCTTCAATTTCTGTTCAAGAAGGTTCACGATGAAGACTGTACTTATGTTAGCCGACCAGGTATGTGAACTTTTGACAAAACAAACAGATGAGAAAGTTTGTTTATAAAATGTCAACATTTCATAGAACTGGGTTGTTTTTAGGTTTTGTTTAGTATTTTGTGCGTGGTGGCACACACTTAAATTCCAGCATTCAGAAGGCCAAAGAGGGGTACCAATCCAGCCTGGGCTTTGTATAAGATCCTGTTATGATGACCAAAGAACAGCAAAGAACTTTCCTTCCTCCCCTCCCCCCCCCACCTAAAAAAAAGTTTGAAAGTACTAATAACATTGAGATAAATCCAGGACAAAGGATGCCTCTGTAGCTCAGCTAGCGTCAAACTCCTTACGTCTACCACTAGGGAAACTAAAGTAGAAAAAAACCATCCTTTCTAGGAGCCTAAATCAAGAAGAGAAAGGTACAAAAACAAGGTGGTCAAGGCTCTGGTAGAAGAGGTGACACTGCTAACTGGGGAAGAATAGCCGAGGGTTGTAGCTTGACAGCTATACTTTCCTGGTATGTAGTGCCCAGAGTGTTGTACCTGCCTTTGCCTTCTGAGTGCTGAGACTAAAAGCGAGTGCCACCACATCCAGCAGCCCATGTATTTAATCATTTCTACCCAAAACAGGCCAAAAGCCCATTACTAGTTTAGGCCTGAATAGCCAGCAGGCTGGAAATACACGGGGGCCTTATTGTTTGCCTTACGGCTCTTGTGCTGCTCGTTACAGACTGTAAGAGCTCTCACTACTGGGGTGCTGGTCGTTACAGACTGTAAGAGCTCTCACTACTGGGGTGCTGGGGGAGAAACTCGAGCAGCCCGCTTTTATCTTATGACCTCTTCTACCCTTTTTCTTTTTCAGATGATCAGTAGAATTGAATATGTGCATACAAAGAATTTTATACACAGAGACATTAAACCAGATAACTTCCTAATGGGTATTGGGCGTCACTGTAATAAGGTTAGTTAAATGTTCTTTGCATGAAAGAACAAAGAGTAAAATATTGATATGAATTGCTTTGATAAACTTTTAAATCTTTAAAAGCCCATAGTAAATTGAATATGCTGTAATTTGCTTAAGAGATTGTGCTAGAAGGATAATCAGTTTACTCTATTAACTTAGTAACTTGAAATATATCCTCTACAATTTATCCAACCAAGGTTAGTTTATTTATGTGAAAATAATAAAATTCCAAGGGCTTTTTAATGAACTTTAATCCACTTTATTTAACTTGGACAATTGTATCTAGTTTTCATTCACTTAAATAGTGAAAACACTTACATATATAATTCTTCCTGAATGAAACGAGTCAGATTTTTAACCTTAGACTCTGAAGTGTGGGTTTTGTAATACATGCGCTTGTGCCAGTGTGGCAGCCACTGGCCCCTCTGTCACTATGGCTGAATGTAGCTAGTACTGAGAGTTCTTCAGTCCTTGGATTGGTATATGTAAAAGAATAACTCTTGGGCCTACTTCAAAAGTAGCTTACAGTTTATTACTTGGGTTTCAGGTTGGGTGAGTTCTCCACCCCTCCTCCATGCTGTTACAGGAAAATACTAACTAGTGGATTGAACATTTGTGCAGCAAAATGAGTGCTTATTGGGGTTCCTGATGATTGTTGCACATATGGGGTGATTAGGTTATGACGCATGATTGCAGTTAGAAACTAAGTATATTGAAATTTTGTCTGCAATGCTTAGTTTTATTGAGTGAATTGCTTTCTTTATTCATTCAATGTTGAGCTCGGGCAGACAGGCAGCATTGGCAATGCACGAAGCATGTTCGGATCTGATGATCTCAGAAATTCTCAACTTCAGGACAAACTGAGGGGAGGGGGGCTTTTTTGTTTGTTTGTTTGTTTTTTGGGAGGAAACTTCCCATTGGCTAACCAGGTAGGGAATGTGTTTTAGGTCCAGCTGGAAATGTTTACCTTTGTTTGCCTGTATGAATGCCAACTTGGAGCCATTATTAGAACTGGTGTTACTTGTTAATGCTAGAGATACTAATGTTGATCTGACCAAGTTTTAGGGAATTAGATTTTTCGTTGAATTTCATATATTGAAGGGCTTTTCAGCCATATAATTTATCTTGTATCCCCAAATTGCATATAAAGAAACGTACCTTCTCTCTTTGAAGCATCCAGGTTCTTAGTTATTACTGTAAAACCTGGTAATTGGTTGGAAAAAAAATATCGGTCTTAATTTTTTTCTCCTGCAGTTTTGGTAGTTTGACTCTTCTTTTGGCCATTTCCCAGCCCCCTCTCCTTCCTGTTTTCTTATCCTTAAACACCCGTGATGCCCACGTGATCCCTGTTCTGCATAGTGGCAGAGCAGTAAGAACATGGTTTTTGCCTTTACTTTAAACAATGGCCTAGTAACACCTCACACTCTTTCCCCTTCTTAGGAATAGTTCGCTTAACCACACAGATGTCTTGGGAAGTCCATGTTCCATTTTTAGAATCTGTCCTCAGCACTGACAGTAAGATGATTTGTGGCACTGCTTACCTGTAGCAGTTTTGAGAGAGACAATAGGAAAGAAGTGAAGTGCTTCACTTAAGATTCAAATATAATATTCCTCTTGGACACTTCAATGTCTTGTTTCTATAGTTGGGTTTTTTTTTTTTTTTGTTTTGTTTTGTTTTGTTTTTTTGGTTTTTTTGGTGTTTTCTGTACTACTGTAGTTTGAAAGTGCCCATTGTGTAAGACTGGCTCCTTCAGTCAGCTTGTACCAATAGATTTGTATACACAAGGGATCAGACTTGATGGGGTGGGGGCAGCTTCTAAGTTTGTTTTTTGAAGTTAAATGTCTTACTTGGAAATTGTTCTGAATTTGATATTGGAGTAGCCACTCCAATCTTAGTGAATTTGCTCATCTATTCCAGTAATTCGCCCTGCATGGTTTTAAAAATAAATTTTAAGGTGACTAAATGCCTTCTACCTCTTCCTTACTGAAGATTTTTTTCCCCCATACATTCTTTTGGGGGGGAAGGGCAGATTGTGATTTTAAAGATTACAGATCCAAATTCCCCATTGTTTTTTTTTTTTTTAAAAATTCAACAGCCAAATGTCACCATTGATATCCCTGTTTCAGGCAGTGACACAATCATAGTGGCATTAAAAACGAAGTATTCTAGAATTCAGTGTCGAGCATGTGGTTTTCATTTGGAAAGCTGAGAAGCTACAGTGCTTGGTGGAAGAAGGATGGCATTTGGCTACCCTGTTCTTTCTCTAATGCCTCGGTGTTGCCTGTCTGCGCCGGCCATTGTTGCAATGTACGCAATACTGTTTGATGCACTGCCACCTCTATTGTCTGTTCAGTGTTTAGAATCTCCAGTGGGGAAGAGGAAAAGAAGCATGACTGTTAGTCCTTCTCAGGACCCATCTTTCTCAGGATTAAACCAGGTCTGAAACTGTCTCCTATTCCAACCTCAACCCCAAATTCATGTGCTTTTCTTTCTTATTGTTTTAATTACTTTTATTTAATTCTGGGGAATATAGATCTTGCTCAAGCACCTCTTATGTTGGCATTATTCAGACATACTTGGCAAACATGTAACATTACTAAGATATTTTCGTGGCTTTTGCTTAAAACTTTTAAAGCTTAGATCAAGCCTGAATGAAAATAGGATATTGTCTTTGTTTTAGATTGCTAACATTGATATGAGGAAATGCTGTTAATTTAGTGTTGGAACCCTTACATAAAAAATGAACCTGAGGTAGCAGACTAGCTTTAAAAGTATGTTTGGAGTCAGAGAACTTAGTATACAAATTGAGTCTGTGCTGTGGTGACCGCTCCACTGTACGTTCCTCTCCTTCCCTAAGAGCCTCCCTCCGGTAAGTTTCACAGCCAGTATTCTCAAACTTGATTCTGAAATCAGGTTGTCAGTTCTTAGCTTCTACCAAATGGCTGCTTAAAAAGCATTCACTGCTCTAGACTAGAAGACACTGTATTCGTAATAGAATAGTGACAATTTAAAGAGTAAAGACCATTAGTAACACAATAACTGAATATGTATATGACCTGATTTAGATTGGGGCAGGCTAAACAACCCAGTAAGCTAATTACTTTACATTTTATTTACTTCTCTAGAAGTTGCAGTACATCCCCACCCCCATGTGATATTGTTTGTTTTTGTTTTGAGGCCAGGTCTCTGTAGCTCAGTTGGCCTAGAACTTATATGTACCTGTGCTGGCCTCAAGCTGAGAGCTGTCCCATCCGCCTACGTGTGCCACCCTGCCATAATGAATTAGTTTGTTTTGGTTTTCAAGACAGGGTTTCTATGTGTAGACCAGGTTGACCTGGAGAACTCAGATCTGCCTGCATCTGCCTTCTTAGTGCAGGGATTAAAGGTATGCACCACCACCACCCAGCTCCAATATGAGTTTCTATAGAGACAAAGGAGCATTTACCTTAGGGGTGTTGAATTTTGGTGCTTCTGGAACCAAGAAGTCTTTTAGTTTTTGATACTATATTCTCTGAAAAGATTATATTGGCATAAATAACCAAAAAATCAAGGAATGTACAATGCTGTATACTGGTTTAATCATCTAAATAACTTTTCATTCACTTTCTGAACTGCCCCAGTGGTTTTGTTGTTGTTGTTGTTGTTGTTGTGTTCAGTACTGTCAAGGGGCTAGCCTCCTACTGTTGAAAGGTTTCATATATTCATCCTTCTATAAAAAAGAAATACCACTATTGGACTGAGTTGTGGTGGTGCATGCCTGTAATCCAGAAGGAGAATTACCAAAAGTTCCAGGCCAGGACTAGTCGCATAAGGAGTTCCAGATAACCTAGGGAGTTAATTGCATAACCGGACTGGTTCTCAATAAATAACCCTCAAACACCTTACTGCTGCGGCTTAATCTTGGTTAGGGGTAAGAGCACATGACTTAATGCATTCATTATAAGAGGAAACAATTTGTAAAAGCTTAATAGCTTCATTTTTACTTAACCTACCCATCTGTATATTTTGCTTACATTTTGTAGCATAACTGCTTAATAACCTAAATGCTTTAATACTTTGTTAATATTATACAAGCTAGTTTGGTTGCAAATAATGACTATAAGTTCACAGAGTAACTTGTCCCGCTACTGGAGTTGCCTGTGTCTTTGCAGGTGCACTTAAGCTTGACTGATACTGACTCTCCTTACTTGGTTCTCTATGTAGTTTCTTATTAAACATTGGGCATTTGAGGAGGTAGTATTTGCTTTGGGGTTTTTTTGTTTATTTTATACTTTTTGTTTTTAATACTTTTTACTCATTTTCATAGAGGAAATAACTTTTGAGTGCTGAGTTTCTTGAATCAGTCTTAGATTGTTTACCTAGTGTCTGCTTTTTGAATACCAGCTGTCAGACACATTACATCCACATTAGCTCACTTTCCCTTCTCTGAAAAACTGAAGGGAGCAACAAGACTTATTTTAAATACCATGAAGCTAAATATCTGTTGTTAGTTTTTCTGTTTCCAGTGTAAGTCTGCAGAACTGTGTGCTTATTTACAGTAGTATACTGATGCTGGTTTTCATATGAAGAGGAATGATCAGTGTGAGCTATGTGTATTAAAATACTTCCCCATATTCCTAAATACCTTGATTGCTTAGAGAGTTTAGTATTAGATTTACAATGTATCTCTCATTGGTCTTGTATTATTGTAGATCAAATGAAAGTGTAGTTTATAATAGCTGGCAGAAACAAGTTTTGTTTGGTTGTGGTGGGGGTGGGGGTGTGTGTCTCACTATGTAGCCCTGGCTAACCTGGACCCCTCCTTGTAGAGCAGGCTCTCCTTCAAGGAAGAGATCTGCCTGTCTTTGCCTCTCAAATGCTGGGAATAAAGGCATGTGCTGTTACCCCTGGCTGATATTAACCCAAATAGATAATTTTTGTACATCATTTAAAAGATTAAGTTAACACATTTCCTAAAACATCGCAGATTCTACACTGGCAGAAGAACCCCAATAGTTTAACAAAAAGAATAAAGTATAGATATAATTAGAAAAGACACACTCTTACATGTGTTCTATGTGCACATAGAAAAGTCTAGCTTGATAATGTTGGAGATAGACTTTTATTATAGCATAGTATGGTAAGTAGGGCATTTATAAAAGTTAAAGCTTCAAATATATTGGTAAACAGAAATGAGTTTTACCTTTTCATCAAAAAATAGGTTTCCCTTTAAAAACTTCAGTTTTGTAAGCCAAATATGGATTAATTAGTAAAATGTGCTATTAGTGCTTTATTCCTGGGGTACCGTGTAGATTATGTACAACTAAACAGTTTCTTCTAAATGCTAATGTGATTTGGGTTAGCTCATTTAAGCAAATAATTTGTAAGCCACCTTAATTTAAATGCAATGCCTTTAATTTTTGGATTAACATTTTATATTTTTCAGATATCTTGTGAAATAATATAATGCATGCTTATTTTTTTTATTTTAAAAATGTTTTATTAACAGTATCAGACTTTGAGGATTATGTTATTGAAACAGTTAGCTTTCTAGTAATATACTGAAGAGTGCTCTTTGTGGATGAGAAGATACACAGAAAGCTGTGCATAGATTTGAAGCATTGTTTTATCCATAAAAGTGGGCTGTCAAGTTTCCTGAGTATCCTTGACAACTCTGCTGTGGGACATATGTTCTTACTGTGAGAAGACAGGCTACTATGTGTATCAGAACTGGGCAGATGGAGTTACACAAATAAGTATATAATTACTAGGTATAATGAATGGAGGGGCGGTTACTTGTGAAGAATAGTAAAGGCTTATTGGGATGTTAAATCTATAATCTGTTCTATTTAGACTACATTTTGATATTTGAATATACTAATGAGTAAGAAATTGTTTAATTGAACAAGGTTAGAAACCTAATGTTTTTTATTTCTCTTTTAAAGTTATTCCTTATTGATTTTGGTTTGGCCAAAAAGTACAGAGACAACAGGACAAGGCAACACATACCATACAGAGAAGATAAAAACCTCACTGGCACTGCCCGGTACGCCAGCATCAATGCACATCTTGGTATTGAGCAGAGGTGAGTCTTACCAAATCCAAAATCAAGGCAAACTTTTGATGGCTTTTCTTGAGTTTGTATTTATGTTTCTTAGTGTCTTAGGGTACTTTTTGGCTGAGGATCTAAGGAATTGCTTATTGTTTTACCCCTTGCTGTTAGCTGGTGCATAGAAACCAGTTAAATTAATCTGGGCTTTTGATTTTTTTTCTTGAGTGTTGTTATAGAAAGTTAAATGTCTAGTATAATAGCATATACCTGCAATCTTAGCACTAAGAGACTGAAGCAAGATGCTTGTTAATGATTCAAGGCCCTTCTTTCTGGGCTACAGGACAAGTACTAGATTAGTGAGGGTCTTTATTATGAGACCCTATCTAAAAAGGGAAGGAATGGAAAAGCCTATTAAACATGGAAGTATTTCGACATTTCTTTTGCAGTTTAACATATGCCTACTTTTAAGTGATGGCCTTGGGCACTGTGTGTCTTGGTGACCCTGCTGGTGGTCACCACTCTAGTTGGCAGTGTGACTCTGAGAGTGGAGCCTAAAAACGAGGCAGACTGAATGAAGTCTTGCAGTAGTCAACTTTATTCAGAGCATCAGACAATTTATACTCTGAGGATTAAGAAGAGTCACATGACTGAGATGTACAACCACAAGCAAAAGCTGCATATGACAAAAGCATGATTTTCTTTGGAGGCATATAGACAAATAACAATCCCCGGGTGTAATGAATAATCGGCACTAAACTGTTCCTATCCACTTCAGTGCTCCTGAGAGGAGCACTGAAGCACATTCTAAGAACAATTTAATGGTTTTTTAAGAAACTGAGGTCACAGACTCTAGTCTTGTGTTCTTGGAGTTTTCTCAAAAGTACTCAGAATTCCCCTCACACAACTCCATTCTTGGACTGTGTTCCAAAACCTGAATTTCTGAGGCAGGATTACCTCCAAGTTTAAGGCCAGTCTCAGAACCAATAAATTAAACAAAAAACAAAACGTGATTTGTGAACCACAATCTCTGTGGCTTCCTATTTTTCTAGTTTTTTTTTTTTTTCCAGTTTTGTTTTTTCCAGTTCCTTTCAATCTTGGGCTAGGTTTTCCTCCTTAAATGAAACAAAAACTATGTGTTTGGGTTGGGAACTTCATAATTCATATGGGAATAGAACTGAATTTGTGAATATTTCTGTGGTACTGATTGGGTTGCATTTACTTTATGTATTTTAAAATAATACCTGTCTCAATAAATACCCCCAAGACAGTATTTTCTGTTATTAAATATCCTCCTCTTAGTACATGTGTGTGCTCAGTTTTTTGTTCATTCATTTAAGCATCTCTGGATGTCTTTAGGAGTTAGAAGATTAAACTCGTTTGATTTTCTTCCTACTTGATTTTCATTATTCGATAACTTTTAGAGAGAGGTCTAGCTATATTGCCATTCTTTTTAAAAGAGTAGTCTTGAATAGTTATTCTGGCATAGTTAGCAATCTATTTTGAACTTTATTACTTTAATTGGCTAGTTTTGTAAGACACCAAATAGTTCTTTATTTTCATTTCTGAGCATTTCTTTTCTTTTGTGTACACTGCGTGGTTTTCATGTTTTCCCATAATCTGGTTTATAAAATAATGTTCTCTTTTCTAGTCGCCGAGATGACATGGAATCTTTAGGATATGTTTTGATGTATTTTAATAGAACCAGTCTGCCGTGGCAAGGACTAAAGGTAAATAAACTCTAATTACTGGGGGTAATGGAAGAAAAATAATGAGGCAGGTGATCCCAGAATTTGGGAGTTGGCGTGGACCTGGTAGACTGAAAGCAGCATAGGCAACATCCCTTCCATCTCAGAGGGAAGAGCTTTGTAAGGGGAGAGAAGGAAGAAAAAAAGTGGAAGGTGTTTTCCAAATCTGAGGTTCAGCCAGAGCCTTTGATTTAAATTTAACCATTTCAGTAGGAAATTAGTTAAAAGCAATTGTTTGTTTCCTTGTGCTGGTAGTCATTGGTGACCACTAGCCTTGCCTAGGTGGACTCACGGGTGGGGTTTTGATGTTGAGTATCAGTAGTATAGAATTTCATAGCCATTTTGAACCTTTAGAGAAAAACAGTAAAATGCCCATTTCTTTGACGAATCGCATTATCCAATATGAACTTGATCCATGCATTTTTTTACTTATTTCTCACATACTGAATCTCTAGTATATGTCTTGTGTTCAATGAATTTAGTTGTCGTACTTCTTCTAAGTATTAAATCAATTTATCTTTGCATTCTTCCTTTTCTTATAGGCTGCAACAAAGAAACAAAAATATGAAAAGATTAGTGAAAAGAAGATGTCCACTCCTGTTGAAGTTTTGTGTAAGGTAAGTGTGCATGATGAATGCTTAAAGAAAATAAATGTGGGCCAAATGTGGTGGTGTATGCCTTTAATTGCAGCACTTAGGAGGCAGAGACAGTCTTGGTCTGTATACACAGCAAGTTCTATGCACCACGAGCTAAAGTAGTAAGACTAAATAAAATAAATGATGTAGGCTGGAGAGATGGCTCAGTTGGTTTAAGAGGTGCTAGGTGTGTTGTTGTACTTGTGCCTTTAATCCCACCATTCTGTAGTCACAGTCAGGTTAGGCTAGGAGTGCCCAGGCTATGGAGAGAGATCCTATCTATCTCCCAAAAAAACCAAAGGCAAACAAACAACAAACCAGGAAAAAATAGTAGTTGCTACTCTTTCCTGGGATGCAGTTCATTTCCCAGCGTGTACATTGGGTGGTTTGTAACCATTTACCAGCCAAGCTGTAGACACTCTTTTCTGTCTTTGGTTCTCTGGGCACCAAGTGTACATGAGGCAAAGACAGTAAATACATGTGTGTGTGTGTGTGCATATGTATGTATGTATAAATCACTTAGAGAAGCCTGTAGGAATTTAGGACAAGAACCTGGAGTAAGAACTGAAACAGAAGCCAGTGGGAAGAGTCCTGCTTGTCCCCCTGGGTGGCACCAGTCCCTGTGAGAAGGATGCTCCCACATCAGTCAAGAAAACACCCCACATGTTCCTTCCCAAATGATTCTAGCTTTTGCCAAGTTAACAAAACAAAAAAGACTAACCAGAATGATAGTGGCATCTTGAATAGAGTGAGTATATGGTGAAGTTTAGCTTAAATTGATGAGAGAAGGAGGCACAACTTCCTACAAAGTATGGAAACAACTTAGACATTTCCTTTTGCTAATAGTTTGAAACTTGGATTTTTTTCTCTAACTTGATGCTTTGCTTTTCACTCTATTTTAAATGTTGAATTGATAGGGGTTTCCTGCAGAATTCGCCATGTACTTAAATTACTGTCGTGGGCTGCGCTTTGAGGAAGCTCCGGATTACATGTATCTGAGGCAGCTATTCCGCATCCTTTTCAGGTCAGTTGTTAAGATATAAGTGGCTGCAGAGGCTGAAAAATGGCTCACCAGTGAAGAGGTAGTATGGGTGTGGATGTGGAAGGTGGGTGTGTATAAGTTAGCAAGTAGAATAGACTGGAAGATCATATGTCTTCAATATCCTAGGGTTATTAAAAGCTACACCCATAGTCTCACCAACATAACTGCTTAAACTAGGGTATCTTGAGTGCCAGAGAAGCTGTCTTCCGTAGGAAGAAGACACCAGTGAAAGTATACCATGCAAGTAATGTCATACATATTGAGTAGATTATACTCCTGGGTTGGGGTGGGGAATAACAATAATTGATCAAAAACAAGATCATGGTTGGTGTTTGACTTTTTATGAAAAGGAGTGTGTAGGTGTGTTTGGAGGGAGGGGGAAGAAATAATGTAATTTCAAAGTAAAAATTTTAAGTGATTTTCAAAAGTTTTTTTAAATAGTTGCAGTGGGCTGGGCGGTGGTGGTGCACGCCTTTAATCCCAGCACTTGGGAGGCAGAGGCAGGCGGATTT
>NW_022196895.1:57375003-57378831 GCF_008632895.1 Mastomys coucha
AGAACCCCATTCGGTACCAAATAAAAAGCATTAAAAGCTGGACATGGTAGCATTCACTGCTCGGGAGGCAGAGGCAGGCAGACCTCTGACTTCCAAGACACAGCCAGGGACATACAGAGAAAGCTTGTGTTTGAGGCAGTTGTGGGTGGGGTGTTAAAATACAGAATCTGTCAGGTATACCCGAAACTCTGGCACTTAAGATGGGAAGCATTGGGCGTTCACGGTCGTCCACTGCACTTTAGCTAGTTAGTCTCAGAAGTGATGTCCTAGGATACTGTTTCCCTTACAAGCTGCCAGATCTGTGCATGCTCCCCTGAGAGGTTCTTCCTTAATCTTTCTAGGTAACTGGCAGCTTGATCCTGCTGTCTCTGCTTACTCTGGTTTTTCATTCCAACATGCCCCTTTTGGAGCAATGGTGTTGGGGGTGGGTTTAGGTTTTTGAGACAGGGTTTCTCTGTGTACAGTCCTGGCTGTCTCGGAACTTGATTCATAGACTAGGTGGCCTCAAGCTCACAGTTCCACCTGCCTCTGCCATCCAAGTGCTGGAGTTTAAAAGAGTGCACCATGGTGCTGACCTCTTTTTTTGGTCTCTATGGACTATCTGACCTCAAACTCATAGAGATCCACCTTGTGAGTGGTGCAGAGGTTATAGACATGCTATTATTCTGGGCTAGTTTGGAGAGAATTTAAAAGGCAATTTCTGTTTGAAAAGTTATTTTTAATCTAATACATGTAAGGTTTTCCCCTCGGTGTGACAGGTGAGAAATGGTTATTTACTGAGTAGCTTTTAAAGTTACTTACAGGAAGGAAATGTGAAAAGCTCTCAATGTAAAGAGATACCCTGGGTGACTGGGCACAAGAGCGCTTGCCTTTAGTCTCAGCAGTCAAGAAATAAGCAAGCAGGTCTCTGAGCTTGAGGGGAGTCTGGTCTATGCAGAGTTCCAGACCAGCTGGGGATATCTGTATAATAGGAAAGGGAGCCCTCCGCTGTCTTGAAAAGTGAGTCAGATATTTAGCTGGACAGCATTATTTAAAGGTTAACAGAACATTTCTTTTTCAGGACCCTGAACCACCAGTATGACTACACATTTGATTGGACGATGTTAAAGCAGAAAGCAGCCCAGCAGGCAGCCTCTTCCAGTGGGCAGGGTCAGCAGGCCCAAACCCCCACAGGCAAGCAAACTGACAAAACCAAGAGTAACATGAAAGGTTAGTAGCCAAGAGCCAAGTGACGTTACAGGGAAATTAAATGCAAATTGGATAATTCATTCAGTTCTAACAGTGTTAGATCAAGGAGGTGGCTTTAAAACATAAAATTTGGCTTTGTATTTAAAAAAAAAAAAGAGAGACGTCCTTGGAAAATTTGACTACTAACTTTAAACCCAAATGTCCTTGTTCATATATATGTATATGTATTTGTATATACATATATGTGCATATATTATATCATTTCTCTTGGGATTTTGGGTCATTTTAACAACTGCATCTTTTTTACTCATTCATTAACCCCTTTCCAAAATAAACATTTGGTGTTGGGAATATGGTATTGCCAATCAATCCAAAATCCTAGACCTAACACTTGTTGATTTTTTAAAATAAAAAGTCTGGTTAGCCATGGTATTTTGACTTACTTTCAGACTAACAGTGTTGTTAAGATATTTTAAATTTTTTGTTTGCATGTTAATGCTTTGGCATTTAATGGGAAAAGTGAACATGATCTAATTTCCAGAGGTGAGTCTTGGCATTGCCTTCAGCATGTCTGTCTTCTCGGTTGCAGAGCAACTTAATTGCAAAGCTCAGTATGGCTTCCAAAATCAAATTCTCTCTCTGCTAATGAACAATTTCAGAATGATCTTTCCTAAGGGGAGCACTTTCTTTAAATGCTAAGGAGCTTCCGGCACTATGATTCAGTGTAGAACCTGAAGCCTGCAGTTAGACTGTCATTTGAAGAGAATGAGGCAAATGCCATTAAACTGCTAGTCCATCTCTGTCTGCTGTCAGAGTACAGCATCATTCCCTATTCCTGGTGCCTTAAGAGGTCAGCTCCTGCTTTCTTCTGTGTTACTGACTCCCTCTCTGGGGCTTACCTACTGAAACCTGCCTGCTCCAAGTGGCGGGCAGGTAAGGTTTGGTTTTTGGTTTCTAATTACTCGATTTCTGAAAGACTGCTCTAGTCTGAACATGGTTTGCAAATATTAGTATTTGTTCTATATTTTAGTGTTATATTTAAATAATTTTTAAACTTAAGAATAGATTCTAATGCGGCAGTGGTGGCACACACCTTTAATCCCAGCACTTGAGAGGCAGAGGCAGGTGGATTTCTGAGTTCAAGGCCAGCCTGGTCTACAGAGTGAGTACCAGGACAGCCAGGGCTATACAGAGAAACCCTGTCTTGAAAAACAAAACAAACAACCAAACAAAAAAAGAATAATATTAAGCTTAATTAAATAAGAATTAATAAGCTTCTAGTATCTGAGGAACATTTGAAACTATAAACAGAACTGATGTCCCCCTGAGCCCAGCAGCTCGGGTATTACCTTTAAAGTTGAAGGGCTTTCTTTTTATGAGTCTGTCTGGGAAGGGGAGGGGAGCTGAAGATTTGATGGAGGCGGGGTTTAGATGATGAGGCCTAAGCTGAAGAGCAGGCCTTGTGTTGAGGCTGCTTGGCCTCTGCACCTAAAGTGGAGCTGGGATACCTCCTTCAGGTTCTGTAAGGTGGAAAGGAAAGCCACATTGGAGATCTCCTCTGGCCTAGAACAATCTCTTCAGGCATTCAGCAGCCTTCAGAAAGAAGTTATCTTAATTTTTACCTAGTTTTATTGTTCCAATTTTCTTTGTGTTTCTTTCTCAATAAACAAGCAGAATTTTTGTCCTGCTTTATCCAGGTATTAAAGACGAGAAGTTGGATCCACTGAGTTAGTATGTTTCCCTGAGAAAGAAAAGTGATTAAACTTAAGTTTAAGCCTTCTTTTGTATTGTAACTTTTTCATAAAAGTAACTTGAAATCTTAAAATAGTTAAACATCATTAAACACACTGGTCGTGCACATTATTACATGTACATGGTCTTGTATTCTGAAATATGAGATTTATTTATTAATAAATAATTAAAAGTACATTTGTAAGGCTGGTTCAGTGGCATAATAGCTTATAGTTTCAGCTACTGGGAGGCAGAGGCAAGAGGATCACTTAATCTCAGGAGTTAATTGCAATAGAAAGAGTTCCTCTCCACAGTAGGTGGGTGGAGTGGTTACCAAGGGATATTTTTTTTTTACCTTAAGTACAGTACTGCTTGCTACTAAAATATGTCATTCTTAGGCAGGAGAGAGAAGATGGTTAAGTGTCTGCCTTGTAAGAAATGGGAACTGAATTAATCCCTAGAATGAACATTTAAAAAGCCAGCAAGCCCTGATAGCAAAAGCTACAAAGAGGAAACCTGTCTCAGGAAAAGAAAAAAACAACTAAAGGAAAAGGCCAGAATGAGCTAGGCATTGTGTTCAGCAAACCCATGTCCTGAATCCCAGCAAGTACATATCTGTGAGGTTAAGGCCAACCAAGGTGACTAAGACCCCATCTCAAAACAACAGAGCTAGCAGCCTATAGTGGTGTGTGCTGTAAGCAAAGCCTTGCGGGCCAGCCTGAGTAAGCACAGTCAAATGAGTTCCAGGTCCACAGTGGAAGACCTTAAACATCTGTAAAAACTAGTGTCTAGAACAGAAAGCGTTCTCTCTCTCTCTTTCTCTCTCTCTCTCTCTCTCTCTTTGAGATAGATAGATAGACAGACAGACATATACATATACATATATACATATATACATATATACATATA
>NW_022196895.1:57378841-57384377 GCF_008632895.1 Mastomys coucha
ATATATATATATATATATATATATATATAAGAAAATGCTTCTATCCTAAGGGTGGCTTAAATAGTCTTAGACCTTCTGCCGCTCACATGGAGGTTAATGGGGATTTGAAACTCTTAGGGAATAGGGTATACATAGAACTATAGGCTATTTCTGCTACTATAGCTTTTAATTTCATTGAATTTTATAATAATGGTAATACCATATTATTTCTCTCTGCTTAAAAATTATGAAAAATGGCTGAGGGTTGTGGCACATGCCTCTATTAACTCTCAGCTCGCAGGAGACAGGAGTTTGGATCTCTGAATTTGTGTAAGGCCAGGGTTATATAGTAAGACTGTCTTCAAGTCAAAAAAGTGTAGAAGGTACTTCTAGAAGTTTGCATGTCAATGAATTCAGTTTCATGAATCTTCAGCAAATAGGCTTCTATCATAGAGGCTGTCTTCTGCAAAGATTCCCTCAATGTTGAAATGTACTGATAATATTTTTAGTCTTGGATTTGTAGAGGGGGTGTTTTTGGTTTTCTTGACAAGTTGTTTTTTGTTTTTTGTTTTGTTTTTTAATCTTTCATAAAAATTATAGAAAGTTCTAGCCATTCACTGAGAGTATACAAGGATTCTTTTACTTTTAAATCTTACTTGTTTAGTTAATATGTACTTGTTTTGTAGTAGGTAGATTTCTTGTCTGATAAGTTTACTTCCAGGCTTTTCAGTTATTGCATCTCATAGCCAGTCAAGACCAAGAGACAACGGGTTTTTCTAATGTCTCTTGGATTTTTCCCCAATGCAGAAGTGTCTGAAACAATAGAATAGCAAGTCTGAGGGCAGCCTGGGTGGGCTCCCTAGTGATATCTCTTATCAGAAGCACAATACATACAGAGAAAGTTTAAGATCACTTCAGTTTAACACTTCAGTTACAGACACCATGGGAGACAAATTTAGGTCGATGGTTTAGAGGGAGATCTTCATGAGATTCTACTCTCCTACTTTAACTGTTCACTGTCTCAGACATAAGCACTTTTATTACAATATAAAAGATTGTGATGGCCTTCCAAGATTTGAAGTGTCTTTCCCTAACCCTATATCAGCAGGGAGCTTGCTTCACCTCCTAGTTCCATGTAGCTTAACATTTTCTGGCTTCATCAACTGCTGCCAGGAACACAGCTGATAATTCAGCAACTTAACCCAAAACAGGGAAGGGAAGACCTTGAGATATCTGAAGAATAATCCACCTTGAATACGCAGTCCAAAGAAGACCAGGGAACTGAATCTCCTTGCTGAATTCTGGGGTTTTTGTCAGCCTTTTTCATTGTGGACAGTAAAGCTGGAGAGTAACACAGTCCAAGAAGAAATAAAGATGAAAGTCCAAGAGAGCTCTCTCAGGCTTGCTGGGCCTATTAGCTCTTCAGCATGTCAGCTTCTGTGTGGATGGTGACTGTCAGAAGACCAGTGTCGCTGAACCTGCATTATGCCCAATCGTCTGCCAGTTGGGAAGGATTCATTTATAACAGGTATTTTAATTTTAAGCCTAGCTACTGTAGAAAGCTGTTAGAAAATGAAATCTGAGTAGAGAAGACAGTAATTGAGACTTAATCTGTTGGTACAATTCAAGAATGATTTGAACCTATTGCACATAAATTGCCCGTTTATGGTTTAAAAATACTACAGTCTTTTATGGTTTTAGTTACTTGTAGATGGGAGAGTTACTAGGATTGTTGGATTGGTGGTTTGGTAGGATATAGTCATTTTGTACATACTAGCAGCTTAATTCGAAATTCATTTAGCTTGATTTTGTATAACTGGAAGACAGACCATATAAGACCATTGTAGGAAAATTAATGTAGGTAACATTGTATGGTGCCTATTGGATTAAGGCCTCAGACTGTTTCATTCACATTGTACAGTGGAAGTAGCCTAAATTTCAAACTCCCACCACAAATATATAGACCTTATTAGCACACAGTGGCCCTTATAATCCCATCAGTACATATATAGAAGCAGATGGAACCATCGCAAAATATAGCAATGTCTATTTTAAATGGATTCTGGTTCTATCTTTTTTTAAAAAAAAAAAATTGGGTGTTTGAAATTGATTCATGTGTAAAGAGGCATTTCTTACAGATCTCTTTTTGAGGGGATAAAGTATGATACATAAGAATAATAAGCACTTTTTCCTGTTTAAAGACTTGAAAAGAAACTTGATATAGCTTAATTCCTCGATTGTCACACTAATCTTCCAACACTGGTAATATTCTTCATTCTCCTCCTCCTGTAGGAACAGAGAGAGGTTCATGCCTTATTTGTTAACTGAGGTTACAGTGAAGATGCACTCTGGAACCAGAGGTGCCACCCAAACTACAAGATTTGAAAAACACACCAAAGACTAAAGCCCACTGGAAGAGAGTGCTTGTTAGTACTTGAAGATTGAATGTTGGCCTGCTAAGATGGTTTCCTTCTTGAGTACCATCAAAGGACAGCTCATTGGAGAAATGATGCCTGGGTAGAACATCTGCCATTGACCTGTCTAGCTGAAGAACTACATCAGGATTTGACTGCTGTATTCTACCAGGAATATTGTTAAAATAACCTTCAGCCAGCCCCTAAACAGTTGTTGACCACAGACTGAACTAGCAGGTCCACACAGATAGACTTCTGACCTAGAACTTCCCTATTAAAGAAACTAAGTTGTCTTGTATTTTGTCTTATAGTTTATAGTGGTTTTCCCCTTCAAATCTGCTTGCGTGAAAGGATATTCAATGTGACAATCAAATTACTAAAATACAGTTACATGGTTACAGCAAATTATTATAAAGGGGGAAAAATCCTAGGTTTGGTAGCTGGGAAATCATGTTTGTTTTACAATATTTATGAATAATGCTTAAAGCCATATCCTAATGGAGTAAAGGTCATTTTTGTTAACCATTCCATAGTTTCTTTTTAATAGCTTTTTAGCCTGTGAAATAGGAATTAGATCACAGGTGTGGTCAGGTTTATAGATGTAATTAAGTCTTGTGTGATAGCCTTTTAAAGTATTCCTTACTGTGTGGCTGAGGATCTAGCACTAGCAGACAATGAGCACCAGCATTCAGACCCTTAAGAATGGGTGGCTATGTAGGCCGAGTGTAATTAATCTGCACTGGGAGTGCAGAGAGAGTATCGGCAGAGCCAACTGGCCAAACTGAACACTAGGTTCAGGGAAAGGCCCTGCATGAGTACAAGGTGGAGAGCCATTTGGAAAGATACTTAATTTTAACACGTAACACATAAAAGAGCACAGTGTTCTGTACATTACCAATGCTATTTCATAATCTTTATTTAATGTTTGCTTTATGTGATCTTAGGATTATGGGATCAGTATTGGTCATGTACCTCCATGTACCTGTTCTTTCATAGGAGACACTCTGGGAAGGGGGAATAAAACATTTCCCTGCCCTCAGAGCTTAAGGTGGCAAGTTTATCTGTACACGAGGGTGGCTGGTTTTCCTCACAAATGAGAAGTTCCTAGTAACATCTACCAGTGCTTGAGGATTAAAGAGGGAGCAGTATATTACTGACAGAAGCATGGGGTTTTGTTGTAGTAGTGGTTTGTTTGTTATTGCTAAAGAAGTTAAAAACTGGACTGAAATGTAGTTAGATCACCTCAGGGGTTTGGAGGGAAACAGACCAAATGGCCTTTATGGGATGTTGGTGTTACTAAGAGGTGGACTTTGGTTCTTTCTTAAGTAAAAAAGACCAGCCATTAAAAGTAGCAGCCCTGGGTTCCCCTTGTGAGGAGAGAACTATGTATCAGGACAATTTGGGAAGTACATAAAGCATTTCTAGTTTAGGAGTTAGTCTTGAGATTTGATCTTTTTAATGTAACAACAGAAGTAGAGAAGTAAGATTAATGTGAGGGTTTTGTTTAGAAGTCTTCATGGTACAAAAAGTTGATTAATGAATTCATTAAGGCTTTCTATTATGTAATCTCTTATCAGAAATGGTGTACACAGAAATCCATGCTTCTCTAGTTAGAGTCATTCTGGTGCATCCTCGTTTGAGTATGACAACTCTACTACTGCTTAGAGTTGGATGCTGAGGCTGTGACTGGCTGCACACTGTTTCCTGGGCTGTTCAGAAGGAGGGTGGGGAGTGGCTGAAATCAGATGCATGTACTCTGTTGGGAAGAGTTTAGGCTGGTAGTTTTTCCAGATAAAAACAATAGCACTTACAAGTGATTATTGTCCTACTTGTACCTAATTTGGGAAGTACTTGTACAAATGTTTAAAACTTGTAACATCTTTTTTCTGTTTCAATTTTTTTCAATAGGTTTCTAAGCATGAATTGAGGAAGAGAAGCAGCAGAGCAGATGATTGGAGCAGCATTTGTTTCTCCCCAAATCTAGACATTTTAGTTCAGATGTACACTAGCCAGTGGTTGTGGACAACCATTTACTTGGTGTAAAGAACTTAATTTCAGTATACGCTGGCTCTGGGTAGCACTGCTGATCCTGAGCGGTAGCCGCTGTACTTGTGAATATTAACTGAGGTAGTGAAACATGGTGTCCGGTTTTCTATTGCATTTTTTTTCAAGTGGAAAAGTTAACTAAATGGTTGGCACATGAATTGGTGGAGAAATTGTGCATATGCCAATTCTTTGTTAAAATCTTTTATTTTGAACTATACTGCTTTGAGATCTCATTTCAGAAGAAAGGCATGAACAGTCTTCGGCCACAATTGTGATGGTTGTAAATGTTCACAATTGTGTGTTCTTAGGGTTTTTCCATCCCTGGGGTTTGTTGCAAGTTGTTAACTTAAAACATTCTTTAAATGGCTGGCTTCTTGTTTGCAAGCCAGCTGATATGGTAGCAACCAAAGATTCCAGTGTTTGAGCATTTGAGAGACTCTGCCTGCTTACCTGTGCTAGAAATAACAGCATCTAAAGTGAAGACTTAAGAAAAAAACACATAGCGACTACTAGATTATCTTTAGGACTCTGCATTAACTCTATAATGTTCTTGCTATTAAAAACAGCATATTTGTCACAGAAATTTAGTTCCCGTCTTACAACTGAACATGTATGTGTGTTGCTTAGATAAATGTAATCACTGTAAACATCTACTACATGATCTGGGATTTTGTTTATTTTGAAATGGGAGCTTTTTGTTTACAAGTTCATTAAAAACTAAAAACTGTTTCTGTAAGGAAGTGAAATTTTTTTTAAACAAAATGCCTTGCTGACTCACTATGAAGTGTGTGTGTGTGTGTGTATGTGTGTGTGTGTGTGTGTATATATATATACACACACACATACATATCCATCCCCAGTTTTTTGTTTTGTTTTATATTTTGAGACAGAGTCTCATTTTGTAGCTCTAGCTGGCCTGGAACTTACTATATAGACCAGGCTGGCGTAGAACTCTCAGAGATCCTCCTGACTCTGCCTCTTTACAGTGCTGGGACTAAAAACATGAGCCACCATGCCCAGCTTTCCCTAATTTTTTGATAGACTACTTCAAGCCATTTGTTACATGATATTCCTTTGCTACAAAAGTGGTTTGGTTC
>NW_022196895.1:57384462-57391688 GCF_008632895.1 Mastomys coucha
TCCTGATCAGAAGAGAAAGACATTTTTGTTTATAGCTCACAGGCACACTCCCCTGCACTGCGGGAACATTGGCATTGACTTCTGCCGCCACTGACTAACAGAAGAACTGATGAAAGTGAAAGTGTTAAAGGGTTTAACTCTATTACAGAATATTTTTCTTCAAAATCCTTGTGAAATGGCTGTAAGAGTGTCATACAGTGTGAAGTTAGTGATTGTCAGCCCTCAAGCCCCATCTCTCTGGGTACCTGTGCACGCTTCCCCCAGTCTTGGTCGCTCTTCAGTTTTTTCTCTGACCCAAGAGAAGGAAAACTTACTGACAATAGTTCTTTAAATGGTGTAATTTATTCATTTACAGCATGTCAAGATAAATTAAAAAGACAATTTGTCTGAAAATGATGCCAGGAGCCTATTGTGTAACTGTAGGGAATGTGTCTAATCTTGAATTGTAAATTGACCTGTGTTTGGTAAGATTGTGTGAGATTTGATTTGTACTGGGTTTTTTTCCTCTTTCTCTCTTTCTCTCTCTCTCTCTTTTTTTTTTTTTTTTTTTTTTTTTTTTGGAACAGCAATAATTAATTCCATGACTGCCACATTCTGTCACCAAGAGATGTATTACCATAAAGCTAAAGTAATCTTATGAGGTGGATCTGATGGTGGGGTGGCAGCTTCATGTTTCTTTTCTAACCATGCTTGTCAATTAAGGTATTTGTTTCTTGACTAAATAAACCCTTTGATACTTAGCCGGCAATCGGTCTCATAAAGCTATTTTTGAGTATAGTTTGTGTAAAATAAAACTTTCCAGCTTTGGCACCAGCTTTCCAAGCTGGCCTCCCTCTCTCTAGCAAGATATTTTTCAGTGCTTTTATTTACTATGCACTTAGACTATGCACTTTTTCTGAAATATTTTTGTAACACTTTTTTGTATTTTTGCCATTTGAAAAGGTTGTGGTGTTGTTGGTATGTCATTAAGTTGCAGGTTTAAAACTGCTGTTAGCTTTGTGAATCAGACTCTAGAAATGTTTCTGTCCTGGTATATTGTCGTCCCATCTACAGCTGGAGCTGGAATCCATTGATCTTCTAGCTACCATTCATTTTCTTCACAGTTCACAAAGAAGAGCGTGAAATTCAGTGAATGCAGTTACTAATTCTGTCTGGAAATGAATCTCATTTGACCAAATCAGTTGTTTTTCCACTGAAATGATGGTGTATGTTGAAGACGTCACCTTGAGACTGGAAGCCCTCACCACTAAAGGCTCCACAGTGGCTGGCTCAGCTGAACTCTAGGTTACCACTCTTTTCTTTGTTCACCGTTGGGTGATGCAGCTTCTTAACTGTTGGGAGATGGCCATTCTAACTATTGTTGAATGTCTCTGTTTTGGGAAAGTAAAATGAGAAAATAAAAAAAAAAAGAATCTATATGAAGGGAGAGGCTGGTTGTCTCCCCCGCGTGGTTGTGCATATGCGCTCATGACCCACAAGTGGACATACAAGGCTTACCTTTGCTGTGATTTCCTCTCTGCTTTAAGTCTATCATACTGTAAATATTTCAAGAGTGTACTGTAACAAGATGAATTGTTATAAATCATGAACCACAGAGATGGTGTAGTCTAAGCCAGTAGGCTGTTTCCCCTGGAAATTGCTGGGAATAATAAAGAATAGTTTATTGTAACTCAACTAGAATGAGCCATGAAGATTGCAAAAACGGCCACTGAAACATCTTTAATTCAACTGAAGATTTTTGCAGCATCACTGTGGGTGTACTAAAAGTGGGCCTCCCACTAGTCTTGGCTATGTTTTATTTAGTCTTTCTGGGCCCAATTGGCTTATATGGTGATGAATAAGGCTATGTCCCAGATGTGAGGATATCTGTATGACATAGCAAAAATCAGAAATTTGGGCCAGCACATCGGGTGGGGTGGGGTGGTCCAAGGCCCATTGCACTATATTCCCAGCCTGTGTTTTTTTTTTTAAGTATCATTGATTGTGTTGCTGTTATAGCATTTTGGGTCCCAGTCATTGAGACACATGACATAGTATCAATTTTTTTCTCTATTTTGAATAATGTCAAGTATAATTAGTACATGTTTTAGTGGGTTTGTTTGGGATTGTTTCGCAGCAACTAGGCATGGAACCTGGAGTCTAGTTGCTGCCAGGCAAGCATTGCACCATTAATTAGTACGTGATCTGCCAAACACCAAATATGGGCTGGTCTACATTTCAGAATACTGAGAAATGAAGTAAGGAAAGTGGCTTGCACTTGCAGGCCTAAAGGGAAGGTGGCCCATGCCTTTGAATCAGCACTCCAGGAGGTAGAACTCTTGTCTGTCGAAGTGGCTCAGCTAGAGCTACATGGAGAGAACATGTCTTTTCTTACTTACTTCAGGGCTAACAGAAAAAGAGAAGGAGCTTTTGGACCATCCTTTGGTGCCAGAGAGATTTCAAAGTCAACAAATTTTTAAAAGGTACAGGAACCGTAAATCCCACCCAGGAGGCAGACGCAGGCCGAAGACAGATCCCAGCACTTAAATGGAGAGGCTAAAGTCCTGTCCTTGGAGAAATTGTGGGGTGTTTTCCTCAGTACTGGCTTGGTTGGTTTGGAACTTACTGTAAGCCAGGCTGGCCTCCAACTCCATCTGTCTCCTGACTGCTTCTAATAACTTTGATTTGGGTTTTCCAGGCTAGTCTCTCCTGGCCTCCAGCATTCTCCCCTGCTATACTAGACATGAACTGCATTAGACTGACTTGTTTACTATATCTGGGTTTTGGTGCAGGCAGGGTCTGCTTTCGCAACATGGAAGCCAGCATCATCTGCTTTTTACATGGGTACTAGGGAGATTCTTGGATGAAAGTTTTGAGCTAAGGGTGATGTACTTTTATTAGTATGTTTGCTTGTTCTTGAGTCATGAGTGGACTGTATTAAACACAAAAAGCCACTCTGAAGTTAAGCGGGGATGGGATTGAAGCAGAAGGCCTTGAGATCAAAGGGCTATGAAAGTGAAAAATGTTTGCAAGTTCCCCCTTTATACTGGTTTTGAGGGTTTTTTCTTTTTCTTTTTTTTTTATAATTTATTATATGCAAGTACACTGTAGCTATCTTCAGATAACCCAGAAGAGAGTGTCAGATCTCATTACTATGGATGGTTGTGAGCCACCATGTGGTTGCTGGGATTTGAACTTAGGACCTTCAGAAAAGCAGTCTTAACCACTGAGCCTTCTCTCCTGACCCTTAGACTTCCTTTTGGTATTTCAAGACAGGGTTTCTCTGTATAGCCCTGGCTGTCCTGGAGCTCACTCTGTAGACCAGGCTGGCCTTGAACTCATAAATCCTCCTGCCTCTGCCTCCCAAGTGCTGGGATTAAAGGCATGCGCCACCGCCTGGCTTCTGAGGAGGTTTCTGTGTGGCCCAGGTTAGCCTGGAACTGTGGAGATTGGCCTGCCTCTGTCTCCTGAGTCATAGGATTAAAGGTGTGCAACACCTCGCCCATCTCTCAAGTTGATCTTTTTATGAAAGTACTGACCCATGTTCCTTTTGTGATTCACTAAATGAAACAAAGTTGAGAAGTGCTCAGGATCACAAGTCACAACAAACCAGACTTTTATTCTGGTTTTATTCTTTTATTATGTAGATGAGATTGGCCTGGAGCTCACAGAGGTCCTCTGGGATTAAAGGCATCCACCACTTCTGACCCTGAAATGGTGTTTCTTTTTTTTTTTTGGTTTTTCGAGACAGGGTTTCTCTGTATAGCCCTGGCTGTCCTGGAGCTCACCCTGTAGACCAGGCTGGCCTCGAACTCAGAAATCCACCTGCCTCTGCCTCCCAAGTGCTGGGATTAAAGGCGTGCACCACCACGCCCGGCTGAAATGGTGTTTCTTAAAGCAGTATTTCCAAGTAGCACCATTAAGCCAAGGTGGTTTCATTACAGTTTGCACCTTGTTATCTCCCTTGGCTGTTGGTAGTGAAAGAAGATAAAAGGTCAGCCTGCTTTATACTTCATTAAAAATAGCAATTATGGCTAAGCAATGGTGGTGCACGCATTTAATCCCAGCACTTGGGAGGTAGAGGCAGGTGGGTTTCTGAGTTCCAGGACAGCCAGGGTTATACAGAGAAACCCTGTCTCGAAAATAAAACAAACAAAAAAATAGCAATTATGATTGTTGGGTTTCTCTGTGTAGTCCTGGCTGTCTTTTATAGTTTATGTGCATTGGTGTTTTGCTTGCAGGCATGTCTGTGAGGGTGTTGGATCCCCTGGAACAGAAGATACATTGAGTTGTGAGCCGCCATGTGGGTGATGGCAATTGAACCCAGATCCTCTGGAAGAGCAGCTCTTAACAGACGAGCGATTTTTCCAGCCCCTAGGATGTATGCCTTTTTTCTGTTGCTATTGACAAATTAGTATTGGGTAGATTTAAGATGCAGTTCTTGTGGTCAGGAATGTAATTCTATCAATTCTGCTACATAAAGTGGAGTTATCCTTTCTGGTGAATATAAATATACAATTAGAACAGTTCCTGTATTTCCAGGTGTATATTAGTTGGTCTGATGCAAACTAGGGTATAGACCGAAAGGATTCTTTTCCCGTTTACGTTAGAATAAAGTGCTTTTAGAGCGTATCACGGAGCAGAATGTCTTGGTTTTGAAGGGCAAGCCTTGTATTAGTGTATATTACATGATCGTGATTTTCATTGACGTTTCATACAAATACATATTTTAGTTGTGGAAAACCGATTACCCTCATTTTCTTCCCATATCCCCAGTCAGTCCCCTTTAATGTCCCTTTGTGAGTATGACCCAGTTACCAGAGTATGTCTAGGCAGCTTACTAGTTTGCTGCAGTACTGGCACAAGGCCTCCCAGCAGCCAATAATTGCCTAGAGCAGTGGTTCTCAACCTGTGAACTTTGACCCTTGGGAGGGGGGTCACCTGTTTACCACAGTCTTTAGAAACTGAGACATAACTCCTTTGTCCAACTCCATGCAGATCCACCCTGGAGACAGCTTCAAGCCTTTCAGGATCCAGCTTGTCACTACTCCCTCTATAGGTGTCATTTCCTCTCTCGGTCACAAAGAGAACTGGCCACTCATCACCTCTCTTGCCCAGTGCAGAGCTAAGGCTGCAGTAGGGGTTCTGCATGTGATTGAGAATTTGTCTTTCCACTTTTATTAGGGTGTAAGTCCTAACACTAGGACCTTGGAGTGTGTCCTTAATGGGTCTGAAAAGAGGTGATCAAGGTCACTGGAAGGAACCCTCACTCAATCCAGCTGACCAGGTTGGGCTAGAGAGGTGGCTCAGCCGCTAAGAGCAAGTGCTGCTCTTGCAGAGGGAATCCCAAAAGGATCTCAGCACCCATGGCAGGCTACTCACCTCAGCCTGTAACTGCAACTTTGGAGGTCCTGGTGCCTTAATGTACACATGTGTACACACACTTATAGATAAGAGTCTAGAACATCTTTCAGCAGGTTATCAGACACATCACCAGGTGACAGGTGTTCTAGAACATTAAAAGACAAGGAAAGAGAAACAGGAATGGGCCAGTCTCTCCTCCCAAGTCCCTCCCTTTTAGCTTTTCCTCCCCTCAACCCAACAGAAATCAGAAAAGTGGAGGGGTGGGAAACTAAACTGGGGTTCCACGTAGTGGATAACCCATAGAAGCTCTGGAATAAAATGAAAAGTAATGTTTTGTTTTCCAAAACAGGATTTCTTTGTGTAGTCCTGACAGTCCTGGAACTCTGTAGACCAAGCTGGCCTCCAACTCAGGTCTGCCTGCTCTGCCTCCCAAGTGCTGCCCAAGGCCTGCCCCCACCCCTTAGAAAACTTAAGGACTTGGAGGCCTTGCTTTCTTGTCCCCACAAACTCATCAGTTCACATATGTACATGTACAGGGCCAGAAGATATGCGTGACCCGAAAGGGGCCCCAGCTGCATCATGCTGCTGGTGCAGAGCATGGAAGAGCCACATCAGAATAGCTCTGGACTGTGAATTCTCCCCTTGGCACATTACTGGTCTCTGTGATGGCGATTCTCAAGCCTGTGGGGTTTTGAACTCCAAAGGAGTCCACGGGGTCACCTAAGACCATCAGAAAACACTTCTAATGGTTTTAGAAGGTGAGACACCACTCTTAGTGCCCCTCTCCAGGTAGGTCTAGCCACATGTAGGTGCACCCAAATAAGAGTTCTGGGCCTGGTGACATCTGCAAGCCAACCCCATACATTCACCTTGAGCGTCAATACAGGCATATGTAACAGGGTTGGTACCAAAAAGTACTTACTTATGCAGACCAGTCACCCATGTTGAGAGCAGCTACTGTGTTTAGCAGTATTGGAGATAAAAAATGACACTTGATGAATTATAATTACTAGGTAAATGCAAAGTCATCAACTACCAAAAAAAGTACCATGAGAACTTAATCTGGAACTTAGTCTGGATGCTAATGTGTCTTTTTATAGTCAGTTGTGTTTGATGTGAATACCACCTCCTTGTGATAGTAACAAGTATGTTTTTCATAAGTCATAAATCATAGGAAACTTTAATGAGCTGTTTTGACTGAATTATGCCATGTATTTTTTAAAAAAAAAAAAGATGTATTTATTTATTATAAGTAAGTACACTGCAGCTGTCTTTAGACGCATTAGAAAAGGGCGTCAGATTTCATTATAGATGGTTGTGAACCACCATGTGGTTACTGGGATTTGAACTCAGGACCTTCAGGAGAGCAGTCGGTGCTTTTACCCGCTGAGCTGTCTCTTCAGCCCTGCCATGTATTTTTGTTGTTTTGTTTTGTTTGAAGAAACAATTTCTCTGTGTAGCCTTGTCTGCCTGGAACTCAATCTATGGACCAGGCTGGTCTCCAACTCAGAGATCTGCCTGCCTCTGCCTCCCAAGTGCTGGGATTAAAGGTGTGCGCCATCAGCACCCAGCTATCTTTTATATTATTAAAACTATTGTTATATGTTATTTTCATTAGAAAACTATTCCGCCGGGTGGTGGTGGCTTTCAGCAAGACAGAAGTTGGCAGTTTACAGTTCTCCAGTGGTCCCTGTGTCTCAGCCAAGTGAAACTCAGCTGAGACCAACATTGACTAGGGACAGCAGTTAAACCCCAAGGTTGAGCCGGGCAATGATGGCGCACGCCTTTAACCCCAGCACTTGGGAGGCAAAGGCTGGTGGATTTCTGAGTTCGAGGCCAGCCTGGTCCACAGAGTGAGTTCCAGGACAGCCAGGGCTACACAG
>NW_022196895.1:57391701-57394496 GCF_008632895.1 Mastomys coucha
AAAAAAAAAAAAAAAAAAAAAGTAACAACAACAACAAAATCCCAAGGCCAAGGGAAATTTTCTATTTTTAAGGATAAGTGTATGTACTTATCTGGAGTCCATTTGATCTGTGGCAAGCAGATCCAAGTTTTAGGAGTCTTGATTCCCTGCAGCTTATGTGAACTTTAGCTTACAAAAGGATGTATATCAGTATTTACCATTGCATTGAAATCCGTATTTTAGAAAAATTAGTTAACAGGTATCTGTAAGACAACAGAAATAGACTCAAGACTTAGTAAAACTATAGGTTTGGGAGAGAAGGCATAGAACATTCTTTTCTCAGTCCAGAGGACTAGACATACAGATTGAACCGAGGTGCTCTTAGCAGGGTAAGAAGCATCTTTACGTCTATATTCAGAAGACAACCAAAGAGAATTTAAAATCTTGGGCTTGTGACTGAATTGTAAACTGCCAGTGTTCTATTTATTAGCTTATCACAAGTCCATTGATCAATATTAAAACTTTGAGCTTTTGAGATCTTAGCACAGATGAGGGAGAGAAATCTGCAATATTTTCCATTTTTTCAGATACCTTAAATCACTTTCTTAGACCTCTACAACTGCATTTACACACCTTAGATAATTTTCCAACCCTCAGAACTTACCTAATCTTTTACATCCTCAAAACTTTATACACCATTGAACACTCAGAAATTGGATAGACTTTGAACCTTTCTCATTCCATCCAATCATTTATCAGAGACATGAGTAGTTACTACTGAGGACAGTTACTGAAAAGTAAATTTAAATAAAGGAACAGTAAAAAGCCACATCTGAAACCTGTTTATATTTTAACTTGAAGCCTGTTAGTAAAGCACACCTGTCTGCCTTTTTAAACAATAGAACTAATAGTTTTAACTAATAAATTAGCCAGTGAACTACCACAGTAGTGGATTACCTTGACATAAGGAGCTAGTTGCCTGTTGTGTAGCTGTCAAATTACTAGTAGCCACCTTGCTTTCAGAGAACTTGGATAAATTAAAATGACAGAGTCTAGTTCATATTCCAGATGCCCCATGCTCCTTCATCTCCAGTTTAAACACATTAAATGCCATATTCAGATCTCTGACAGGTTTGAAGGCCAATCTGAGTTAAACAATCTTTGTTTGTTTGTTTGAGACAGGGTTTCTCTGTGTAGCCCTGGCTGTCCTGGAACTCACCCCGTAGACCAGGCTGGCTTGGAACTCAGAAATCTGCCTGCCTTTGCCTCCCAGGTGCTGGGATTAAAGGCAAGCGCCACCACTGCCCAGTCAACAACCTTTGTTTTAGTTATCTGTTCTAAACTATACGTTGCAGACATAAACTGGGAGACTAAATAAGGCTTTAACTTATTATAATGAACTTCATCAGTACTTAGCATTACTTCATGCATATGTCTGAGCATTTATAAGGCTACTGACTATCCCTGTTAGGTTTAAGCCTTAAAAGTTACAGTTTTGAATTGAATATCTTCCAGTATTAAAACATAACTTTTTAACTTAAGAATATACTCCATGAGGAGGCTTACATGACAACACAACAGTTTCATGTATGATTTAGTTTAGGCTGAAACGAATGTCAGGACAGAAAAAGGTTAAAAAGTTGGGGTTGAGAGAATTCTTATCAGCTCTTTGGGCTGTTGGAACCTTGTAAGAGCCCAGGCAAGCTGGATGGTGGTAGCACACGCCTTTGATCCCAGATGGGAGGCAGAGGCAGGCGGATCTCTTTGAGTTCGAGGCCAGCCTGGTCTACAGAGTGAGTTCCAGGACAGCCAGGGCTACACAGAGAAACCCTGTCTTGAAAAACCAAAAAATAAAAAATAAAAAATAGAGCCCAGGCAAATTGAAAGGAAGGAGGTTGGATTCCACGAGCCAGTGATTTTTTTACCCTTTTTTAATGTTTTAACTCTTCAATATAGTTTTCAAATTATCAAATTATTTAATTAAAAAAGACAAAACTACAAAAAATAAAAGTCTTAGGAATATATATCTAGTTAATATATTGCATTAATCAATAGCTATATATGTAGGTAGCCGCTCGGACAATCTAATCCAAGACACCAGCAGCGGCAGCGAAAGACGATTCCACTGCATATGCGCCCCTCCCGAGTGGGCTCATGCAGGTGTCTCCCGAGCGGGTGTATGCTGCGCATGCGCCCCTCCCAAGCAGGTGTATGCTAATGAGGCGATTGCCGGGGAACCAATCCAGGAGGACCACGAGAGCTCGGGCTCGAGTATATAAGGAACTCTCTCTGGGCAGTCTATGCCACTACACAGAAGCAAGAGCAGCGGCCACCGCAGCCCATTCCACAGAAGCAAGAAGAAGCCGTAACACCTAGAAGAGCTGTAACACTTAGGAACCTAAAAGAGCTGTAACACA
Source organism: Mastomys coucha (assembly GCF_008632895.1). Lineage (NCBI taxonomy): Eukaryota > Metazoa > Chordata > Mammalia > Rodentia > Muridae > Mastomys > Mastomys coucha. The sequence continues at coordinate 57,394,098 of NW_022196895.1, forward strand.
AAAGAAATTCCTGAGTAAACCGTGAGAGAAGTCTAAGTGTTTCCTCGTTATTGCTGCTGTCCGGGCAGCAAGCCGCCATTACATATGTGTGTGTGTGTGTGTGTGTATTTATTTATTTATTATATATACATAATATAATTATACATATTCATAATTTATAATGTATGTATAATGTATTCATAATTATATATATATATATATATATATATATATATATATATATATATATATATATATATATATTTGCAAACTGTGCCTATGACAGTCCTGAACAAGAAGGGGTTTCCTGTTTAAGCTGCAATAACTTTTCTGGTTATGGATAATTTTTCCTGTGGAAGAATTTTACAGTTTTTCTAATGCGTTTAGAATAAATGTCTTAAAATAACCTGCAGCTTTCCT
>NW_022196895.1:57394506-57407006 GCF_008632895.1 Mastomys coucha
TCTGTTTTATTTTAAAACCTTTGGTTACCATATCCACTGTTTTTATCATCAGATTTATAGCCATCATTATAGGATCTACCTGAGCTTTTTTTCATCAAAATTTCTTCCCCTCATATGTTTATAACCTGATTGCTGTCCAATAAATAAAACTTTTTTAAAATTGTAATCATCACACCAACAAAGACATCTTAACTACTTAATAAAATTTAGAATGTCCCATAGTTTTATATGTATAACTTTTAAAATTTTCTTTTTCAATATCAAAATATAGTATCCTTTTTTATTTTTTTAATTAATTTATCTTGGTTTTTTGAGACAGGGTTTCTCTGTGTAGCTCTGGCTGTCCAGGAACTAACTCTGTAGATCAGGCTGGCCTCGAACTCAGAAATCCGCCTTCCTCTGCCTCCCAAGTGCTGGGATTAAAGGCGTGTGCCACCACTGCCCAGCAAAAGTGCAGTTTTAATACCTCATTAAAGAAACATTTTTAAATCCTATCTTTTAAAGTCTGGTTTCTAGGACAAAATATTATTCCAATTTAAAAATATCTTTAAATATCTTAGTTGGCTTATGCCATGTGCTGTTGCCCCATATGGCTTTAACCCTGAGTTGTTTTAAACCAACTTTCTGTTACTGATCTTATAGATTACTAATCATACATTATAAATTATGAATTAATACTTTATAACCAAGACATGAAAATCATAGTAAGTTTATATATATTTAAGGCCAGTCAAATAAACATGCAGTGGCCACATATATTTATATATTTAAATCAGACAGACAAAACCTTTTTCCTCCTTTTAGCTAAAATTTCAAGGAAGGGGCACCTTGCTACATATTGAATCTAGTTCTCATGGGCACAGAAGTTCTATAACAAGATTAGCCATCAGCTTTCTTACCAGAGAAACTGGGAAGCTGTTTGTGTCCCTTTAAGAGTAACTTGTACTTGATCAAGCAGTCTCTTGCCTGGTGCCATCTTGATTCATTTCAGGAGGTGGGGTTTGTCCAGCAATGTTCAGCTTCTAAGCTGCAGGTGTAGGGCTTTTGAAAGCAGCACCAGCTTAGAAATCCCTGTGTTAAGACCCAGTTAAGGATAAAGAGCAGGCAGGTAAGTTCGGCTCATCTTCTTTAGAATGAAACAATCAGTCCAAACTAAGACAATTATCCACAGGGAGTCTGAAGATGACATCTCAGTCAGGTTACATGAGCCCTCAGACAGCCAGTTTGGAAGTCCATCCATTCAAGCTGGCAGAGCAATGGGGCAGAAAATGTGGGAGCACACAGCACTCTTGCAGGGCTAGGAAAGGTAAGGGCTGGAGCCATGGCAATGGGCTGGGTGTGCCTCAGACCTGCGCTGCAAACTCTTTTCTGTGAATTCATGTAGTGAAGGAAGGCTATTTTATTTATTCTTAACCCTCTGAATATGAAACATAGAGCAACAATTAAGCAACAAAATGAAACTGTAGGCATAATGGTCAGACATGGGCAGACCAGTGCCCCAAGGACAACCAATAGAGTTTAGGGGATGGGGGAGATAGAAAACTCCCTCCTCAGATTATTGGAGGAGGGCCATTCATTCCTGCAAAAGATGGTTACTTTACCAGGAAGAGCAACCAGACCTAAGTCTTTCACAACTCAGCAGAAATCCTTGAAATGACTCAGGACCAAGCCCAGTGGGGTGCTCTTTGCCTGTCCCATCTTAGGAACCAAAAAGAACTTATACACAAGGACAATATCACAGACAAACAGAACAGTGTTTCCAGGAAAGTGAAAACAAAGCAGAAAGGCTGTCTCAGATGGTCTTCCTCTCTGTGAATGTGAGGATTAAAGACCCATAGTTAAAGATAGTCTTTCACAGGCAGACTGTCTTTCTCCCTGCATACAGGAGGCCCACAGACCTACAGCAGATCCAGAAATTAGATTAGAACTAACAAGTTCTCTCAGATGAGTTTTCAAGAGCATCTTCCTTAGTACCAGGCCCAGTGACAGAATATGAGTCTGCTCTGTCCCCCTCAGCCTCCAGATTGACGACATAAAAACAGATACACAGATGGAGCACTCCCAACTTACCAATTGGTGGGGAAAAAATTTTCCCCAAATACTCAGCTCATCCATGATTCAATGGATTTTAAGGGTGGGGATTGAGGCTCTCCAGAATCCCGGACGAGCCCCCAAGTATTAGGATCCAAGAATTACCAAAGAATGATAACCTAGATTCAAATAGTATGCTAAAGCTAAGAACATTTATTTAATTGAATTTCCTGCCTACAGGGGTCTCCTGATTAGGGAATGGAGTCATCTGGTTAGACTCACAGGGTCAGCGTTTATTGTCAGGAAAATTCCAGGAGGGGTATGTGCCCTTTTTACATTGGTTAGCTCTATCTCTAGGGGTTTGACTGATTCTATAATTGGCTAAGCTCTGGAGACTTCCCAGGGGGTTGCTTACTCATTCAAGCTATCTATTCATACCATCAGGCCAAATGACAAGATATCTTCAGATTGGCTGCCTACAACTGTGGTTGGCTGACTAAGGGTTCCTGGATCTGAGGCCTCATTTCTGAGAAACAGAAACTAAGTCCTAGTCTCCCACACTGCCGTTTTGCAGCCTGTCATGGAGCCAGCTTGCCTTTGACTAACTAAGTCCTCTCAGTTTTACCTCAATTATTACAGCAGGAGTCGGAAACTGCCACGTGTTATTTGTTGTGCAGTTCCATCAGCCAAATCTATGAAGCTAAACAAACTAAACTGCCATTTTGATAACAAACATCCAAACTTTACCAAGAATATTTTAGTAGCAAAGCTGATGGACCCAGGAAAGCCAGACCTGATGCTGATGGCAAGGACCACAAAGAAAAGGGTAGCATCTGTGGAAGCTTCATATTTGATGGCACTCAGAACCGTCAGAGCTATGGAACCTCATGCCTTTGCTGAGGGTTTACTGTGGCCAGCGGCCAGAGACCCTGTTCACATTATGATCAGACACATGGCGCTGAACCAGACAAAAGGGTTATGATGATAATTTCTGTGAAAGAATTTGCACATACTTGAAGAAGTTCATTGTATTTTCCAAATCTTCCTGACACCACACTTGTGCTTGCGAGAAGCCCATTCACAGCCAAAGTTGAAGTTGTTTCTGAGGCAGCAAAAAAAAAAAAAAAAGTTCAATGAAGTTATATGAAGTTATTAACAGAGGTGTAGGGAGAATTTATTTCTCTACAACACCAGTTACAAAGTTCTGGATCAGGTGGTTGCAGTCATGCCCTGTTCTGTCTGAGATAGTGTTGCACCTTTTCTTTTTTTTTTTTTTCCATTTCCAACAATGCATCTTTGTGGAACAGGGTTTTCCAGCTCATTGGTTATCAGGTCTACATACAGAAATAGATTTGTTGTAGGAAATGATCTGGATTGTGCTCTCTTTCAAAGACTGCCCGGCAATTTCTGATTGGGTGAGAAAGAAGCAACCTCAACCTTCACACTGATGTTAGATTTTTATGCATACTGTCACAAAATGTCGTCTGTGTTGTTTACTATTGTCCTATTAAGGCTGTTACCCATGCTACACCATGCTTCAGGGCAAAATTTCATTTATTCATAATTAGAAATAAATATTCTATGATATGTAATTACATATTGTTTTGCGATTAATTCCTACGTTTTAATTATTTTCAAATTGTAACAATGAAAAACACATCCTGTGTATCAGATCATACATTATGATTCAAAACAGTAGCAAAATTATAGTTATAACGCAACAATGAAAATACTTTTACGGATTGGGGGTCACCACAACATGAGGAACTTTATTAAAGGGTCACAGCATTAGGAAGGTTGAGAATCATTGGCTTAGAGATTCTGTGTGACCCCTCCCTCTTGGCTGTAGCTCACTGTCAACCCTAAGTGGGTAGTGGGACTCAAAAGCTCCTCCTCTACAACACAGCTTCTCTACATTACAAATCAAATCTGACATATTACTGGCTCAGGGAAGGAAAACAGTTGTAACAATCTCTGTGGGTGTGAGTCCACCAGCCATTGGTTCCAATGTATAGCACTGGACCATGACACTGTGGGGTTACTACTTTCTGTAAGCCATTCAGAATCAGGAGGAGACATGTGGGTTTTTATTGCAAAGCTGACTTGCTTAGTTAACGTGCACATCTACTTAAAGTGAAAATGTAGTCTGGACTTAGAAAAACTGGCCGATTTGGACTCTGGCTCTGGGTAGTTTTTTAATCTGCAACATGGAGACCAAAGCAGTCACTGCTGCTTTGTGTGGTTTATGACTGAATGCAAATTTTGTCCTTCAACTCCTGCATTCACCCTCCTGAGTGGCCGAGACCACAGGTTCGTACGCACACCATGGTTCATCTTAGTTTAGTTTGTTAACCTGGGTACAAAAGTGAAAATTTCGATACTAGACAAACAGTAACACATTTCCCCCCTCACCTTACTAAATAGAGTTTCAGAGCCCAGCATTGTTAGTCTTTCCCAGAAATCCAGACATGATGTTATACCCAGGACTATATTCAGTGAATATATGGTGAAGCAGAATAGTGCTGGAGCAGGTCAAGGTCAGAGGAGGATGCTTCTGGATTACACATGCAAAAACAGCCTCTGGAGCAATCTTAGCCAGCATAACAGCCGTTCCTTCAGCAAAGCCAGGAGGTGATGCTGGAGGTTGGTGTGCGTCACATGAAGGAAGTGCCCTTGGGGGGCACACAGTATGTACATTTTGACAAAAGTTCAAATGTACATGTGAGATGATAGGAGAGACCCCAGTTAGCCATGTTTCCAAGCCAATAACATGGTTTGGGGTTTGTTTCAGGGTTGGTTGGTTGGTTTTTCTTCACAGTCTCTATTAGTGTATAAAAATGTTTGTGTTAATATTGGGGTGGGGGTGCATGATGAGACTGATGCAGCAACATGAACCTGGCAGTAGGAGGTGTATGGAGGATGGAAATGACAGATGCATCATGGAGGGGTGGTCAGAGGCAGCCAGAAAACATGTTCACACTTGAGCCACTCTGGCCCCTTAATCAAGTCATATGTGTACTGTCAACTGTTACTTAAACCTGAAAAAAACTTGTCATGACTGGGAAAGTACCATGCTGTACTGAAGGAAGATTCCTATTTTTAGACTGATAAAATGTTCTCCTGAGGTAAATACATCTAAATGTCTTCCTGGTGCCGCTGTCTGCCTAGGCTTTTGTAGCAGTGTCAGGATTCAAACCCAGAACTCATCTGTGCTATGGGAAGCATTGTGATGCTCAGCTTTGGCCTTTCTACTGTTTCTACCCTTACAGTGAGGGAGAGGCGCTGTGTATACACGGAGAAGGAAATCCCATACCGTAAACTACCACTGGAGGATCTCACAAAGCCACATGTAGATGCGCACTGCCACCTGGGAAGACACGAAACTCAATATGAAGACTTTGGATTCTGAGCACTGAAGAGGTGGAACAGCGTTAAGAGCACTTGTTGTCCTCCTTGGAGTCTTGGGCTCAGTTCCTAGAACCCACATCATGTGTGTGTGTGTGTGTGTGTGTTTGTGTGTGTATGTGTCACAATTACCTGTGACTCCAGTTCCAGGACATCTGAAGTCTTCCTGCCTCTGGATTCAGACACACACACAGCTAAAGCCTTCCTTTTAAAAACTGGATTCCTTGCCTTTCCTTCTTTTGTTGTTTTGTCTCCGAGTACTATGTTTGAAATAGTGATGGAAGGGATAAACAGAACAAAATGCCAAGAAAAGAGTAAACAAAAATGTGAAACACATACAAATGTGTGTGTGTGTGTGTGTGTGTGTGTGTGTGTGTGTGTGTGTGCGCGCGCACACATGTACTTTATGTAATTCTGCTGCTGGGGGTTGAAACCAGGGTCTTATCAGTATGCAAACACTACTACTACTGAGCTACATCCATAGCCCAGGACCATTGAATTTGAAAGAGGTAGAAGGGATCTCTAGCTGCTTCTTTTTTCCTCCTCCTCCTCCTCCTCCTCTTCTTCCTCCTCCTCCTCCTCCTCCTCCTCTTCTTCTTCTTCTTCTTCTTCTTCTTCTTCTTCTTCTTCTTCTTCTTCTTCTTCTTCTGCAATGTCTCAGTTTTTATCCCCAGGGTGGGCTTGAGTACTCTCTGCCTCAGTGCTGGGATTATAGGCTTGTCCTGTAGAAACACATTCTCAAGCCTTGACCTAGACCCGTAGAATGGGTAGGGTCTAGCAAATTCACAAATACCATGACAGTCAAGTCTGGGGATCCTGGCAAAAAGAGATGCCAAGTAGAAAACAGGGTAAGCCAGGTGTGGTGGTGCATGCTTTTAATCCCAGTACTAGGAAGGCAGAGTCAGGTGGATCTCTGGGTTCAAGGCCATCGTGGTCTACAGAGCAAGTTCCAGGACAGCCAGGACTAAACCCTGTCTCAAAAAACAAGCAAGCAAGCAAACAAACAAAGACAGGATAAATTAGGATCTGAAGCAAAGCTTAGTAAGTCTGAGATGACAAGCTCTAGGTTTTTTTGTTTTTTTTGTTTTAAATACATGTTCTGCATTTTGCTGGTCATGAATGGAATGAAGTCAGGTTAAGGACTTGCTCAAACGTTAACGAAATCCACTTTGGTCATCGTAGCTATCATTTCACAGATACATACACGTTTATGGGGATGGCTTATGCATTGTGGGAGCTGGTTCTCTCCTTCCAGTATATGTGTTCAGGCTCAGGCTTGGCAGCAAGCACCTCTACCTGCTGTGCTAGCTTGCTAGCCCATCAATAAACAGCCAGCTTAGAACTCCCTGAGCTAGCCCAGTCAGTGTGCTCTGGTAGCCACCTTTTTTAACCCCAGTTCTGGGGTTACATGTGCACAACTCCTGACCTGTAATGGATGCTAAGGATTAGAACTCAAGTCCTCAACTTACAGGGGAAACTTTACCTACTAAGCTTCTCCCTGTCAACCCCTTACCTGTCCTTTCTATGAAAGCCACAGTCCCATGAATTCTGTGACACCTGAGGGGACAGTGTGGGGCAGAGATGTGGCTTTGGGAATAACATGCAGAGCGAGGTGAATTCTACACTGAAAAGAGGATAACGATCTTACTGGAGAAAAGTTAAAGCCAGTGAGTTTAACAGGACAACACAGAGAAGTCTAAGCGGAGGGTTTATTGTTTGGTTAGCCGGCACTACCTAATGTGCAGTACCTCAGCGGACAAGGGCAAAGTGGATTTCTCCTTAACATGAGCCATGTGTTGAGACTCCCAAGTGGATAAGGCAGGGAAAGCCAGTAGAAACAGACCAAAAATCAGTTCTCTCAGCTCAGGGGGTGTGACAGCCAGCCTCCTTTGACAGTGACTGCCCTAGGTGTTTGGTTCTAACGTTCCGTGTCATAGGCTTTGCAGAGAAAGTTGGAAGTATTTGAGAGGCTGTTTCTATCTGTATCCTCAGGGTCTGAGTTAGGTCTTCCTGCCATGAAGGAAGAGATGCCAGGCCTGGTAAACTCACGGCTTTTGTACTGGCTCCTTGCCTCTCTTTTAGGGCTTGTCACCTAGGAAAACAAGCTGTGTAACTCCCTCCGTTGCTAGGAGATGCACAAACACAGCCAGAAAAAAAAAAATCTACTGAGGGTTTAGTGTTGCAGCTTTCCCATAAATGACAAACAGCTGTTTGAGGAAGCAGGGGGAGTGAGCGGCTATATCCCTCCGTTGGTGGCAGAGGAATAAGAAAGGAAAGAATTTCTGCTGTAGCTGTTTCTTGTACTCAAAATTCTAGAACAACCATGCCAGTGAACACCCACTTAGAATAGAGTTTGCTTGTCAGCAGCATTGTCCTATTAGGCTCGCTGGAATTGGGCTCTACCAAATACCAGAGAAAAGCTTTTTACCTGTACATAATCTTAAAATCTGAAGTAGCCCTACCATTAATCAACAAAACCCCCTTTCTAGAGTAGGACCTGCCCTATGCCATCTCCCTAACTGTAAATGGATTTTTTTGTTTGTTTTATTTTGTTAAAACAGGGTCTCGCCATGTGGCCCTGCTTGGCCTGGAACGCTAGATGAGGCTGACCTTGAACTTGAAGACATCTACCTGCCTCAGCTTCCAGGGTGCAGGGCTAAGGGCAGGAGCCACTACCCCCAATCATAAAAGGAAGATGTAACGACACCTATCCAGATTCTGGGAGTCTGCCTTTTAAAGTTCACATTTAGAAGACCAATGCTGCAGACCTATGATGTTTGGCAACTCTTTCTCCAGGGCAGGCTGAGTCTATAGGCAGGTCTTACAACCAACGTGCTTTCGCAGGAGCACCTACTGTTCAGTGCCTTGCTGTGTCTTCCCACAAGACACGGCTGTGACTTGGAATCTCTGCTTCCTACTTGGTCCTCCAGCCCACCTTTGGCTTCCGATGGCTTGTTACTCTGGTTCACTGTGTGTGTGCCTCAGGTTTTTTGCCACATGAAAACTTAATTTTTAAGGGTTTGTGCCTGAAAGTCAAAACCCATGCTTTTCCATGGCTATGTATTTGTGTGCTTACTGTGTCTACAAAGGGATTTAGTATCTGCCTCTTTAGTTTCTATTATTTGCATATCCACCACATCCATCCATGCTGCCTCCCTTAATTTAGCCTTTATCATTTCTGAAGGTTTCTTGAGATGGGCACATGTAGCTCACATGGTCCAGGCTACTCTGGAACTCACTATGTAGATGGAGATAACCTTGAATTTCTGGTCCTCTTGGATCTACCTCCTGTCAGGATTGCAGGTGTGTGTCATCATGCCCTGTTCCCATGACAGCCTTGTATAGGTGCTGCTTCCATGGCCCCCTGGTTCTGACCCCGCCAGCCCTACATCTTGGCCTCTGTCGACCCCAGCTCCAGTTTGTATGCTGGTACCTCACATGTCACGTGCACTTGCTTCTCACAGGACTCACCATGAGTCCGGCCTCTCTCGGAAATGCTTTGTACTTTACCAACTTGCCCATCTCTGGGAAGTATCCCCCATGCTCCCCTGCTCCCACAATAGCTCTGCCCTACCTATATTTGGAATCCTATTTCTGTGATTGTTCAGACTGAGAGCTCCACAGGGGTCACAACTCATCCATGTCTGAGCCTGACCTTCGTGTTCAAAGGAGCGCCTACTAGAGCCTATGTGTAATTCTGTGATGGGCTCACTAAGAGCCTGAGCTCAGCCAATGACACTGGGACAGGTAAAATCTATAGGACACAGGGTCTCAAAGTGAGTGTATCTGTCACCCAAGGATGTAGTCATCCTTCTTCAGGAGAGTGGTAGACCAGAGAGGGCAGAGAATGCAAGATTTTGTGACTTAGATAACATGGGTCACTGAGGTGGCTCAGTGGGTAGGGAAGGGTGCCTCTAGGTTCTGCAGTCTGAGTTCAATCTTTGGACCTACATGGTAGAAAGAGAGTTGATGCCCTGTACTGGCTAGTTTTGTGTGTCAATTTGACACAGGTTGCAGTTATCACAGAGAAAGGAGCTTCAGTTGAGAAATTGCCTCCATGAGATCCATCTGTAAGGCATCTTCTCAATTAGTGACCAAGCAGGGAGAGCCTATTGTGGGTGGTGCCATCCCTGGGCTGGTAATCTTGTGTTCTATGAGAGCAAGCTGAGCAAGGCAGAGGAAGCAAGCCAGTAAGGAACGTCCCTCCATGGCCTCTGCATCAGCTCCTGCTTCCTGACCTGCTTGAGTTCCAGTCCTGACTTCCTTTGGTGATGAATAGCAATGTGGAAGTGTACGCTGAATAAACTTTTCCCCCCCAAATCGCTTCTTGATCATCATGTTTGTGCAGGAATAGAAACCCTGACTAATGCTGGTCAGTGGTGGCACACGCCTTTAATTCCAGCACTCGGGAAGCAGAGGTGGATTTCTGAGTTCGAGGCTAGCCTGGTCTACAGAGTGAGTTCCAGGACAGCCAGGGCTACACAGAGAAACCCTGACTAAGACATGCCCACACAGAGTTTTCCTCTGACCTCCACAGGTACGCCAGGCACAACACACTCAAGGATTCACAAACACAATTTTTTTTTTTAAGACAGGAAGAATCTGAAAATGTCATTGCTAAAGACATTTAAGACTGTCAACCTTTAATACAGGATTGACTTTTTACATGTGTATTTTAAAGTACGGGGCTGAAGAGATGGCTCAGTGGTTAAGAGCACTGACTGCTTCTTCCAGAGGTCCAGAGTCCAATTCCCAGCAGCCACATGATGTCTCACAACCATCTGTAATAGGATCTGATACCCTCTTCTGGTGTGTTGGAAGACAGCTATGTATACTCATATACATAAAATAAATAAATAAATATAAATATTTAAAGTATGAAGAGGAGTTCACAAAGACCTGCCCCTCCCTGAAGATCATAGGCAGTTAATTCTTCCTAAGAGGTTTTTTTCCCCCACTGGGGTGTAGACATGGGAAGTTGTCCATTAGAAGTAACTCTAATGTCATTAGATTGGAAGACTGCATAAAAGTAGGAGTGAGCTGGTTAGAAAGAAGAAGGGAACAGTAGAACTAAAAAGGGGACAAGGAAGAGTAATGGGGGTGGCTGATTTCTTTACAATGAACTTGTTATTATTATAACTTATAATAATGTAAATAGGTAATATAAATAAATACATATTATTATTAACGTGGGCCAATTTAAAACTTTCAAAGCTATGAGGGCAGGGAGTGAGCTCATCTTGGGTTGATCTGTTCTCAAGGCTGTGCTGGTCTTGGATGACAAGGGGACTGAGGTCTTAGAACATTATCTGCTCCTTCTCTGGACATTTGGAGCAATCAGTTGCCAACATGTCCTATATTTTGTATCTTTGAGCCTAGAAGGGAGCTCAGAGGGTCTCGTCTCAGACAGTTCATGACTGACCAATATGTCCATTGTGTACATAAGGCAGCAGCCTTGTCGGGCAGTGGTGGCACGTGCCTTTGATCCCAGTTCTCAGGGTGCAGAGGCAAGCGGATTTCTGAGTTCGAGGCCAGCTTGGTCTTCAGAGTGAGTTCTGGGATAGCCAAGGCTATACAGAGAAACCCCATCTCCAAAAATGAACAAACAAATGAACAGTAGCAGCCTGACCCTGAGTCCTGAGAGAGAGTATAAAACTAAGGCAGGAAGCTGGGCAGTGGTGGCGCACGCCTTTAATCCCAGCACTTGGGAGGCAGAGCAGGCGGATTTCTGAGTTCGACAGGACAGCCAGGGCTACACAGAGAAATCCTGTCTCAAAAAAAAAAAAAAAAACACAAAACAGAAACAAAAACAAAACAAAACAAAAAAACAACTAAAGCAGGAATGTCATGTTTTTATCCTTTCGGTTACTCTGTAGGCCCGAGGGGTCAAATTTCCTGTGTCTGTTAGAGTTAATGGCCCTAGGGACACCTTCCAGCTATCACACGGCCTTGCTGCTGAAGGCTGTAGAGTCTTGTCCAAGGACTGCCCCTTTCTTTTTCTGTGAAGCGTCTGTAAATGTCTGAATCCCTTGGATTCAGCTCTGTGTATCAGGATGGAAAGATCTTTTATCTAAAAATACTAGCTGGGTGTGGTGGCCCACACTTTTGATTCCAGTACTTCAGAGGCAGAGGCAGAGGCTGAGGCAGGTGAATTGTTGTGAGTTCCAGGCTGGCCTGATCTACAAAACAAGTTCCAGAACAACCAGGGCTATCACACAGACAAAACCCACCCACCAACCAGCCAGCCAAGCAAAGTAGCATGTAATGAAGAATGCAGTTCACTAGGCAGGCTTCTGGCTTAGTGTACACAGAGCCCCCCTTGGTCCCCAGCACCACATACAACAGGCCTGGCAGCTGAACACCCATGCTCTTAGCAATCTGGAGGTGGCGGCAGAAGAATCACAAATTCAAGGTCATCCTCTGCTACACAGTGAGTTCAAGGCCAGCCTGGAATACAAGTCCAATGTACAAGCTAGTCATATGCCTGTAAGGCCAGCGTAAGGCCAGCAATTAGGAAACAGAGGCAAAAGGGCCAGGCCAAATTCAAAGCCAGCCTGAGCTCCATAGTGAGAACATGTCAAAAAGGAAAAGAAAAAAAAGTCAGTACACAGCCCACCAACTTTTCCTCCATCTTAAGCCTTGACTACCTCTTTTCCTTCTTTCTTTCTTTCTTTCTTTCTTTCTTTCTTTCTTTCTTTCTTTCTTTCTTTCTTTCTTTCTTTCTTTTTTTGAGACAGGGTTTCTCTGTGTAGCCCTGGCTGTCCTGGAACTCACTCTGTAGACCAGGCTGGCCTCAAACTCACCTCGAAGGTGCTGGGATCAAAGGCATGCACCACCACCGCCCGGCTGACTACCTCTTTTCTTGAAGGATGTTCTGAAGTAGCTTCTACAACAGTGTCTCTTAACCTGTGGGTCATGATCCCTTTGATGGTTCCATATTAGGTATTTACATTTTGATTCATAACAGTAGCAAAATTATAGTTATGAAGTAACAATGAAATAATTTTGCAGTGGGGGGGGTGGTCACCACAACATGAGGAACTGTATTAAAGGATTGCAGCACA
>NW_022196895.1:57408304-57411944 GCF_008632895.1 Mastomys coucha
CTACAGAGTGAGTTCCAGGACAGCCAGGGCTACTCAGAGAAACCCTGTCTCGAAAAAACAAAACAAAAAAACAAAAAAACAAAAACAACAACAAACAAACAAAAAAGAATGTGCTTCTGTTTTAATCCTATGTGTAGGGATGTGGGACTGCTTTGGACTGTCCGCAGCAGCTGACTTATGATTTGCCTCATGCTCCAGCGGAGGTGTGGTTTTGCCAGCTGCAGATAATTTCTGTGATTATGTGATGTTTGGAATTCTGGGAACTTTTTAGAAGGTATATACATGCTAGAGCACCCCCTCTCCCCCATGGTTAGGGTCATTGGTTGTTGGTCATTCAGAGAGGTTGGTTGTAGTTAGTAGTTGTGCTCAAAGAAGATACAAAGGGAAAAAGAATAGATTCAGGAATTTTCCTAATTCCTCTCTTCCCTCTGTCCCCCTTTTCCTCCTTTCTAGTGGCCAGGGGTGAAACAGGGGGAGATAAAGGATGGAAAAAAGAAGAACCCACAAAGTAGCAGAGACCAGCTACATCTTCTTGGTCCGCTGAACTTTGATCTCCCTTCAGGAGCCTGGAAGATGGACTTAACAGAATTCGCTGGCTCTCTTTGCCCTTCTTCCCAATGTAGCCACACTGAATAAATCTTCTTTTTTCTGCTTTCTACTTAAAAACTCAAAAAAAATAATTTATGTGTATCGGTGTTTATGTATGTATACCACATACATACCTGGCGTCCTCAGCATTCTGAAGAAGGTGTCAGATTCCCTGGAAATGGAGCTACCAATGATGGAGGCCACCATGTCACTGGGAATCCAATGTAGGTCCTCGCAAGAGCAACAAGGGCTCTTCCTGATGAGCCATCTCTCCAGCCTCTCTGCTTCCCACCTTGAGTTGGCTCACTGAGCGTGGGTGGCTGGACTGGACTTTGGGTACAGGTTGTGAACCAAGCTGGCTCCTTTCTTTTTTCTGAGATAGTTCTTGTGCCATGCCAGCACATGGGATATGATGAAATCAGTAGGGTTTTCGAGGCATGGCTTCAGTTTTGACATGGGGCCTTGTTATATAGCCCAGAATGGCCTTCAGCTCTCATTCCCCCTGTTTCACCATCCAAGTGCTAAGAGTACATACAACCCTGGATCATCAAATCTGTCAAATTCATAGTGGCTTTTTGTTGTTTTGTATTTGTTTTGAGACAGGGTCTCTCACAGCCCATGCTTGCTTCAAACTTACTGTGTATTCAAAGATGAGCTTGGACTCCTGATCCTCCCTGCCTCCATCTTGTGGGTCACTGCTGGGATTATATACACCATTGTGCCTAGTTTCACTCAGGGTGCTTACACAGTCCAATTCAGGGTGTTGTGTATGTATGCTAAGTAAGCACTTTTCCAATTGAACTACATTCTATTCCTGTTTCCATTGCATTTCCTTATTTGTTTTGTGTGTCTGTTAGTGTGTATCTATGTGGTTACTCTTTCTTGGCTAAGCTCTGCTGTTGTACTCTGTAGTCCTGGTGGGATCCCCACCTTCCCTAGAGATCTGTCTTGATTCCTTTTCTATTGCTGAGATAAGACACCATGACCAAGGCGAGTTACAGAAGAAAGAGTTTGTTGGGGGCTTACAGTTTTGGAGGGCTAGAGTCTGACTGTTGAGATAGGGAGTGAGTGTGGCAGCAAGCAAACAGCTATGGAGCTAGGACAGTAACTGAGAACATACGTCCTGGTCCTTAGGCATGAGGCAGAGAGTGGACTTTTTAAACCTCTGAGCCACCTCTCAGAGACACACCTCCTAATCCTTCCCAAACAGGTCTACCAACCAGAGACCAACTATTCAAATATATGAGCCTATAGGGACCATTCTCATTCAAAGCACCACAGGTCCATTTGAAAATGTTTTAAAAAGTGTGTGTGTGTGTGTGTGTGTGTGTGTGTGTGTGTGTGCGTGCGCCATGGTACATATTTGGAAGTCAGAAGACAACTTGCAGTGTTCAGTTCTCTCTGACCATGTGGGTCTTAAGAAGTATACTCAGGCTGGGCGGTGGTGGCACACGCCTTTAATCCCAGCACTTAGGAGGCAGAGGCAGACGGATTTCTGAGTTCGAGGCCAGCCTGGTCTATAGGGTGAGTTCCAGGACAGCCAGGGCTACACAGAGAAACCCTGTCTCAAATTAAAAAAAAAAAAGACATATACTCAGCTCTTTGGTGTTAGTGGCATCTTTTGAAATCCTATTTTCTTTTCTTTTCTTTCTTTCTTTCTTTTCTTTCTTTTTTTTTTTTTTTTTTTTTTTTTTTTTTTTTTTTGTTTTTTCTTTTCTATTTTTTTCTGAGACAGGGTTTCTCTGTGTAGCCCTGGCTGTCCTGGTACTCACTCCATAGACCAGGCTGGCCTCGAACTCAGAAATCTGCCTGCCTCTGCCTCCCGAGTGCTGGGATTAAAGGTGTGCACCACCACCGCCCGGCTTGAAGCTCTATTTTCAAGACAAGGTCTCAGTAACCCTAAGTTGACCTGAAACTCAGCCCAATAACCAACATTGACCTTGAACTCCTGATCCTCCTGCCCTTACTTCCCAAATGCTAGTATTACAGGCATGAACACCCACATCTAATAAACTGATGGTTTTCCTTCTTAATTTTTACTTTATTACTTGTATGTGTGCGCTCCTGCACTCACATGTGCATGATGTGTGCATGTGCATGATGTATGTAGATACATGCACACATGACAGTGCTTGTGGAAGGCAGAGGACACTGTATGCAGTCAGTTCTGGGTCTCCAGGCTTGCCCAGTAAGTGCCCCCCTGGCTAAGCCTTCTCACTGTCACCGCTTTGGTATTTCTGTTGTTGTTGTTGAGAGACTTTAAAAAAAAACTTATACGTGTATGTGTGTGATGTGTGTGCAAGTGCCTCTGGAGACCAGAAGTGTAAGGGGAGGTTCTGATACTAACGTCCTGTTACCCAATTGGTTCTTGATTTCTCAGTAAAAAAAAGGCCGAGGGCCAATTGCTGAGTGGAAGGAATAGGTGGGACTTCTGTGTGCCAGGAGGAAAAGGGAGATGAGGGACAGAGAGGAGGGTCTTTCTGCCATGCTTTTGGAGGAAGAAGAACATAGCAATCATGTGAGGTCTTGGGGAGAGCTAGGGCCTGCGGCCTTGGCTACAGGCATGTTTGGTAGGGTCTAGGTGGAATTAGCCACTAAGTTTAGGTGGAGAGATGGAGATAAGAAATTGGTAAGGGTGTGGTTTTCCAGGCAGGAGATAGTAACACCCTGCAATTGTGCCAAGAAGGTACATTATAAAGGAATTAACTGTGTGTGTCTTCCATCTGCAGATTCAAGGGTCTCAGGAGGGGGCTGGTAGTTCAGTCACCTCCCGAAGCTAAGCCAGGTAGAACAAAAGGGAAGGGGGGGCGGGGGGGCGCAGACCTGGGCAAAGGCGGTAGCTTTTAAAAATGCACGCAACACAGAACTGAACTTATGAGCCTTTTGAGAGTCACCCAATGGAAGTGCTAGGAACTAAATTCAGATTATCCGCCAGAGTAGCATACACTCTTTTTTGTTTGTTTTTTGTTTTGGTTTGGTTTTTGGTTTTTTTTCGAGACAGGGTTTCTTTTTTTTTGTTTGTTTGTTTTTTGGTTTTTTTTGGTTTTTTTTT
>NW_022196895.1:57412060-57425455 GCF_008632895.1 Mastomys coucha
AGAAATCCGCCTGCCTCTGCCTCCCAAGTGCTGGGATTAAAGGCGTGTGCCACCACCGCCCGGCGAGACAGGGTTTCTATGTATAGCCCTGGCTATCACTTTGTAGACCTGGCTGGTCTTGAACTCAGAAATCTGCCTGCCTCTGCCTCCCAGGTGCTGGAATTAAAGGTGCATCACCACCGCCCTGCGTAGCATACACTCTTAACCACTAAACCTTCTCTCTAGCTCCCTTGTTCTCTGAGATAGGGTCTCATACAGCCTCCGATGGCTTCAATTTGATAGGTAACCCGGGTTGACCTTGAACTCACAATCCTCATACCTTTCCCACCCAAGTGCTGGGATCATAGGTGTGCACCATCAGACCTGGTTAAATCATGGATTTTCATGAAGGGAGTCAGCTCTTGACGGTTGGGCCCATCTAGAGGGTTAAAGCTTTATCTCATGAAATGCTTTGTCAGTGTAGAGGAGACAAGAGCCACAACTGAGGCCTGCCTGGGCAAGGAGAGTGGGTGGCAGAGCTGCTTTGCCAGCTCACACCTGGCTATCTGATTCCCACTGCTCTTCTCCAGCCAGGCAGGTGCGACCCAACCTGCCCATGAGTCACAGAGTCACTTGCTTGTGCAGTAGTCAGCCTCAGGAACTACAGGGCCACCTAAGCAAGAAAGGCCTGTTCTGGATCCTGCTGAGAAGACCCTGGCCTGTCCAATTCTGAGATGGACAATAAGCTACAGTCTACCGGAGCTGGGGACTGAGCAGGCCCTGGACAAAGATGATCCATCCTGGGGAGCAGGGATAGGTTCAGATCCCTACCCTTAAACAATTAGTGACCAGGCTGGAGAAGAGTGACCCCCTACTCCCCCATTTCAAGGCAGCCGCATGGTTTGGGGGCTGCGGCATACATCCCATATGTTAGGGTGTTAGACAAATCATTTAGCTTTTCAGGCTCTAAAGGACGACTCAAAATTCCCAGGATCCCCCCCACCCCCAAATCCAGTGTTTATAATAGACTGTAGGAGACAGCCCTCACTGCCACCCATTGCCACAGGAGCAGTTCCTGTCTGAGAGACCTCCATCCTGGGCTTCAGGAAGGAATTTCAGGACAAACCAATAGGAAACAGGGTTTATTTTTAAAGGACTTATAGCCTATTTAAGCACGGAGGGGTACTCAGGGTAAGAATAAGACATGTCCAGGCGTCTGTAGGTTTCTCAAAGGAGAGTCACCCTCACGTGTCTTTACAATAGCTCTAGGTGAGATTTTTGTCAGCTTCTGAAATTCCATCTCAAGCGGTTGCTAAGGAACCCGTTCTTATTCAGTGAATGAGATCGTGGGGGTGGCTCCTGGGGAGCTCTGGGTAGAGTTTAGAGCCAGTAAGTTAAGTCTCTGGCTGGCAAGGGTTGCAGGGGAAGCTAAAATGTTACACTGTAGACAAATGTTTACGCTTGCTCGTTGGAAAAGTAGAAAATACCTGGCAGAGAACTAAGACCACCACAAGGCCTCACGTACCCAAGTTGTCTGGAAGTATCTCTATGCAGAAGGAATATTGTCCCGGTAAAGGGACAGCCTTAAAAGTAACTGTGGCTCATCATCCTGGAAGGATCGACTCTCCGCTGCTAAGAGGCTTCGGTCAAGACTCTGAGATCCCGCTGAGATGGCTCAGAGGTAAAGAGCACTGGCTGCTCTTTCAGAGGAGTTGGATCCGATTCCCAGCACCCGCATGGTAGCTCCCGACCAACTATAACTCCAGTTCCAGACAGGGGTATCTTGTAGCCATCCAGCGGCCACATGTACGAATGGGTTTTCTGCAATGGGGGATCAAGGTCCAGAAACATAATTTTGGGGTACTGGAACCACAGGAAGGGTCTGTAAAAATTAGACAAACACGATGTGTTTTAGTCTGCCATCTTTCATTCAATTCACTTTGTTACAAACCAACAGGTAGAATAGGTAAGGCAAAAATCCCTCTCCCAAATTCGTCAGCAACTTGGCCCAATCAGCAACTTCTTCTTCAGTCTCTGGAGGCGGGACTTCCCGAGTAACTGGAACTTGGAGAGAGGTGTGGCAATTAGCAGGAGGTGGGCAGAGAGGTGTGGTTATCTGTGGCAAGGCGGGGTCTGAAGAATCAGCCCTCAGGGGAAGGAGGGTCACAGTATCTGACACACACTTTTCTGGGCTCAGGCATCAGACATACATGGTGCACAGACACACATGCATTACAGGGTAAAACACCCACACCCATAAAATAATAATAATAATAATAATAATAATAATAATAATAATAATAATAATAATAACAACGCTACTCTGGGACATGAATTTGTACTTGAGTAATGCACTGTTGTAAATAGCTAAGGCTTATCTCTGTGGGCTTGATAACAGAAATTAATACAGCATTCCCTAACTAATGAGGAGGGAAAAACTCTGTGGTAAGGGCCTCTTTTCTCGTCCACAAGGGACTCTCTATTTACCCTGCCTTTTTCTCCTGCCTCCAGATGATGTAAGAACTCTGCAATGTCTGGTGGAACAGGGAAAGAGAGATCCAGCCAGATAGAGCAGTCAAAAGTCTGCGGTTTGGAAGGGATCGGGGGAGTCCCAGAATGGCGCGGGCTGCTGGAGAGCATGAGGTTAGTTGGAAGAAAGGCAGATTTGTGGGAATTAGGAACGGTAGATACAGAGGACTCAGTAAGGGTTCCGTGGCATCGTTTCAGTTTTGAGGCAGGGTCTTGCTCTATCACCCAATATGGCCTTCACCTCTTAGTCCTTCTTCGGCCGTCCAAATACTAAGATTACAATTTTGGGCTGGGCAGTGGTGGCGCACACCTTTGATCCCAGCACTTGGGAGGCAGAGGCAAGAGGATTTCTGAGTTCGAGGCCAGCCTGATCTACAGAATGAGTTCCAGGACAGCCAGGGCTACACAGAGAAACCCTGTCTCGAAAAAACAAAACAAAACAAAACAACAACAAAAAAAATTACAGTCTTGGATCATGAAGCCTGCCAAATCTGTAGTGTGGTTTTGTGTGTTTGGGCTGGTTTTAATTTTTTGAGGCAAGGTTCCCCATAGCCCATGTTCACCTCAAATTTACTATGTATTCAAAGATGACCTTGAATTCTTGATCCTCCTGCCTCTGCTTTCTGGGTCACTGCTGGGATCACATACCCCACCATGCCTAGTTTATGGGGTGCTGGAAGTCAAACTCAGCCTTGTGCATGGTAGGCAAGCATTGTACCAACTGAGACGCTATATTTCTACCCCTGTTTTTGTTGTCTAATGGTTGTTTCGTGTGTCTGTGGGAGTGTTGGTGGTATACAGATGTGGCTACTCTTTCCTGGCTGTGGTCTGCTGTGGCACTCCACCATCCACCTGTCTCTGCTCCTGGGGGTTGGGATTATGGACTCACACAATCACACCTGGCTTTTCTGTGGGTGCTGGAAGTCTGAACTGAGGTGCTCATACCTGCATAGCACGCACTTCAGCCACTGAGCCCTTCCTCTTCCTGTCCCATGCCTCCCCACCCCCCACCCCGTCCCATGTTATGTCATCCAGTCCCATATTCCTCACCTCCCATCCCACCCCCGACCCCACCCCACCCCCTGCTTGTGTGCTTTTTGTTGGGCCAGGGATTGAACTCCTGGCCTTCTGAATGTGACAAAAGCACTGCCATGGAGTTACCCCTCCCTTCCTCCTCCCTTTTTTCCAGGCAGGGTTTGTTATGTAGCTCAGGCTGGTCTGGAACTCACTATGTGCTAGACTTGCAGGTATGGGACAGTCAACCTCTGAACTCTTCCTTCTTGATCGTTTTGTTGTTGTTGTTGTTTGTTTAGTTTTTGTTTTTTTGTGTTTGTTTTGGTTTTTGTTTTTGTTTTGTTTGTTTGTTTTGTTTTTGAGACAGGGTTTCTCTGTGTAGCCCTGGCTGTCCTGGAAACTCACTCTGTAGACCAGGCTGGCCTCAAACTCAGAAACCCACCTGCCTCTGCCTCCCAAGTCCTGGGATTAAAGGCGTGCACCACTGCCCTGCTATTTGGGGGGGGGGGGTGTTGTTTTGTTTTGTTTTGTTTTGAGGTAGGTCTTCTGTACTCCGCTCTGGCTTCAGATGCTCTTTGTAGCTGAGGGTGTCCTTGAACTCCTGACCCTCTTTGCCTCCACTTTCCCCGTGCTAGGCTCCAGGCATGCCCTGCCAGGCTGAGTTCATGCTACATTCATGGACTGAACTCTGGGCTCTGTGCATGCTATAGACAAGCGTTCTAATAACTTGCACTCATAATTTCAGTAACTTGCAGATACTTTTAGAAATGGCCTTGGGGAGCAACAAACCCAGAAGACCTACAAGAAAGCACACATCAGACGGGATAGTTTCATAAGCTCCATAATCAAAGCCCTGCCCCTTCCTTGGGTCACCGTATTCATTACCAGGTTCCTCATTCAGGGATACTCGCTTGAGCTCCCCAAAGTGCTGAACGAGGACATACAGAAGGCAATTTGAGTTCCAGCCTGGGCTCCCTGATGGGAGGTCTGAGTCAGCAGACACCCACACAGGGCCATCTCTTCTTCCATAGGAAGCTGCTGTCCAGCTGTGGAAATGTCACCACACCAAGGGACCCTGACACATTACCAGATTCCCATCTCACCGCATGATTCAGCCTCACCAAGACACTAGACACACACAGTGCTTCTACCAAGGGTGTTCTGGAAGCAATTTGGTCACCCGCCAAAGTGATGACCAAGATCTCCCTGTTTAGACATCAAAGCAATGACAACAGCAGTGTTTAACACAGGTTGGGCACCTAGCAATTTCTTGGTCATACATTAAATGAAATATGTTGCAAAGCCATTGCTGTCTCTGGTACAGGGCCCAAGACCACAGAGCCATCCATCTTCCCTCCCAACCTTCCCTAGCTCTGCTTCAGATATACCACTCTCTACAAGGCTCCCTCTACAGCCAGGGCAGAGTCAAGATGCAGTTTCCTGGTCTACAGTGTTGGTAGTGACGGCAGCACCTGGCTGTGTGCTGGGTCTGTTGTAACAGACCTAAGCAGGGCTCTTAAATAACACACTCATACTGGACTCTTGTCCAGAGGCCTGAAGCCTCTGAACATGAGGTTAGTGCACTGGCTTCCCTTTTCTGTCTTCATAATGAGAATTAAACCCAGGCCTTGCTCACTCTAAGCAAGTGCTCTACCTCTGAGCTACATGCCTACCCCTTGTTTGTTTGTTTTGTTTCTGTTTTTGACTTGTGACAGAGTATTAGGTTACATACTGTTATGGAGACCTGGCTGGCCGGGCGGTGGTGGCACACACCTTTAATCCCAGCTTTTGGGAGGCAGAGGCAGGCAGATCTCTGAGTTCGAGGTCAGTCTGGTTTACAGAGTGAGTTCCAGGACAGCCAGGGCAACACAGAGAAACCCTGTCTCGAAAAACCTGGCTGGGCTCAAACTCAGAGAGATCCACCTGCTTCTGCCTCCAGAGTGCTGGGATTAAATACGTATGCCATCGTGTCCAGGCTAGCACATGTTTTGACACAGAGTCTTGTTACAGAGCCCTGGCTAGACCAGTAGGCTAGCCCACCAAGGGCCAAGAGTCCACTAGTTTTCACTTTGTAAAAGTTATATTCAAACCCTTTTCATCTCCCCCGCCTGGTAAAACTTCAGTTGTGCCCAGGCCCCACTGCACTCCCAGAACTTGACCAGGAGCACCTGTCTTTCCCTCTTCCTCACACATCAGAATGTGAGGACCCTTTCTAGAGGCGCAAGAATTAAGCTGATGAAGGGTCCGGAAGCTTTCATCCACCTCCAATCCCAGCACGACTCCAAAGCTGTTTAAGGCGGGGAAGGATTACACTTGGAATCCCAGCACTCAAATGGCTGGGGCAGGAGAACCTCAAGTTTGAGGCCAGCCTGGGCTACATGGTTGGATTCTAGGCTGGCCTGGCCCCATCTCAATAAACGAGTAAATACTACCTATCATTTGAGTTCAGAAAGAGGATCCACATTGGATTTGATGGCATATAACTATAATCGTCACACTTGGTAGTCAGAGGCAGGGGGATCACCACAAGTTTGAGACCAGCCTCCTCTACCCAGCAAATTCCAGGCCAGCCAGGGCAACTAAGAGAAACCCTGTTTCAAAACAGAAACAACAAACAAACAAAAAACTGGGCTTGGTGACAAAATCCTAACTGTTTGAGAGGCTGAGGCAAGAGAATTGCCAAGTTCAAGATTTGTCTCCAAATAAAAAGAGGGTGGTGACATAGTCAATGATAGAAGACCAGCCTGGCATGAGCGAGGTCCTAGATTCGGCCCCTCATGTTGGAAAATATCCTTAGTATTGGGCACAGCAACACCCAGAGTGAAAGTAACCCTGCAAGACAATGTCTGGTTGTGAAAAGGGTGCTTGGCTCTTCCTCATTGGCTGACTCAAGATCACAGTCCACTTCTGATTGACTAATTTGGAAATTGGTGCCAAGGAAATGAAAGGAAAGGCAGAAGGGAGAGAAAAAAGTAAGACATTCATTCCCCGAGGCCACAGGGCTGGCTGGCAGCCACACAGGTGGATTTTGTGCTCTCATAGACTCTGCCTATATAAACTGTTGCCCACGCAGACCCCAAGAGGAACTGGCTTCAGCTCATTTTTAAATATGGTGTTAGAAGAAAAGCAATTATGCCAAAGCCAGGGGGAGCTGAGAAGGGTGCCTTTTTATTTGGTGGCCTCAGTGCCTCACTCCAGCCTTGGCCTAGCAGTGTTCCAGAACCTAGCCATACCCATCTGGTAAGGTTGAGGGAGGAGAGCTTGGGCCCACTGTGACTGGCTCCAGTAGCCAGGGCTTGTTCCCCAAACCTTGCTTCTAGTCGCCAGGGGATAAGCCCTTGCCTGTAGGGCCATTTTGATGCCTTCCTTCGAATTCTCCTGGCTGTCCCCGACTCTCTTGAGAACCTCTGATGCCCTAGGGCATGGCCTTTCTTGTAGCCCAGTAGTATGCATGAGACCCTGGGTTAGTCTCAACATCCAAAGGGGTATGGGAAAATGGTGGACAATGTGGGCATTGGTCCTATCTTCCTGTGCTACCTACCACCTGGAAGCACCACTACAGGGCTCTAAGAGCCCATGCTGGGGGTCACTCAAGGTCACTCAGGGCTCTACAGAAGGAGAAGCAACACTCTATAATGGCTTTGTTTTCTTTCTTTTTTTTTTTAATACTTTTTTATGTATATGAGCTACACTGTAGCAGTCTTCAGACACACCAGAAGAGTGTGTCAAATCTCATTACAGATGGTTGTCAGCCACCATATGGTTGCTGGGATTTGAACTCAGGACCTCTGGAAGAGCAGTCAGTGCTCTTACCCACTGAGCCATCGCTCCAGCCCCTATACTGGCTTTGGTCCGGACAAGCAGATGGTTCTGGTGAATGTGAGTGCCCAGGAGCATGATTGGTGGTTAAACGTGTAGGTCACACACCCCATCCTGCATGTTTCAGAGGTCACTAGAAGGGCACTGATGTCCCCATTCAGGTCTCATCATGGAGGCAGGTCTTGAAAACCACCTGAGCCTGGGGGTTCTTCCCCCAGTGGTCTAAAACAGTGGTTCCAGCCTCCTATTGCTGTGACTCTTTAATACAGTTCTACATGTTGTGGAACCAACCAACCATAAGATTATTTTTTATTGACACTTCATAACTTTCCTTTTGTTGCTGCTATGAATCATAATGTAAATATCTGATATGCAAATGGTCTTAGGCTAAGAACCACTGGTCTAAAACAAAATAGAAATTATGGATATATAAAATAGATGTCCCCAGTGTTCTGAATTAGTTGCCAAAATTCAAGAATGAAGACATGTCATGTACAAATCTGAATTTCAGCCACAAATAATGACTCGTGTGTATCGTCACTGTGCTCAGAAGCTGAGGTAGGAAGGTGACTTCATGGCCTAGCCTGGGCTAAAGAATGGTTTCCAGTCCGGCAGTGATGGTGCACGCCTTTAATCCCAGGACTTGGGAGGCAGAGGCAGGCGGATTTCTGAGTTTGAGGCCAGCCTTGTCTACAGAGTGAGTTCCAGAACAGCCAGGGCTAAACAGAGAAACCCTGTCTCGAAAAAACAAACAAACAAACAAACAAACAAACAAACAAAAAGGTTGGCCTGGTCTAGTGAGTTCCAGGCTGGAGGTACACGGTAAGACCGTGTCAAGGAGGGAATGAGAAATCTGGTAGCATTGAGCTTGTGAGCCTATGGGAAGGCTGACAGGGTTAAGCGCCTTGCCCTCACTGTGGTTCTCTCTCTTCCATGTGTGGGAAAATGATTTTACTCCTGTGTGATTTATGTGTCAAAAGACAGAAGGAACACACACACACACACACTCACACACACACACTCACACACACTGACCTCTACTGACTGCCTGTGCAAGCAAGAGCTCTGAGAAGTCTTGGGTACATGGTGTTGCCCCTTCAGCCATGCTGGCCCATTAGCCTTCCTGTTGACTCCTTAGTGCCTCCTCTAGGTCTCTATCAGTTGGCTTAGGAGTTCCTACATGAGGTGGTGATGAACTTCAAACTCAGGGCCACTGAATCAGCACCTCACCCTAGTCTTGCCCTTGGGCGAAGGTGTTCCTCACAGGCTGTCTGTTGTCAAGATCCCCAGGATCACAGGTAACTAGAACCTCTCCCCCGAGACACTGACCCGCGGTTCCACACCCAATCCTGCTCAGGTAAGGAGTGCTGACTCATTTCCTGACTGCGCCAGTGCCCTCAGCAACATCAAGATCATTCGTTCTCACTTAGTTTTTTTCTTGTCCGTCAACCTTGCTTAGGATGGTGTCGTGAAACGTACTGTGAAGAATGAGTTGGCTTCAGGGCTTAGCCAATGGGAGAGAGGGACATGATTGATTGATCTTGCTTGTCCCGGGTGGGGCAGGAGGGCGAGGCAGCCAACACCTCATCGGACTGCCTATAGCTAGGCTGGAGGTCATAAGCTTAACACATGCAGAGGGAGTGGATGGAGAAGGGAAGGCACAACCTTTGGGCATGTAACTGTCCTGCCGTATCCCCCTCAGAGATAGCCAGGGTGGGATCCTGCGGCACTGCCTCTTGGGTACAGTTGATTGGATGTAGATGGGGATCCAATCTGTTGGCAAGTTCCAAGATTGTGAGGGAACCTGACTGGAAGACGAAGCAGAGCAATCTAAACTTCTCTTGGGGAAACATGAGCTCAAGGCAGAGTAGGGTGGTTGGTAGCGAGGCCATGTTGTATGTTGGAGATGTCAGAGGCTAGGAGGGAGAGAGGGAGAGAGGAGACAAGAGTGGGGGCAATGATACATCCTGAAGTTGGTGTGATCAACTCTCAGAGCCTCTGTGGGCCAAGGGTGGGAAGGCAGGAAGAAATGCATGCTGGGTCATCAATGCAAGCATCTGCGTTTCTACACCATATCTTTTTCTGGTCAAAGGAGATGGGGGATGTCTTTACCCTCAAGGTTTATTAAGGTCTCAGTCAGGCCCACGTGGGTGCCCCAGAACTGGCAAGGTGAAGTGGATTCAGGTGACAACAGTGACACGGTTAGAATTCACCACTAGGCTGAATGGTGGTGACCCGTGCCTTTAGTCCCAGCACTATGGAGGCAGAGGCAGATGGATCTCTGTGAGTTCAAGGCCAGCATGGTGTACAAATCGAGTTCTAGGACAGCCAGGGCTGTTCCACAGAGAAACCCTGTCTCAAAAAACAAACAAAAATAACTCATGACCTGTACATTTCCTAAGCTATGGCGTGCTAAGAGTCAGAGCTACAGGCAGAGGGTACCACTCTCCTGTACTCTTTCTTGTCCTTGTTTATGAACGAGCCAAGTGACAGACCTTGGCCTTGATGTGACCACTTGACCTAGAGAGAACCTGTGGATGTCCCAACTGTTGCCTTCCCTGCAGCAAGAACTGTGAAGTCAGAAGCCTCAAAGCCAGGTCACCTGATCCGAATCCAGACCCAAATCCAGGAAGCAGTTACTTTCTGGTTCCCGGAGTTCTTTCCTCTGTTTCTCAGCTACAAATAGCCAGGCACATGACCGGCTTCTTCAGCAGAAGAAACAGCCCCGAGGTGACGGAGCCCTGGCTGGATCCAACCTTCGCTCTTCTCAGAAGCCTTTGTCTACTGCTATCCTGTGTCTAATTTCATAAGTGGTAGCGCCAGATCCCAGATGAGGGTACAGGGCTATGGTCAGGAGGACTCTGTGCATCAGCAGGAGGTAGGGGTGTGACCCCAGAAGCTGCAGTGTGTGTCAGGCACCTTATGGACATCCTTGTACTTCCTTTTCTCTTAGAGCTGCCAATATGAGCCACCTCAAGGTCTTGGGGAGAGATGGTTCAGTTGGTGAGGTCACTTATCAACAAGCCTGAGTTCAACCCCCAGGACCCACATGGGAGAGAAGACAATAGATGCTGAGAAGTTGTCCCTCTGTCGCACATGCACCCACACATGTATTTTTTGTTTTTGTTTTTGAGACAGGGTATCTCTACATAGGACTGGCTGTCCTGGAACTCACTTTGTAGACCAAGCTGGCCTGGTGTCATGGAGATCCCCTGCCTCTGTTACCTGAGTGCTGGGATTAAAGGCATTCCTGTCTTACAAGCAATTTTAAAACAAAGCAAATTAAAAGGGCAGAGCCATCAAGGGAAACTCCTGATGTCAATTTCAGGCCTCCACATGGACGGACATGTGCCCATATACATGGGAACATGCATTGTGGCTAGCTTTGGGGGCTGCCTTCTAGGAATTTGGCAGGAATTTGATATTGGGCTAGGACACGGAAGTAGGCTCAGGCAGGAATCTGAATTTGGGCTAGGACTGGGACTCAGAAGTAGGCTTAAGATAAATACAGCTGAAGAATCTTTGTATCTGGTCTTGTTAAGACCCTGAATACAGTAATCCTGGGACCTTTGTCTATCCCTTGTTTGTTCCTTAACTACTCCATTTATGCCTTAGAACTGACCTTACTCTTTGGATGTACTTAGAATGGTATAAAAGAAGCCTGGAGGGGCTGGAGAGATAGCTCAGTGGTTAAGAGCACTGGCTGCTCTTCCGAAGGTCCTGATTTCAAATCCCAGCAACCACATGATGGCTCACAACCATCTGTAATAAGATCTGACGCCCCCCTCTGGTGTGTCTGAAGACAGCTACAGTGTACTTATTTATAATAACAAATAAATCTTTGAACCTGAGCGAGCAGAGTTCCTAAATTCAATTCCCAGAAACCACAGGAAGGCTCACAACCATCTGTACAGCTACAGTATACCCATATACATAAAATAAATCTTTTTAAAAAAGAAAGAAAGAAGACTGGAGAAGCATAAACCCGCTTCAGCCTCAGCACTGGCTGGAGTCATGTTAGAATGTTGTCTAATTGTCTTTTTATTTTCAATTCTCTCTCCCTCCCTTGAGACACAGTTGATTTCCTGAGCTGACTTGGTCAACACATAAAGGCACTTACCACTCATCGCACACACAAACACACAGAAAAGGAAAACCCCACAACTCCCCAAAATATCTCAAAGTCCAGAGAGACTGTTAAAGAGTCCTTGCTGTTCGATCGTTGTTCTTCTTTCTTGTAAAAACATGACACTGAGAGATGCCAAATCTTTTTAGAGAACCTGACCTAAGTTTGAACTCAGGGAAACTAACTGGCTGGTACCTAGCATTAATTTCCAAGTTGCCCCCTAACAAAACCTGGAGCCAAGCTCCAGTCTCTAGGCTAATCCCCAACAAGACCAGTGCCTCCTGGTTATTCCCCCAACAAACCTGCACCACAGGTTACAAGCCCACCCCCTGCCTAACGACCACCAATGCAGAGGGGAGCAGAAATTAAGTTTATGATATGACTCCCAGCACCAGCCAATTATGTTAAAGGCCACAGTGGCTCTCCAATTAGATGCTTGCACATGTACTCCCTGCTTACTATAAAGCCTTGCCCTGATAGACATTCGGGGCTCCCCCCCCCCAAAACCATCAGGGGGTGGGGGTGGCGAGCTAGCTCCAATAAAGACTGCTGTAAGTTGCATCAGATCAGCTCCTGACTCTGTTTTGGGGGCTCATTAACATTTCCCTGGCACAACAATACTATTTAAATGACACATAACTCTTTATTATTGTTAATTTTTTATGTATATGAATATTTTGCCTGCATGTATGTGTGTGTACCACATACATGCCTGGCACCCCAGGTGGCAGATCCCTTGCAATTGGAGTTATGTGCCGGTGCTGGGAATTAAACTCTTGTCCTCTGAGAGCAACAAGAGCTCTTTTTTTTTTTTTTTTTTTAATATTCATTGGTATTTTTACTGCATATGTTCATATGAGGCTGTCAGATCCCCTGGAACAGGAGTTACAGACAGGTGTGAGCTGCCATGTAGGTACTAGGAACTGAACTCAGGTCCTCTGGGAGAGTAGCCAGTGCTCTTAACCCCTGAGCCATCTCTCCAGCCCCCCACAGCAAATGCTCTTAACCTCTGAGCCAATACTGTAGCCCTCTTTTTTTTTTTAACCATTTAAGATGTATTATTTTATTTTATGTGATTGTTTTGCTGTATGAGATATATATACATCAAATGCCAGAGGTCAGAAGAGGGTGTCCGATCCCTGGGACAAGATTTATGGACAGCTGTGAGCTACCATGTGGGCGCTGGGAATTGAACCTGGGTCATCTGTATGATCAGCCCACGCTCTTTTGTTGTTGTTGTTGTTTTTCAAGATAGAGTTTCTCTGTGTAGCCCTGGCTGTCCTGGAACTCACTCTGTAGACCAGGCTGGCCTCAAACTCAGAGATCCACTTGCTTCTGCCTCCCAAGTGCTGGGATTAAAAGCATGTGCCACCACTGCCCGGCCAGTCAGTGCTCTTAACCGCCAAGGCATCTCTCTAGTTCAGCTTTTGCTGCTCTTGAAGAGAACCTGAGTTCGGTTTTCAGCACCCATGACAGGTGCCTCACAACCGTCTGCAACTCCAGTGCCAGGGGATCTGACACCCCCGGTCTCTGCCAGCATTCCTGTACATCAGCGGTTCTCGAACTGGGGGTCATGGTCCCTTTGGGATTAAAGGACCCTTTCACAGGGATTGTATATCATATTCTGCATGTCAGATATTTACATTACGATTCATAACAGTAGCAAAATTACAGTCATGAAATAGCAATAAAAATAATTTTATGGTTGAGGTCATCACAACATGAGGAGCTGTATTAAAGGGTCGCAGGATCAGGAAGGCTGAGAACCACTGCTGTACATGCTCACATGCAGATACACATACCTATACATAATTAAAAATAATAACAATAGAGGTCGATGTGGTGGCCCATATACCTTTAATCCTACACTCACCGGGCGGTGGTGGTGCACGCCTTTAATCCCAGCACTTGGGAGGCAGAGGCAGGCA